>NW_024080703.1:1088714-1679483 GCF_003009895.1 Hyaena hyaena | reverse complement strand
GAGAGAGAGAGAGAGAGAGAGAGAAGCGAGGCTCACCCGAAGTAGGACTCAAACTCACCTGATGTGGGACTTGAACTCATGAACTGTGAGATCATGACCTGAACCAAAGTTAGATCCTTCACTGACTGAGCCACCCAGATGCCCTCTCTTGTTTTGAATTGACTCTTTCTTCTATTATATATATTCTTACTGTCTGTACTCCCTCACTCAGGTGAGGGCATCTTCAATAGTCTCCTGAGCAAGTATGTCTGAATAGTAAATTTTTGGAGATCCTACATTTCTAAAACTGTCCTAATTTTACCTCATTTATAATTTATGTCTCAGTATTGAACTCTAAGTTGGAAGTTATTTTCCTTCAGAAGTTTGAAGGCCTTGCTCTGTGGTCTTCTGGATTCTGGAGTTGGTGTTGGGAAGTACAGAGCCATGCAGTGGCTTTTCTTAGTCCACAGTGTTCTGAACTGATGTGCCTTACGGTGAGTCTATTTCTACCCCTGTGCTGGGTACTTAGTGGGCCTCTCAGTCTGGGAGCTTATGTCTTTAGTTCTAGGAAATTTTGCTTCTAATTTTCTCTCTTCTGTTTTCTCTGTTCTTTTTGTTCATCTGATCATTCTGATGTTGGAGTTCCTGGAAGGGCTTTTTAAAAAATTTTTTTAACCTTTACTTATTATTGAGACACAGAGAAAGACAGAGCACGAGCGGGGGAGGGGCGGAGAGAGAAGAAGACACAGAATCCAAAGTAGGCCCCAGGTCTGAGCTGTCAGCACAGAGCCTGACATGGGGCTCAAACCCACAAACCTTGAGATCATGACCTGAGCCAAAGTTGGTTGTTTAACGGACTGAGCCACCTAGGAGCCCCCCGACCCGAAATTGCTTTCTAATTGTCTTATGTCTCTAGATGTCCTCCTCTTTATCTTTCCCCATTTTCTAACTCATTATGTTTTTTTTTCTTTCTGTTATTATGTCTTTAATTCTCAAGAATGCCTTTTCCTCTCCCAGTGTCCCTTTTCACAGGATTCTATTCTTGCTTCAGGAACCCACCATCTTTCCTAGGGCTTCTGAGGACACGAATTGCATTTTTATTTCCTGGATGGTTTCAGTTGTTCTTTTTTGTTTGCTCTGATCTTTTTCTTCCACATTGGAGGGTTTTCTCATGCGTCTGCCCTTGTTTGTCTGCTCATGATCAAGATGCGGGAACTCAACTCTGGATTGGAATCTCTGCAAATGTGCTTGGGGCTTGTCAACGTTGAGCACCACTGTGGGGTCATCTTCCCTTGGGTCATTTGTAGGGAGCCCTCAGTGTTAATATTTTGAAGTTTTCTCCTTTTCGCTCATTCCTGTGTTGCTAGTCTTAATGATTTTATTTTTTCTGCTGAAATTTCTAGCTCTACATAGCAGCTTGCACTGCTGTGTCTTATTATAATGCTATGCCTTTGAATAACTTTTGTTCTTAATTAAGACACTATGAATCTTGGGGCATCTGGGTGGCTCAGTTGGTTAAGCGTCTGACTTTGTCTCAGGTTGTGATCTCATGGTTTGTGGGTTTGAGCCCCACGTTGGGCTCTGTGCTGACAGTTAGGAGCCTGGAGGCTGCTTGGGAGTCTGTGTGTGTGTCTCTCTCTCTTCTCCTTCCCTGCTCTCTCTGTCTCTCTCTCTCGAACTGTGAGATCATGACCTGAGCCAAAATCGAGAGACACTTAACCGACTAAGACACCCAGGTGCCCCGTGTCCATTTTTTTAATTAAAAATTCCAGAATGGATATCCTTATGGGTGCTTTAAAATATATATATACTCATTTTTCTATACAAGGTGAAATGAAAAACTGGGATAACAGGATCCTTAAAACACTCTTATTTTAATTAAATTGGTCCACTTTGAAAAAATTGATCATCTACACTTGAGACCAGTACAAATTGTAGTTTTGATAATTTTCTCAAAATGCTCCTCCCTAACATATCACACATTCTTATTTTCATTTAATTATAATTATATAAGTAATACATACTTTTTTGGTAAAAATCTATACAGACACAGCAAAACTACTGACAACACCAAGCCCCCCTAAAACAAATAGTTGCCACTGATTTCTACAACAGTAAATGAAGCTACTGTATATGGACCTGCCACGATTTAACCATCTCTCAAATTATGGGGACAGAAAACATTTTCAAAAATTTTTGCTTTTGCAAGTGAGATGCTAGTTAAAATCCTTATACACGTTTGCAATGCGCATGTATGATTACGTCTCTAAAACAGGTAAGAAGAATGGAATTGCTGCACCAAAAGGTATGCACAAAGGAAGCTATAATACAATGCCGCACAATAACCTTCCAATTACAGGAAGTTTTACAAATCCCTGCTCCTACAATAATATATGAAAACAGTCATCTCCCACACCTTTGCCAATGCAATGGTATCTATCGGTCTAAAATAATTTTTGCCAATTTGATGGGTGAAAAAAATGTCATTTTAAATTCTATGTATTTAAAATGTTTAAGTTTATTTATCTGTTTTTGAGAGAGAAAGCATGAGCCATGGAGGAGCATAGAGAGAAAGAGGGAGACAGAGAATCCTAAACAGGCTGTGCACTTGACAGAGCCGACGCAGGGCTCAAACCCATGAACTGTGAGATCATGACCGGAGCTAAAGTCAGATGCTTAACTGACTAAGCCACCCAGGTGCCCCCAAATCATATTTTAAATTAATAATGAAATTGAATGATTTTCTAACTTCAGTATCCCATGCATAGCTACCTACTAATTTTCTATTGGGGTCCTTATTGACCATAGCTTACTTTAGATGTATTTTTGTATGGGTATGAAGATGAGTGTGTCCATACAGCAATTCCTGTTCTTTTATATATGTTGCCAATATTTTTTCTAGCTTATTGTGTGATTTTTAACTTTGTTTATATGGTATTTTCTTGTGTAATTTCAAAAATTTTATGTAGTACAATTTATTTAAAAATGTGTGGGTGTGTTAATGCATTGTTTAGTACAAGATAATAAACACATTTTCCTTGAAATTTTTAGCTTTATGTGCTTTTTAAAAAATTTTTAAGGTTTTATTTATTTCTGAGAGAGAGAGAGACAGCGTGAGCAGGGGAGGGTCAGAGAGAGAGGGAGACACAGAATTTGAAACAGACTCCAGGCTCTGAGCTAGCTGTCAGCACAGAGCCCGACGTGGGGCTTGAACTCACAAACCGTGAGATCATGACCTGAGCTGAAGTCAGATGCCTAACCGACTGAGCCACCCAGGCACCCCTAGGTTTATGTGTTTTTAGTAACTTTATTGAGAGGTAAGTCCCATATCATACAATTCTCCTATATACAGTACACCATTCTGTAGTTCTCAGTATACTCACAGAATTGTGTAGCTATTACCATAACCAGTTTTAGAACATTCTCATCAACCCAGAAAGAAACCTGTAGCCATTTGTAGTCACTCTTTACTTCTCCTCAACACTCCATTTACCCCAACCCTCGCAACCCCTGGTTTGTTTTTTATTTCTGTAGTGTTACCTATTCTGGACATATATAAATTCAGTCATGTTATACATGGCTCTTGTGACTTGCTTCTTTTGTTTAACTTAATGTTATCAAGTTCTATCCATGTTGTAACTTTTAAGTTTTTAGAATTAGATCTTAAGTCCATCTGGAATTTATTGATTTGTATAAATTGGATAAATAATCGTATATAAGTTATCAATCTTTTTAAAAAATCATAGCCAGTTGTAACAATATTATTTAAGATTTGGTCCATTCTTTTCGTCTTCTTTCTTTTAATTTTTTTTAACATTCATGTATTATTTTTGAAAGACAGAAAGAGACGAGCACGAACAGGGGAGGAGCAGAGAAAGAGGGAATCTGAAGCAGGCTCCAGGCTCTGAGCTGTCAGCACAGAGCCCGACACAGGGCTTGAACCCACGAACTGTGAGATCATGACCTGAGCTGAAGTTGAATGCTTAACCGAGCCACCCAGGCAACTCCTCCCCCCACCCATATCCTTTCTCACTAATTAAAATGTCTCAATAATTAAAGTGCCTTGGGATGCCTGGGTGGCTCAGCTGGTTGAGTGTCTGATTCTTGGTTTTGGTTCAGGTCATGACCTGGGGCTCACTGGATCAAGCCTCGTGTGAGGCTCCGTGCTGAGCATGGAACCTGCTTAAGATTCTCTCTCTCCCTCTGCCCCTCCCCCACTCACACTTCCTCTCTCTAAAATAAAATAAAATAAAATAAAATAAAATAAGCCTCCCCATCCATAAGTATGGACTGGTTTCTTGAACTCTGTTTATTCTTGTGCCCTTATTACATGGCTTTTAGGGCTGTGGCTTTACAGTATAGTTTTGCTACCTTGTAGGGGAAGTCTTCCCTTGTTTCCCCTTTCCTAAAATTTGCTTGGTTATTTTACCACACTTTCCCTTCCCTTGAAATCTTGACATCAGTCTGTTGCATTTCATCAAAATACTGTTTAAATTGTGATGAAAATTTCATTGAAATAGTAGATCAATTTCTGAAGAAATTTCATCTTTATAATATTGGGTTTTCCTGTATTTTTATTGAGTTCATAGTCATATTTTTTTATTCAGTAGAGGGAGTGTCGATGTTCCACCTGGAATTAGTTTTTTAATTGGTTATTGACGTACAGGAAGGTCACTTATTGTGGTAGGAGCTATGGAGGGTGGCATAGAGTTTGCTTAAAAAGTAATGAGATCTGCTTCGATGCAATCTGCCCGGAAATGTTGATAAGAAACGAAGAAGAAGACGCACATACCAAATGTTGTGCCACTCATCTTGGTGACTTTTTAAGAATGGCAATGGGAAGACAGATGATCTGTGAGGTCTTCTGAAAGAAGACCAAACATGTCTGAAACGATTAGATTTGAAAAGAGCAGAGCTTCTAACCTAGAGTTGCAAATTTCTTTTTTAATAAAGGGGAAACAGGGGCGCCTGGGTGGCTTAGTCGGTTAAGCGTCCGACTTTCGCTTAGGTCATGATCTCACGGTTCGTGGGTTCGAGCCCCGCGTCGGGCTCTGTGCTGACTGCCAGCTCAGAGCCTGAAGCCTGTTTCAGTCTGTGACTCCCTCTCTCTCTGACCCTCCCCTGCTCACGCTATCTCTCTCTCTCTCTCCTAGAAATAATAAATTAAAAAATTTTTTTTAAAATAAATAAATAAAGGGGAAACAAAGCACAATTAATGGTTTTATTTGACTTAGGTCATGTTGAGAGGCTACTGGAATAAATAATGTTTGAAGTCCTGGCTGGCCATGCTCTCTAGAGCCTTCCTGTCTCCAAGGTCTGACTGCAATTGTATCCTTCCATTACCTGGGTTTCAGCACGGCCCGTGGTAACCGGAATTTCCCAGGCAGCCTAAGTGGTTAAAACGAAGGGAAGGATAACAGTGTCTACTCTCGGCACAAGCGAACTCTTGTAAGATACTTGTAAGATAATTTCTCAGTGTGAGGTCCTCCAATGCCTGAGGAAACCCTCAGGGGCATCTTGGTGTATTTCCAAGGATTACTCTTGCAGAGGCTGACATCATCCCCCCTCCTATGAGTCTCTGCCACAGCGACCTGAAGTGCTGTTCTCTGATACCCACCCAGATCTTTGACTGGTGACCCACGGCCACATCCCATTGTGTGTCCAGGACAGGGTCACGCTGCCTTTCAGTTGAGCCACACTGACTTTCCACATGCCGAGTCAACGATGCTTCAGCAGAAGCCCAGAAGCCCTGCGGGATTCTCTACCAAAGTGGAGAGATGCCTTCCTCTTCTCTAAACATCATGTAACATTGGTACCTGGCCAGGGGAGAGCTGTCTGGGGCTCTCAACAAACACCTGTCTGAGTGGGATTGGGTAGCTGACTGTGCCAAGTGACTGCACTGCGTCCGCCATCTCCTTCCTCACCAGCTGTCCAACTGTGTGTGGGGCCTTGACGTTGAACCAAGCTTGTGTGTCAGTGTCTTCGGCCTTGGTACCATGCATACATAGAACTTTGGTGTCCCACCAGGGCCTTGTACGACCAGAGGTCTGAATCCTAGGATGACTATGGTTTGGGTTCAAGCTGGAACCCTGTCTGCTCAACTAAGGAAATGATTCAGAATCACGCATTAAGTTTGAATCATCCTAGCAGGCCTGTGGCCATCTGCTCGTACTTGCAAGGAAAGAGACAAATTGTGGTTTTGGCATATGGCTTTTGCTGCTAAACCTTATTGTCTTCTTTTAATGGTGAGAATGACACATTGCGTAAAACTAAGGAATTATTATAGCATGTGACTAAATGTACAATGAAATATTATAGAAGTTATATTGACAGTTTGCTGTTCAAACTAATGGACTAAGTGTGAAGGCAGGAATGGATGGAGCATTGGAGCATGGAGAAAATTGTGGCCACTGACTTCAAAAAGTCCAGATTATTTCTTGGCTTTTTTTTTTTTTTTTTTAAGGACATTGTTGGAGAGGATGCTTGGAGGGTCATGCCTCCTCTCAACCAGTAGTGAGCCTTTTGATAACTACTTCCCATGTATTTTTTTTTTTAAGTTTATTTATTTGTTTTGGGAGGAGAGGAGCAGAGAGAGAGAGGGAGAGAGAGAATCCCAAGCAGGCTCTGTGTTGTCAGCACAGAGCCCAACATGGGGCTCAATCTCACAAACTGCGAGATCATGATCTGAGCCGAAACCAAGAGTCAGACACTTAGTCAACGGAGCCACCCAGGTGCCCCTCTATGTCCTCTATGGAGGACAGCCATAGAGTCCTCCAAGCTTCAAATCACATGGAATGTAAAGGAAAGTATATAAGCTCTGATGTCAGATAGACCCGAGTTTGAATCCTGGCTTTGCCACTTACCAGCTGTGTGACCTTGGGCAAGTCATTTAACCTCTCTGAATCCTGCTTTTGGAAGCTCAAAGTGGAGATCTAGTGCCGATTGCAGTGGGTAGTTATACGAATTAAATGAAATGATAGATGTGACCATGGCTGGCATCCATTATGTGTTCTACAAATGTCCTTGACCTATGTGTTATTTTCAGATATGCCCCATGTCCAAGTAATTAATTTGCATTGATTCTGTTGCTGGGGTAGCAGGTGACGTCAGCTAGGAAAGAGTTCATTACAATTAAGGAAGTCTTTAGAAATCGAGTTACAGCCTGAAGATTGGACTCCAGGAGATGGAATTATTTTGCAACCAAAGATTAGTTCAGTGAAAAAGATTAATGAGTCACATTATAGAATCAGCTCAAGCTAATGACAAATGAAAATGTTCTGGTTTTTAGCTAGAGTTGATTTAATAATATTTGTGCAATAACAGCATTAAATTCAAAGTCTGTTCTAGCGAATTGGCCTTTACCCAGAGCTTTCCTCTCAGAGGTGAGGTCATTCTTGTCATCTGACTGACCACTTTGGGGACAGAGCCCTCAATGATGCAATCCCAGGGCTGGTGAGAACCCCTCCAATTCTCAAACACTCTCTGCTCTTTTTCATCCCTCATGTGATGTAACTAGGAGGGGACCGAAGCTTTCATCTACCTATTTTCCATGAATTAAGTCATCTGGAAGAACCCCATGTGAAGCCAGAGTCAAGCATTAATACCTTAATTGGCATTAATTTATCTGATTAACCCTGGCAGAGAGGACAGTCCTGGGGTAAGTCTGGAGGAAGAACAAGTCAGAGCAGGAGAGGCAGGACCCTTGGGCAAAAGTGGGTAGTAAACAGGGGCTGAGCAACTACTGGTGAGGGGTTATTTATTACACCAAGCTGCCAGAACACTATTTATGTTTCAGTTGGTATTTGGGTCAATTATGCCTTGTTCTGACATTACTGTTTTCATATTTCTGTCATTCCCACTAGGCTATAAAATCTTCAAGGGAAAGGAGCCTCCCTTTCATATCTCTTACTTTCCCCAGTGCCTTCCTCATGTCTAGGAGGCATTCAATAAATGCCTGTTGAATGAATAAGCAAGTCAGTGGAGGTAAAGAGGATATTCAAAGTGAAATGAAGAGGCATTGAAGAATATCTGGGTTTTCTTTTTTTCCACCTAGGGCTGAGTTTCATAATTCTGTGTTCATTTGTTGCTTCAGGGAAACTACCCTTCTGTGAATTCTTTTCTATCTTCTGCCCAGATTTGGGTCTCTCTACCCCTTCCTTTCGATCTTCCTGCCCATCACCTCCAATGTGTCTGAGCAGGCTCACCTGGCATGTGAACTCTACAGCTATCTCTGTTTCTCTGTTTTTATTGCAATCCTGGCATCCACCTGATGGTGTTCAGAGTGACCAGGAAGAAATCTGCCATTTGACTCTAGTGTCACGTGAGCAAGAAAAAAATCAGGGATCATCATGCTTATGGAGTGCTCCAGCTTTAAGTTCAAATCACAAAACAAAAATCAATTCGCTAATACAGGCAAACAAATATTGAACACACCCCACTATATGTCAAGACTGGAAATAGAGTGTTCCAGGAGATCCGTGCCGCAGGGGATTACTGAAAGTTTCGGAATGAATGAAAACTTTGTGGCCCTGAACAATTCTTAAAATTTATTCTGGGATATTGGAATGGTTTTCTATTACTGAAAAATTCATTTCAATGTTTCTTTTATTGAAATGCATTGCGTTGGGTCTTTCCCACCTGGTTTTTCCTATGGGAGAACTCTGTCTTCAGATTTTTTTTTTTTTTTGTAATTAACGTTTTTGACTTGAGGTAATTATATATTCACAGGTAGTTTTTAAGAAAAGACACAGAGAGATCCATCTATTCTTTTTGCAGTTCCACCCAATGGTAACATTTTTGTAAAACTACAGTGCAGGGGCAACTGGGTGGCTCAGTTGTTGAGCATCTGACTTTGGCTCAGGTCATGATCTCACTGTGTGAGTTTGAGCATGGAGCCTGCTTCAGATTGTGTCCCTCTCTCTCTTTCTCTCTCTCTCTCTCTGTCCCTCCTCCACTTGCACTGGCTCTGTCTCTCTCTCTCTCTTAAAAATAAATTAAAACACTAAAAAAATGAAAACTACATTACAGTATCACAACAGGGTATTGACAGTGATACAGCCAAGATGCAGAACATTTCCATCCCCAACAAAGCCCTTCATATTTCTCTTTTATAGCCCCTCCCAGTTCCTCCCCAGCTCACCCCCTTGAAAATAATTTTTTTTAATGTTTATTTTTGAGAGACAAAGCCAGAGGGGAGGGGCACAGAAAGATGGAGACACAGAATCTGAAGCAGGCTCCAGGCTCTGAGCTGTCAGCATAGAGCCCAATGCGGGGCTCCGAAAGTAGGGCTAGAACTCACAAACCATGAGCCACCCAGGAGCCCCACCCCCCTTTTAATCCTGGCAACAACTAATCTGCTCTCCAGTTCTATAATTCTGTCAGTTTCAAGATGGTTATATAAATAGAATCATATAGTCTGTAACCTTTGGGGATTGGCTTTTTTCACTCTACATAATTGAGATTCATCCAGGTTGCCGTGTGTATCAGTAGTTCATACCTTTTTAGTGCTATGGTATGGATGTATTGCTATTTCTTTCACCATCCATCCATTTCTAATTTGGGGCTCCTAGAAATATATCAACTATAAATATTTCTATGTAGGTTTTGCTGTGAACTGAAGTCTTCATTTCTCTGGAGTAAACCAGGAATGATTTCCGGCCTTTATGGTAGTTGCATGTTTAGAATTTTATTTTTTTAAAGAAACTATCAAACCACTGTCCAAAATGGCTGGGCCATATTACATACCCACTAACAGTGTGTGAGTGATCCAACTTTTTAGATTTTGTGGCAGCCTTTGGTGTTGCCATTATTTTTTTATTTTAGCCATTCTTATATGGGTATAGGGGTGTCTCATTATGATTTTAATTTGCATTTCCCTAATGGCTAATGATGCTGAACATCTTTTTATATGCTTATTTGCCAATTTTAGATCTTCTTTGGTGAAGTGTCTATTCATGTCTTTTGCATATGTTTTAATTGGATTTAAAAAATTTTTTTTTACTGTTGAATTTTGAGAATACTTAATATAGTCGAGATATTAGTCCCTTGTCAAATATGTCATTTGCAAATATTTTTTTTCCCGGTCTGTAGCTTGTCTTTTAATTTTCTTAGCAGAGTCTTTCACTGAGCAAAAAATTTTAAATTTTATGAAGCCCTGTTTATCAATTTTTACCTTATGGATTATGCTTTTGGTGTCACGTTTAAGAAATCTTTGCCTAGATTCTGAAGATTTTTTTCCTATTTTTTCTAATAATTTTATAGTTTTACATTTTACTTTTACTTTTGTGATATACTTTTAGTTAATTTTTCTAGAAGGTGTGAGACAGGTTGCAGTTTATTTTTTTGCCTGTGGACATCCAATTGCCCCAGCACCATTTGTTGAAAAGGCTATCTTTTCTCCATTGAATTGCTCTTGCACCTTTGTCAAAAATCAGTTGGGCATATTTTTGTGGGTCTATTTCTGGGTTTGCTACTCTGTTACATTGATTTATGTGTACCAGTACTTTTCTAGTACCATCTTGTTTTGAGTACAGTATCTGTACAGTACGTTCTGAAATCAGGTAGACGGATCCCTCTTACTTTAGTCTTCTTTTTCAAAATGATGTTAGGTATTCTAATTCCTTTGCCTTTACATATAAGTTTTGGTATAATCTTGTGTAATGTTTACCAAAAAAAATCTTGCTGGGATTTTGATAGAAACTATTTAAATCAATTTGGGGAGAACTGACACCTTTACTCTGTGGAGTCTTTCGATCCATGAACATTGTATATCTCTTCATTTATTTGAGTCTTCTGTGATTTCTTTCATCAGTGTTATGTAGTTGTTATCATACAAGTCCCATACATGTTTTATTAGATTTATACTTAGTGCTGAATTTTTGAGAGGTTGTAGATAATATCACATTTTTATATTAGGTATCTATGTATTCTTTGCTAGTATGTACAAATACACCTGATTTTCTCCCATCTTTATTGAGAAATAATTGAGATACATCACTGTTTTAAGCTTAAGGTGTATAGCATATTGGTTCAATTTACATGTGTTGTGAAATGACTACCATAATAGATTCCCCTAATGTCCATCTTCTCCTATAGATGCAATTAAAAAAAGAAAGAAAAAAGGAAAAAGGAAAAAAATTTTCTTCTTGTGACGAGAACCCATATGACTTACCTTCTTAGTAACTTTCTTAAATATCATACAGCAGTGTTAGCTGTAGTCTTCATGTTGTACATTACATATTTAGTGCTTATTTATCTTATAACTGGCAGTTAGTACTTTTTCATCACCTTCCTCCTATTTCCCCTCTTGCAACCTTCTGCCTCTGCTGAACCATAAGTCTAATCTCTTTCTCTATAAATTTGGTTTGTTTGTTTTTTACAATTAATTTCTATATGTTTATCTTGTATCCTGATTAGTTCTAGGAGTCTCTTGTAGATTCTTTTGACATTTGTGTGTAAAAATGATGTCGTTTCCAAATATGGGGTCTTATTTCTTCCTTTCTTGTCTGTAGTCTTTTTTTTTTTCCTTCTTCATTTTTCTCGTCTGAATACACTGGTTAGAACTTCTAGCACTATGCTGAGTAAGATTGGTGCAACTGAATATCCTTCTTTTTTCCCCAACTTTAGGGAAGCAGTCAGTTTTTTACCAGTAAGTAGAAGGCTGGCTCTGGATTATTTTTAGAGTTTCTTTATCAGGTAAAGGAAGTTTCCCTCTATTCTTAGTTTTCTGAGGACTTTTACTATGAACATACCTTAAATTTTGTTGTCTTTTCATCAATTGATATAATCATGTGACTTTTTCTTTATCCTGCTAATATTATGAAATATATAGATTTATTTTAAAATATTGAACCAGCCCTATATTTCTGGAATAAGCCTTACTTGCTTATGGTGTCTAATTCTTTTTATATATTACTATTTACTAATATTTTGCATCTATATTAATGTAGTATATTCTGTATTTTTATTCATATTGTCTTTGTCTGATTATGGCATTAAGGTAATACTATCTTCATAAATAAATTGGGACGTATTCTCACCTTTTCTATTATCTGAAAGAGACTGTGTGCAATTGGTGTTAATTCTTTTTTAAAGTTTGATAGAATATTTCAGTGAAATTCCTAGGCCTGGGAATTTCTTTTCTGGGGATTTAAAATTGTGAATTCAATTACTTTAATTGTTAGAGGGCTGTTCAAAATTATCTATATCTTATTGGCTGAGTTCTGATAGTTTGTGTTTTTCAAGGAAGTGATTCATGTCATCTAAGCTGTCACTTGTATGTGTGTAGAGTTGATGGTGTCCCCATATTGCTATTTTGCTGGCTGCAGGGTCTGTAGTGACATTCTAGTGAATACCTACATATGTTGGTGTTTTGTGTCTTTTTTTTCAGTCTTCTTACAAGTTTGTCAATTTTTTTTTCCCAACGATTTCTTTGTCTTACTCTTCCCCCCCCGTCTATTTCAATTCATTGATTTCTGCTATCTTTATATTCTCTTCCTTCTGCTTGCTTTGGATTTATTTTTGCTTTTGTCTATGTATTTGAGGTGGAAGCTTAGATTATTCCTTAGAGACTTATTTTTTCTGATGTCTGTATTTAGTACTATAGATTTTTCCCTTTACTTTTTTTTTTTAAGTTTATTTATTTTCAGAGAGAGAAAGAGAAAAAGAGAAAGAGAGAGAGCAGGAGAGGGGCAGAGAGAGAATCTCAGGCAGATTCTGCACTGTCAGTGCAGAGCCCAACTCGGGGCTCAAACTCACAAACCATGAGATCATGACCTGAACGAAAACCAAGAGCCATCCACTTAATCAACTGAGCCACCCAGGCGCCCCTAGATTTCCCCCTTCACATTGCTTTAGTTATTTGTCCTACAAATTTTGACACAGTACATTTTCATTTTATTTAGTGCAATGTGTTTTTAAACGTACATTGAAACTTTCCTTTTGATCCGTAGATTACTTAGAAATGTATTGCACAGTTTTGAAGTGTTAGAGATTTTCCGGTTATCTTTCTGCTATTGATTTTTAGTTTAACTTCATTGTGGTTGGAGAAAACACTACATAACTTCAATTGTTTTAAATTTTTTGAGGCTTGTTTTATGGCCCACGATTTGGTCTATTTTCATATCTCTCATAGGGACTTGAAAAGAATGTACATTTTGCTGCTGTTGGATGGAATGTTCTATAAATGTCTTTTAGATCCTGCTGCTTGATGGTGTCGTTACGTTCTTCGATATCCTTGCTGATTTTCTGTCTAGTTGTTCTATTGATTGGTGAGAGTGAGAAGTTGAAGTTTCTGACTATAAATTGAATTTATCTTTCTCCTTTCAGATTTGTTGGTTTTTGCTTTATATTTTGCAGTTTTGTTGTTTGATGCATGCATATTTAGGGTTACTGTGTCCTTTTGGCGGAATGATCCTTTTATCATTATATAACATTCCTCTCTGTCTTTGGTAATTTTTTTTCTTTTTGGTTAAATCTACTTTGATATTAACGTGTATATGGCATATCTTTTCCATCTTTTACTTTCAACCTACGTATACTGTTATATTTGAAGTGAGTTTCATATGGCCAGCAAATATTAATTCACTCTGCCAGTCTCTGCCTTTTAATTGCTTTTGAAAGATCATTTACATTTAATATAATTATTTCTATGTTGGGGATTAAGATGCTATTTTTTTTTTTTGTTTTCCATTTGTTCTCTCTGGTTTTGATTTCTCAATTTTTCCCCATGTGGGTTACTTGAAAATTTTTTCATTTTGATTTTTCTGTTTTGTGTTTTTGAGTATATCTTCTTATGTAGTTTGTTTACTTGTTTCTCTAGGCATTACATTTAATAAGTAGGTGTCATTGTTTTACCAGTCTAAGTAAAGTACAGAAATTTTACCTCTCTTTACATTCTTTCACCTTCCCTTGCTTTTAATGTACAGTTGACATGATATATATTTATTTATATTTTTGCTTACTTTGTTCCCTTTTTCCTTACTAATGTTCCAAATTTCCTTTTTTTATCACTTCTGTTTTATTTAGAGGATTTTTTTCTCTCTATCCTTTTAGGGTAGTTCAGCTAGTGACAATTTTTTTTGTTTTGTTTTTGTTTTCTTTAATCTGAGAATGTCTTGATTTCCTCTTTGTCCAGGGATATTTTTGCTGAGTGTTAGATTTGAGGTTGTCAATTCTCTTCTTCCACTAGTTGAAAAATGTGTCACTTCCTTCAGAGTTCCATGGTGTCTGATACGAAATTTGTTGTCATTCAAATAGTTTTTTTCTTTACAGGCAAAAAATATGCTATTTTTCTTTGGCTGTTTTCAAGATTTTACTTTGCCTTAGTTTTCGGAAGTTTAATTATGAAATGTCTTGGCATGAATTTCTTTAAGTTTATCTCTTTTGAGGCTGACTCAGCTTTTTGAATTTGTAAAAAGCTGAGGCTGACTCAGCTTTTTATTTCCTGCCAGATTTGGGAAGTTTTCAGCCATTATTTCTTCAAGGACATTTTTAGCCCAAACTTCTTTTTCTTTCCTTTTGAGATTCAAATATATGAATATTGGATATTCTTTACAGTCTTACAGGTCTGAGTCTCTCTTCATTTTTTCCTCTGTTTTTCAGATTGGATAATTTTTACTCTTCCATCTTTCAGTTCACTAATTCTTTCCTCTGTCCTCTCCATTCTGTTGTTGAGTCCATCCACTGGGGATGCTATCTAATTATTCTATAAATTTCAGTTCTAGATTTCCCATTTGGCTCTTCTTTATTACCTTCTAATTCCTCTCTGAGACTTTCAATTGTCCTTGTTAAGGTTTTCTATTTTTTCATTTTGGTGTTTTCATAACCACTTTTTGAAGGTTTTTTTTTAAATCATGGTTGCTTCAAAACATTTGTTAAAATATTCCAACATCTCTGTCGCTTGGTGGTGGTAATCACTGATTGTCTTTTTGCATTTGGTCTGTGATCTTCTTGGTTCTTGGTATGATGGGTGATTTTTTTTTTATTGAAATGTGGACATTTTAATATAGTGTAAGGAGTCTCTGGATCTCATTTAAGTCTTGTGTTAATTGGCAGTTTCTGACAGTTGTCTGGAAGGAAGCAGGGAAGCACTACCATATTACTTCTAAGGGAGAGGTAGTAGCATAGATTCCTGTTGGGCCTCTGCTGACGTCAGACCAGGGAGGCTCCTCCCTACACCTGAGCAGAGATGGGCGCTCTGGCTCCCCCATGTGGACTGCACGGATACTGCAGTAGGGCTGGCTTCATTATCATTGGGCCAGAATGAAATTTCTGACTGTCCACCCCAGTGGAGTATATTTGTATGTTTAAAAAAATATATCACTTACCTTTAGAAAAAAAAACAAGTAAGTTTCCTTGATGAACTTCCGAGTTTTCCATTTCTGTCATCTCTCTGCCAATTAATTTTTTTATTTTTCAGTAAGTCTCTTTACCTGTTTGGGTCTGTCAGCTGTTCAGATGCTCTTTTCTCACCCATGGTGACTTTTCATATGTGCAGTTTACTGTTTTCTCCTATCTTTATTCCAGTGTTTTCTGCCTCTCTTGCTCCTGCGTCGTGACTTGCTTTTCAGTGTTTACTCCTTTTGAATGTTTGTTTGTATCATGGGTGCTCTTTTCAGAGCATTTCACTTTTAAAATACACCACAGCCAAAGAGGGGGTTAAGTTCAAGTGCTGAAAAGTGGAAGTCAGTGCATCTTGCCTGGAGGCACCTCCTGGCGGTGGTGGTGGGGGGTGCTCAGTTGACTGTGGAAGGGTCAATAAGATAGACTAACTGAGGAGCTGAGTTTGAAGACTGAAACCCATTTCCTCTGAGGGAAGGAAATAGTGCAAAACTATTAGAGATCATGTTTCCCTGTCTTAGCCACTTGAATGTTGTAGTGGCAATCAGAAGCTATAAATAGATAAATAAGATGCTAGAAGCATCTTAAAGGACCATCAGGAAATGGCTGGCCTTGTTGATGATGTTTTAGAAACTAGCATGTTAGGGGCGCCTGGGTGGCTTAGTCGGTTGAGCGTCCGACTTTTGCTTAGGTCATGATCTCACAGTTCGTGGGTTGGAGCCCCGTGTCGGGCTCTGTGCTGACTGCCAGCTTGCAGCCTGGAGCCTATTTCAGAGTCTGTGTGTCCCTCTCTCTCTGACCCTCCCCTGCTCATGCTGTCTCTCTCTCTCTCCTAGAAATAAATAAAAATATTAAAAAAAAAAAAAGAAACTAGCATGTTAGTGGCTGATTGTATTGTCTCTAATGTCACTTTTGCAAAGATTATTCATGGGCATTGTTATCCCTCTGTCAATCTCTGGGATTGTCAGAAGTATCATTTTATTTACTGTCCCATCTGCCACCTCTCTGCACACTCTCCTAGCTCTGGACAGCCAACGAGGATTTGAGTGATCGATTAGCAAGTTTTACTAATGATTTCGATTAGCTTTATTTGTTTAGGGTGTAGTTAGCTTTTCCTGGTAATTAGAATTTAGTCGCAGTATTCTTAGTTGATATAACTTTGGATAAAGATTATCCTAGTTAAACTCAACTATATTTATAATTTCCGAGTAATTATAGAATAATTTATCCAAACCTACAGTACTTCTGTCTGATATGACTGATAACACAGGTTGTAGTTTTAAAATTATTGTTGGGCCACCCTGGTGGGTCAGTTGGTTGAGTGTCTGACTCTTGATTTGGGCTCAGGTCATGATCTCAAGCTTCATCAAATCAGGGCTCTCATCAGGCTCTGTGCTGGTAGTGAGGAGCCTGCTTAGGATCCTCTTTCTCCCTCTCTCTCTGTCCATCCTCCACTTATGCTCTCTCTTTCTCTCTCAAAATAAACAAATAGGCTTTTTTTTTTTTTTTTTTTGGAAATTAAAGATAATGTTTTCCAACAAACCGTTTGCTGGATAAAATTGATCTCAATCTAGGGTATTGTGATCCCTTCTTCGGGGAGGTATTTGAATGAGTTGGCCTTTGGGATCCATTTATCAGATTACTCTTTTTTAAGAATCCTAATATGCCATAGCTGGTATCTGGAGAAAAAAAGAGTACAGTGTCCCCATCCACCTGTGTTTGCAGACCCCAATAAAACGTGTTTGGACCACGGCGTTCAGCGAGGGTCTGAGCAGGTTGTTTTATCCCCTTAGGGATGGCAGGGAAAATGAAGTGTTTATCTGGATTTATCCAGGTCAACAGAAGAGCTGGGCTGAGCAGGGCTTTAGCTGATCCTTCTTTGTGTGCGTGGACAGCTGTGTGGCTCCCTGAGCCCTTGCTGAGAGGAGCAGAAGCGTCAGGGCATCTTGTTGGGGTGTGGCAATGACCCTAAGGGATGCAGACCAGTTGCTGCCTTTCTGACGTGTGCTTTCTGTCAGGCGCCATCTTTTGCGAATTTGCTCTTGGACGCACTAATGATGAGTGTGAACTGCTCTCTCTAACTACTTTAAGGTCATCCTAATTGGCTACTTTGTGTTATAAAGCCTTTCAAAGAGACTAACTACATATTCTCTGGCTCACAGCTGCATATTAATAATTCCTTTGGAATCTGATTTTAAAGCAGCTTCACCTCTGATATTTGTATGGTTTGATAGTGGCAACAGAATGATCTAAACTGAAGCTCTTACGCAGGGCACAATTCCTCCAGCAACCCCTGCGGGGGGTGGCAGGGGGCAGGGACTTTGGCATAGAGTAACTCCCATGCATTGCTTTATGGGCCACCTGGCTGTTGGGAATGGCAGCTCCTAAGCAGGTGAAGGAGCCGGGCTCAGGGTGGGGGGGCAGGGGGGCAGGGGACTTGTCACCGTCAGCACTAATGCTGCTGCCTAAACAGTTTCACTCCCTTCGGCTTGGTTTTCCCACAGACACTGCTGACTGCGACTGCTGATAAGCTGAATAAGGCAGGAGGTCAACAATCCGGAGACCGCTCTTAATTATTAAAGGATCAACACGTCTTAATGCACACGGCCATCGGGGGCCAGAGCACGGGGGCTTGGGGAGAGAAGTCTTCTCCTTTTACTTCAATTGGCAAAAACAAACACACAAAGCAGTGGTTGGCGGGGAGCCAAAGGGTGGTCCCTCTATTCTATTTCGAAATTTGGAATTGAAATTATTGAATAAGGAGGCACCTCTTCTCTCCAGACTCTAGCTGCTGTGAAATCGAGGAATAGGTTTGCAGACACGATCTACGCGTAATGAACTCAACCTTGACTTGGCCCCGCATCATGGAGCACTTGGACCCAACAGCACAGAGCCTTGGCAGAGCGTTTCGAGACTGGGGTGAATTAGCGCCTTCTCTTATCCTAAATTAAGCTCCTCAACATGTAATTATCCATCCCACACACCGAACTTATCACCAAGGTAAATGTTTCTGCTCAGCTAACGCTGTTCACAGTATAAAAACAATCCTCCTCTGTCTGCTCCCTGTCACCGCCAGCCACGCGGGTGAGTCCTTGCTGGGTCTCTGTGCTCAGGGCTGGGCTGCCTGCTGCAAAGATCCCACAAAGCTACAGGTGAGTCCGAGGACATGTCGGGTGTGTCTTTTCTCCCTCCTTTTTTCTTTCTTTCCACACTGGAAGGAAAGGTGTCGGGATTGGCCCAGAGCAATAAAATTGGGTTTAATAAGAAAAAAATCAGGAAACCCTTCCATTGAAGTACTTGACAACTTTACCAAAGGAAAAACCTTCATAAAATTAGGGGCTGGGTGGGTTATCTCCAAATGTGTATTGTTTGCGAGATGAGAAGACCGCTCTGAAAACTTGGCTGCAATGACTAATCTGAGGTATCCGTTGCAGACCTGCGTGGGATGAGGTTTCTGGAGTTTGCACGAGTAGCAGCGAGTTCACGGGCACTCCCAGGGTCAGTTATCGCGGTGCTGTACTTCAGCAGCAGAGAAAGGCAAGGAACAGAGACAGACAATTCACTTGGGAAAAAAACCATAAAACAAAATGGCAGATGAACATAGAAAAATTAGCTCAAACGAGTTAATAAGCCCAAAATTCAAATGAAAGCCATCAAGTTTTGTTTATCAGATTTGCAAAGATAAAAGAAACAATAATACCCTGTGTTGGCCAAGGGTACTGGGTACTGACTAGAATCAGACTGGCTTTGCTTCTTAGCTCTTCCTCTTACGAGCGAAGGGAACTTGGGCATGTCATTTATTTTCTCTAAGACAATTTTCCACATTTGTAAGAGGCAGATAATATTAGTAACCACCTCCTAGGGGTTTTGAGAGATTTCTGTAAAGTCATGCTTACAAAGTGCTTGGGATATCATCTGACGCATAGTCAATGCTCAATTAATATTAAAATTATAATAATTATTATTGGAAGCTCGAAACCCAATACACTGAGGTGGTGAGTATAAACTGGTGAAACCCTAAATAATAAAAACTTGACATGTATGTTAACACCTTAATGATGTGTTAAGCACTGCACTTCTAGAAATCTGTTTTGAGGAAACAAGATGCAATATGTTTACAAGGATATCGGTCCTGGTATTTATAATGACAAAAAGGGAAGCAATTTAAATACCCAACAGTAGTTAAAAGTTAGTAGTAGTTAGGAATTAAGGAGTAAAAATTAAGTTTTCGGTCGGTATCTCCAAGAGATGCAGAGCATGTTTTTGAGAGATATTTAATGGCGAAGAGAAATGATACTATGTGAAAAAAATGGTTTTCAGTGCTCAGGGGAACCACCTGTTATTTGTATTTTTTATTAATACTTGCTTGTAATTTTAAATTTGTAATCAGTCAACAAATAGTTTTTGGGCATCTGCTGCATATCAGGCACAACAGTGGGTACCATGGGTCAGCGGGTACTGCATAAAGTAGATAGGGGACGCCCTCACAGAACTTCTGGTCTGTCTGCTGAAAATGTGTTACTTTAATTTTTTTTTAAAATGTTTTATTTATTTCTAGGAGAGAGAGAGAGAAAGAGAGAGAGAGAGACAGCGTGAGCAGGGGAGGGTCAGAGAGAGAGGGAGTCACAGACTCTGAAACAGGCTCCAGGCTCTGAGCTGGCAGCCAGCACAGAGCCCGACGCGGGGCTCGAACCCACGAACCGCGAGATCATGACCTAAGCGAAAGTCGGACGCTTAACCGACGAAGCCACCCAGGAGCCCCAGAATATGTGTTATTTTTAAAGCAAAGAGGACTAATAGTAAGACAAAAGGGAAAACTATATTTGTTTGTTAGGGTTGCCATAGTTTAGGGAGCTTAGACAACAGAAAATAATTTTCTTTTTTTAAAAAATATTATAATGTTTATTTATTTTTGAGAGAGAGGTGGGGAGTGGGGGAAGAGAATGAGCAGGGAAAGGGCAGAGACAGAGGAAGACAGAATCTGAAGCAGGCTCCAGGCTCTGAGGTGTCAGCACAGAGCCCTACTAGGGGCTCGAACCCATGAACCGTGAGGTCATGACCCGAGCTAAAGTCGGACACCAACCGACGGAGACACCCAAGTGCCCCAGTAATTACTTTTCTTACACTCCTGCAGTGTTAAAGTCTGAGATCAAGGTGTTAGCAGGGTTGGTTTTATTCTGAGATCTCTTTCCTGGGCTTGCAGGTGGCCATCTTCTCCCTGTGTCTTCACCTGGTCTTTCCTCTGTAAGTGGGTCCAAACCTCCTCTTCTTCTAAGGACGCCAGTCAGATTGGTTTAGGGTCTGCCCTAGTGACCTCATTTAACTTACTTACCTCTTTAAAGATCTTATCTTCAAATAAAGTCGTATTCTGTGGTACTAGTGGTTAGGACTTCAATATATGAACTCGGTTGGGAGAGACAATTCAGCTCCTAATAGAAACCATTTGATAATATTTTTTGTCTGACAATTACTCTTTTGAGCTTTATGGAAAGAAACCACGTACCTCTTCTTTTTCCTTTCAATGGGGGCATTTTTAGCCCATTTGGAGACCCCCTTCAGGGAGACTAAGAACATGTACTTCTCTGTGAAAAGTTTTTTAAATATTTATGAGAGAGAGAGAGAGAGAGAGAGAGAGAATCAATTGGGGAAGGGCAGAGAGAGAGAGAGAGAGAGAGAGATGCAGAATCTGAAGCAGGCTCCAGACTCTGAGCTGTCAGCACAGAGCCTGACATGGGGCTCAAATCCACGAACTATGAGATCATGACCTGAGTCGAAGTCAGATGCTTCACCGACTGAGCCACCCAGGCTCCCCATGTACTCTTCTTTGAAAGCTTGCTCATTGGCCACAGCATAGGCATGTGTGGAGATTTTGGTTTAGGGCAAGTCCTAAATCACCTGTACGGAATGGTGACATTCAAGAGCTTCCCTGGCATTTCAAGTCTAAGTGAACTTCAAGTATGAACTTGAGGCTTGAGTCCAGGGTTCCTACCTCAGCCCAGAACTAAGCATCCATGTAGGCCTCTCAGGGAGGACTTCCTGAGGGTGGTGTCCCAAGGTCTAACCAGATTCAGACGCATAGTCTGGAAATGAAATCTTCTGGGTGTGACAAGGGCCACCCAAAGAGAATGTGTCATTGATGAAGAACAATAAAACCAGAAGCTTCTTTTATCATACATATCCAATTTTTCTTTCCTTGAAAGGGAGATAAACAAAAGAGGGAATAGATGGTTGTTTTCAGCTGGAGTTACTACAAGGTAAGATTAATGTAGATGTGGAAGTGAACCTAACGACATCAAGTTCATCCCCTTGTTTTAAAGGTTGGGAAACTGGCCCACCAGAGCCACCTAGATTTGCCTCAGATCACACATGTGATGAGCAGCAAAGGCTGATCTAAAGTCCAGGGATCTCGACCTTGACCCAGTCTCATTTCTGTGATACACCACAAGGAATGGAGGAACCGCTGGATCTGAAATTTCACCCCAGCTGTAGGCCAGTGGGCACCCTGAGTGGACTCTCGGGTTTCCTTTTTTTTTTTTCAACCTTCAAAATAAAAGCTAGATAATATAGCACCTTCTAACACTGACATCCTACAAGTCTTCCATGGGGGCCTCTCATTCTATATTCAGGCCAACAAAGTCAGAAGGTGGGTGTGGATGTATTTGTCAGAGAATAGATCCAGCACGCTAACAAAAGGAGCTGTAGTCTCGGGTCTTATCTAAGGAAGATTGAGGATCAGGAGGTTAAAAAACACACACGCAGCAACAACAGCAACTTAAGAAATGGGGAAAACGAATGGTAAGAGTTTGCAATCTGGTGTTTTCCACCTCTTACATTAAGGAATGAGCTTCTATCTCATATAGTGATTAAATGCTGATGCATTTTATTTGCTTTTTCAGATTCCTGTCATGCAATTCTTACCTCTGTTTTTATTAGCAAGCGAAACATCTTCATCCCATTTTCTCTTCCTCTTGAAATGCTAAGCTGTAATTTTCAGGGTACCAAAGTCAAGGGATTGACGAAAGTTAGTTTAGCTTTTCTTTTTGATTAGCTTTACATTTTTTTCCTTTCTTCTTTCTCTCTCTCCTGTGTTCTCTTCGGTGTGTGATTAGGTTTGTTTTCAAAAGGTGTTGGAACCTTAGCAAAATTTTCATTAGCATTCCCTGTGCACACTTTAATTAAAGGAAACTCGTGTTTTGCTCAAGCCACTGGAGAAATGAAAAGTATAGTCTAATGCTAAACATGCTTGTACTTTGCATTAATATTAACAAGACCCCCTTCTCTGATATAAGAACAGAAACAGGGCCACAGAGCCACACCCACTCACAGACAAATTCGTAAGTAGCTTGGTCCCAAGATGGTTTCCAATGATCTCATGTCCTTTTTGGTTTTAAAGGACAAAGATCTAAATGAGGAGTTGTACCTTCCTGGGTGGAACAGAGCATTAATTGCTGACATTTTTACATGCTGCTGAAGAGTGTACGTGAGGTGCAGTGCATATATTTCTATGAGGTTTCTGTGTCAATTGTATATTCTACGAGGTTTCTGTGTCAATTGTATAATTTTTACTTGGGTTATTTGCATTCATCCTTTTACTAAACTGAGTCTGCTAATTTCGTTTATTTTCCAAAAATTGAAATTTAAACCACTGGACTCTCCCTCAAATATACAGAAACCTAATAAACTGTATTTTACTTGTCAAACTGTCTTTTATCTTGCATAGTGATTATGGGAATAAGAGTTCTTAGAATTTTCTCCTTTTTTTTTTAATTTCAGCCACAAGGGAAGACCATCTATTTTTTTTTTAATTTATTTCTAGGAGAGAGAGAGAGAGACAGCGTGAGCAGGGGAGGGTCAGAGAGAGAAGGAGTCACAGACTGAAACAGGCTCCAGGCTCTGAGCTGGCAGTCAGCACAGAGCCCGACACGGGGCTCGAACCCACGAACCGCGAGATCATGACCTAAGCAAAGTCGGACGCTTAAGCGACTAAGCCACCCAGGCGCCCCACCATCTATTTTTTTTTGATATGAAGTCTCATTTTCTGTGATTTTAAATGAGTTTAAAACACTGCTCTGGAGTATCAGATCCAAGAGCCTATATTTCTAGTGACCTTCACATGGTCACTTAAAAAAAAATCGCTTTTAAAAAATCTTTCATTTTTGTGTTCTTTTGGTCAGTGTGACTTGGATATTACTCAGGTTGGTGAGTAAATCTTATGATAACTCTCTCCATGTGGTGGAGAACAAAATGTTACAAAAACTGCCTGTTGATTTGCTGAGGCGCCTTGACAAAGAATCTTGAAGTAGCCAGGAGTCCCCTGAAGGCTGGAAGGAATTGACAGTTACAGGGCATGACCTCTGCCCCGGTCATAACTACTTTCACTTCCTGTTGTGGGTCTCCAGGACCTCGCTCCTGTAAGTGTTGGCCATTGAACCTGAGGAGTGAAGAAAGAGGAGTTGCAATGTCTCCTGAGAGGGGCGCCTGGGTGGCTCAGTCGGTTAAGCGTCTGACTTCGGCTCAGGTCATGATCTCACGGTTCGCGGGTTTGAGCCCCGCGTCGGGCTCTGCGGTGACAGCTCAGGGCCTGGAGCCTGTTTCAGATTCTGTGTCTCCCTCTCTCTCTGACCTTCCCCTGCTCACACTGTCTCTCTCTCTCTCTCAAAAATAAATAAAACATAAGGAAAAAATCCCTGAGAAAAGAGGAGAGGGGACCCCATCTAACTCAGTTCACCATCAGTTCATATCATGACCCCAAAGGCAATTCATTAATTCACGATGAGAAGTCACTGTTGCGGAGATCTGAAATTCTTGGAAACTACATGTCCTTCTAGTGGACCGACTGACTTGGGAAGTCAAATAATAATTACAATATTGCTTCATAAGTGTGGAGTTAGACAATGGGGAGTTAATAGCATCCGGCTAAGAGAGTTGAATGTATCCATTTCATAAAAGGGATGTTCTTACTAATGGGACCACAATATTTGAAGTCCATTAGCTGACTCTCCTTCATCTCTGGATATGCTTGGATAGGCATTCTAGCATTTTACCTCAGTGACTCACCTTATTCTATGTTTCCTAACTGACCAGCTCCTTTAATGATTTATACAGTCTTTATTTAGACATATCAATACATTTAATCATATCATGGTGAAATTAGCCCTGCCTGGGAGCCATGTTGTCTTTTTTAAATGATGGTCATTCCTCCATCAAATATTTATGAAGTGTCTCTTAGGTGCCAGGCTTTGTATTTTGCATTAGGCATATAGCAGTGAGCGAAGACAAGCAAGTTGGACCGTCTGGTGGGGGAAATATCGAAAGAAGCCATCATAGTCCTATGAGACAAGTGTTACAGAAGGAAAAGAGCGGGGAGTTATGGATCACACCATCCTTGGTCTAGGGGGCTCAGGAGGGTTTCTGGGAGAAAGTGGTGTCAAATTTGAGAACTGAAGGATGGGGTTGGGAGGAGCAGAGGTGAGAACAGTACTCTTGGTAAAGGAAACTTCCCGTGTGAAGGCCCACAGGGGAGAGAGGGCCGAGACCTTCAAGGCACTGAAGAAACTCCATGAGGGCCGTAATATCATGTGAAGATGATAATGACTGGTGAGCTCAGCCGGGACCAGATCAGGAAAGGTCATATGAGACCTACCGAGAAGACTGGACTCGCGCCATGCTTGCTACATTTCATCATGAGCACAAATAAACCCACGAGGTGGGCACAAAGGAAGTCCACACAGGCTTCTCTGCACGGGCTGTGGCAAAGCCCTATGCTTTGGAGTATCCTGTGGGAAAAGTGGAGGAAAGTGGACGGATTCATTTGCCTGCTTTCCCCGCATCTTCTGTTTTCTATTATTGAAGGTTACCCCGAAGGGTGCCTGGGTGGCTCAGTTGGTTGAGCATCTGACTTCGGTTCAGGTCACGATCTCATGGCTTGTGGGTTTGAGCCCCGTGTCAGGCACTGTGCTGACAGCTCGGAGCCTGGAGCCTGCTTCGGATTCTGTGTCCCTCTCTTACTCTGTTCCTCCTCCACTTATGCTCAGGCTCTCTCTTTCTCAAGAATAAATAAAACACTTAAAAAAATATTGAGGGGGGGCGCCTGGGTGGCTTAGTCGGTTAAGTGTCTGACTTTCGCTCAGGTCATGATCTCGCGGTTTGTGGGTTCGAGCCCCGCATCGGGCTGTGTGCTGACTGCCAGCTCAGAGCCTGGAGCCTGTTTCAGTCTGTGACTCCCTCTCTCTCTGACCCTCCCCTGCTCACGCTGTCTCTCTCTAGCCTAGAAATAAATAAAAATATTTAAAAAAAATATTGAGGGTTGCCCCAAGTATATCAGTTACAGTTAGCCAGAGGGGCAGAACGAGTAGGAGACTTTACATATGGATTTGTCACGGGAATTGGCTCCTGCCACTGTAGGGGCTGGTTCGACAGTCCCATAAAGCTGTCTCCGGATCTGATGCTGGAGCTTGAAGTCCAGAGGTGAGCAGGTTGAAAGTCCAAGAGGATGGACTGAAGCCTCCATCTGCCCTTGTTTCCTCTGAGTTTTGGGAAACTCCTCGTCATTGAGCTTAACGCACACACACGGACTAGGATTCACAAAAACTGAAGGTGAATTGAGAGGGGAGGGACAATTGCAGGCCCAGGTGCTGCGGTGAGTCACCCCATCAGCAACACGTGTCAGTTGCAAAATGGCAGCTTCCTTTCTTCCACTTAACGAATCTCCCTAGAATCTCCCAGTGGCCCGTTATGGGGTCTGGCTCTCAGACCAGACTGTCATTGACTTCTCCTCCAAACCTCTTTCTGGAGCCAGTTCTTGAAAGTGCAAGACCTGATGGGAAATTAATTCTAGGGAGCCTCCTCTGGCCTCTGCGACGCAGGGCTTCGTCCAAGTATAGAGATTCTAGGAGAAGCCAGAAACTTGGAGAAGCTGGTGCTCAGACCTGGCATGTGTAGAATGAGTGTTGGTTGGGTCATAGCAGAATGGGCTGGGAGGTGGTATATCTGAGGCAATTGGAGGTGCCTCTCAGAATATAGCCATCAGTTGGGAAATTTCGATAAAATTACACATAATAGGACCTCTGCGTCTGGATGGAAAATGTTTTAAAACTGAGCCAGAAGACTTTGAAAGTTTATTTTCGTTGGGCAAAGAAGCGTAACGTTTCAGAAGCCTGTCAGCCGAAGCTTATCAGCTTTATGTATCAGCTCTGAAACCTTTTGCCTGGTAGTGTTCTCACGAAACCAAAGCGCGTTTCGTGCATACGCTATGCTGCTTTTGGTAAGAATAATTGAATGTTAAGCAGTTATAAAACTTGTTAGATTTTCTTCATTCCGTGTAAGAACTCTAACTACCCCAGAGAGAAAGATTTAGTGTAGAGAAATTTCATGAGTGGCTTGGTGACAATAACATTGCGTGCGTGGCTCAGAAGTAATGAAGAAGAGGAGGATCATCAGATTAGTGAAGAACAAATTTTAAATCTTTCCCTCTGCTTCCAGGCTTCTGTCCTTGTGTCCAATCCCATCCTTGCAAAAATGCAGTAAGAACAAATAGAAGGAGAGATAGTTTCTGCTGTTCTGCATTAGCAAAGACTTCATGTCAAGACTATGAGTATATTCAGATTTGTTTTCCCTACATAACTGGTTCCTGAAAGTTCTCATTCTGAGTTACTACCTGTGGCAGAAGACATTTATATAAAGAAAGTACTCCATTGGCCAAGGCATTGGTGAAGACCGACTGCGGCTTGTACTTAATCCCAGCTCCGTGCCTGTGATAACATGCACTTCTTTCTCACTTGAGGGATCTGATCAGAGTGCATGTCAGGGTGCGTTATGATATGGAAAATCGGAAAGGATAATCATTTATTTAAAAATTAAATACTTTGTAATTTGGGTACCTTACCATGGAAGGTTTTAATATACACGTATATCCTTGTGCATCACCCATGTTTATAACACAAGGTGGTGCTTGACTGAGATTTAGAGCTACCATTCTAAAAGCTGGTTCTGAATTAGAATAAGCTTTCATTCAGCTTCTTAAATGTTCTTATCAATAAAACATAGTGATAGGATCGTTCCTGTTGGTTGTAGTGAGTGGTTGTGGGGAGTGGGAGGGATTAAGCCGGATCACAATATTCCTTTATGCTTTGAGATAGAAATTTATATTATTTTAAAAGTAATTGAATTATCAATGAGTCAATTGCCATGCCTTCTTTGTGGGGCATAGATCAATTTGCATTCCTTGGTTAATTTCAAGTGAAAACAAGCCATGTGGTACTTTTGGAAAAGTAGACAGTAAGAATGATCAAGGGAAGCTTCTCAACAGAGGTAAAGGTGGTCTGTCTGTATCCATTCCTTGTCTCCATTTCAGCACTCACAAAAATCTTTCAGGTATGAGACAAGACTCCTTTGGCTGTAAGTGATAGAAACCTGACCTGAAGTAGCTTACGCAAAAAAAAAAAAAAAAAAAAAAAAAAAAAGAAGGAACCTATCAGCTCTTGTAACTGACGTCTAGAAGATTTCCCACCTGGCTAAAGTCAGAGACTCAAGTGATATTGTCAGACCTCTCTCTCTCTCTCTTTCTCTCTCTCTCTCTGTTTCTACCTTTCATACACACATACGCAATTTCTACCAAATCCAGCCTGAGGTGTGCTCAGCCCTGAGACAATCACTGAGGGTTGTCAGAGGATGGGATGTTCCAGCTGACCAAGGTGAGTCAGGTGGTGGGCAATCCTATTGTGTAATAACGAGTTAGTTTTACCCAAAGAGAGATCTGGCCTTTGTCGTGGCCCTTGTGACGTGATCTCTAAACCCTTAGAATTTCCAAAACGATGGGAGTGTCTTTGTTACCCATGGTGGACTCCTTGGACCACATCTGATGGTTTATGCTAATGAGATGATTCAAGGGAAGGGCATGGCCATGCCAGGAAGAGCAACCATTTGATGAGAAAGTTGTGGCTTTAACTCATGAGATATCACCTTAAAATCAGTGAGGTGTGGGGGTTGGAAGATGAATTCAACCATGTGGGCAATGATTCAATCAGTCATGCCTAAGTAATGAAATCCCATTGAAAATCTTGGAGACCAAAGCGATGGTGAGTTTCCCTGGTTAACAATATTCTTTATCTGCTGTAACATTTTGATGCTGGAGTGTAATGCATCCCTGAATATGATGGAAGTGTCATATTTAGAATCCTCCCACACCTTCTGCATCTCAAGTTCTAGTTTGTATCATTTTGCTATAATAAAACCATACTTCTAGTAAGCTGGGGGTGGTTATGGGAGCCCCTAAATTTGTAGCCAGCTGGTCTGAAGTGAGGATGCTCTTGTGGGAACTGTTCCCTCAGACTTTGAAGTTTGGCATCCTTGTTGCAGTTGGTGTCAGAGGTTTTGAGTAGACTTGACATTCTAGATGAATGTGCCTTAACCTTGAATTTGTCTAGTACCCACAATGGAGAAAGGCAGTTTCTGAAAGGAAAAATGCTGGGCGAACAAAACAAAACAAGGCAAAAAACAAAACAAACAAAGCAGATACCCAGCAAACTCCCTTTTTAATGTGCTCCATCATTCTAAAATATATGGTACTGGGGAGCCTTGGTGGCTTAGTTGGTTGAGTGTCCAACTCTTGATTTCAGCTCAGGTCAAGATCCCAGGGTCATGGGATCGAGCTCCATGTCAGGCTCTGTGATGAATGTGGAGCCTGTTTGAGATAATCTCTCTCTCTCTCTCTCTCTGTCTCAAATAATAATAACAATAAATGGTACCTATAACAATGTCTTATGGCTACTGAATGGACTAAATGCTTGTATTCCCCCCAAAATTCATATGTTGAAGCCGTAAACTTCAGTTTGATGGTATTTTGAGGTTGGCTTTTTGGAGGCAATTGGGTTTAGATAAAGGCATGAGAGTAGGGCTCCCATGATGGCAGTAATGTCCTTATAAGAAGAGAAAGAGAGACAAGAGCTCTGTCTCCCTGTCATGGAAAGTCACATAAAGAAGGCAGCTATCTACAATCCAGGAAGCAAGTCCTTATCAGGAATTGAATCTATTGGCCCCTTGACCTTGAATTTCCAGGCTCCGGAGCTGTGAGAAATAAAGGTCTGCTGTTTAATCCCCTCAGCTTGCGGTATATTGTTATAATGGTCCAAAGCAACTAAGACAGCTGCTAAGAACTTTCAGGACATGTTTGCCCAAACCTGGAACCTTGGGTAGCATTTTATGTTTTGTACCTTCCCTAACAACTAGTCTTAAAATAAAAATTTGAGTTAAGTCGCTAATTACTGAAAGTGAATTAATGTGCGACCTTTCTTCTAACATTTATTTTTGAAAGTCATTGAGTTTTTAAGTTTGTTTGTTTGTTTGTTTGTTTACATCAATTAATCTCTACACCCAACGTGAGGCTCGAACCCATGACTCTGAGATCAAGTGTCACACGCCTGTCTGACTGAGCTAGCCAGGCATCCCAGGAGTCATTGAGTTTTTAACCCAAATCAGAGAGTAACCTAGAATGTAAGCTTTATGAGGGCAAGGACTATTTAGAAGGCTGCCCAGTGTCAAAATGGCCAATTAAGACAATAAGCCAAACTCATAAGCCTTAATTCACTTACTGCAATAGCGTCAGGAAAGTACCACAAAGAGAAAGAAGGTGGCGGCCTCTCCACTATTCCGTTTACTCATAAATGGAGCTGGGTGAGATCGGGTAGATCAGCACACTGCTGAGGGAGCACTGAGCCATGGCGCTACCATTTTGTGGAAGGGGGAATAAGAGCAAGAGAAGGAGCAAGGCCAAGAGAGGAAAAGTACGGAGTCTGAGTCCCAGTGGAGGAAGAGCTCTGCGGGCACCCTCCCCGCCATAAGGAGGTCTCGGCAGAGGTGCCCGGACAGCGTCTCCAACGGGAGGCACCAAGGCTCAGAACACAGGCACGGGTAAGAGCACAGCCAGCTGGGGAGGTGAGTCCTGGAGTTCGGCGTCCTCCAGAGCGCAGGGCGTGGGCTGTGTACCAATGCTGGTGCAGGGAGGGCAGCTTTTTCCCCCGTGAAGACTGACAGGCTAAAGCCTTATAATTAGCTGTGGTCAAGCCTGAAAGATCACACATAGGATTTTGGCCTCGGTTGGGACTCCTCGGGACACTTGTCTGTTTGTTCCCTAATCCATCATAAGTGCCTAATGCAGTGATAGGCACCGAACAGGCACTCAGTAATTTGTTCTTTATATAGCCGGCGACATGGAGCCACTGAAGATACTCTGGGAGCTATTCCATTGGCCCCCATGTCACTGAAGGTTAGAGCACCTATCCCTCCACAACTGATGAGTGCCAGCAATGCATTAGATGCCCAGTCCAACGGGTCTTCAACAGAGCAGGGAACCCTGGTACTGTGGCACGTCACGTGGTTGGGAAGTAGACGAAAGGAAGGGCTGGCAAAGGAAAAAAAAAGTGAAGAAATGAATGAGTGGTTTCTGCAGGTCTGGGGAAGTGCCCTTTGGTGCTCATTCCATGAAAATGGAGCTGAAGAATTCTAAACTCTCATGTGCGGAAAGCAGATTAGGTCATAAAATTTATAACGGCTCCTTGCACCTTCTGCCACTTGGCCTTTGGGCTCATTCACAGCGTAATGGTCACGATGTGCTTTGTTACCACAGGTCAGCAGAAGAATGGGCTTCCGGTTTCTGATGATAGCATACTCTCATTTAAGAGGGGGCTCTCCTGATCTTTGCATGCTGCTCCCCATCTGTCCTTTCAGTGTGTGCATTTGCATAAATCCAGAGCTGTAACTCACAGAGTGCTCCGTGATGTGGGATGTCTGTGGTGCTAACCAGCTGAATTGAGAGGCTCAAACAAAGTAAACTTTTCTAAATAAGAGAAGCCTGCTCTGTTGAATGCTTCTTGGAAATTTGCATATTTTCGTTTCATAGCCTTATAAATGATTACCGGGAAGTTAAATCTTTGTAGTCTATAAACAATATGATGAAGTGCATTTTTCCCCCTTTAATGGGTTTGTTTGTAAAGAAACAAAGCGTGGATTCAAATATTTCAAAGATGTTTTCTATGATCCCGTGTTATTTAAAACTCATTCATTAAGAGTCTGATGAATAGGTCTATTACATTTTTTAAAAGTTGATTGAATGCTCATTTTGGAAGGATGGAATGAATGATCACACAGTGATTTCATTTCAATACATCTTTGTAGGTGTCCAGTGTTATATGGAATTGATTCACAATTTGCTCTACAAATTGACAGGCTAGTAATCATTATTTTTTGTGTAAAAGCTGGAGTCTATCTTTAATCTCATCATATTTTCAGGGGTAGAGGAGATGGAGGTGGTGCAGCATTATTATTTTTCCCGCACAGAAAATTATGCCACAAAATAAATCATGTGCAGGGCTGTCATAATGGCTGCAACAGTTATGACAAGAAAAAAGAATAGTGACAGCTACCCTTCAGTGCACAGTGAAATAGTGAACAATTTGTTAAATATCCCTGGAGTCTATTAAACTGGCATATGATCAGGGCTGCCAAACCTCAGTGGGAACCAATTAGAATTCACCAAAAATGAAAATGGATGTATCTGGAAAAACGGGGTTAGATTTATGGGGGAAAGCAAACAATCATTGAGCCAAGAATAATGTTAGTGGGCATTCTCCAAAGGAGTTTGGTAAATAGAGGACCGTGTCATTGTTCCATGGTCAGAATGTTTTGACTGTGTCTCCTGCAATATTTTAAGCCATTACTGCAAAGGAATTAAATTAGTTGGATTCAGCCCACACGACGTGAGAGATCCATTCTGCAAATTGCAGCCATTATTAATTTTGTTCCAGAAGCAGCCTTGCATGAAACATGAGAGTGATTTTTCTTTTCTTTTTGCATTTAAACTACAGATAAACACTACAGATTGCTCCAGATGAATGCTATGGAGTTGCTGAAGACTGTCTGACAATTTCTTTTAAAGTCAGATACTCAATTGTGAAAGATGGTCAGACAATCTAATGATGGATGTTCATTAGTTCACTGCTGTCAAGATGAGTTGCTTCTCTGCATCTGTGATACTGATCGTGTTTTTGCAGTCATGATTGAGCTGTTGAAGAAAAAAACACTCCAAAGAGCTCTCTGAACTGTGTCCAAACTAGCGCCTACTTGAAATATCATTGGCTTACTCAGCAGCAAGAAAACCCACAAAGCCAATAGGTTAGATCCATCCCAGAGACTTTTCTCCAGCTGTAAATGGATTTACTCTCTTTAGAGAGGGGAACAGAGTTCCAACACAATTATTCTTACTGGAACAGACTAAGGAATTTACTTCAAATGGGGTTGCTGGTTGTCCTGTGGAAGCTGTGTCAGAATAAATATTCAGCTAGTCTTCAGAGGTTTAATTTGTTCATTCTCCCATGAAACATTTGTGCCACATGAGCTGTATAGAGCCAACTTCGTTTAGTTGGCGGAAGAAGTCTTTCACTCTAGCAAAAACTATAGCTCAGGTAGGGTCTCATTTTAATGAAAATGGTTTAACATTCAGGGCTTTGTAAGGGACCATTTCCATATGCCAGATGTCCTGAAGCAATAACCCTTTGTTACTTGTTCACAATCAATTTTATTAAGGGAAAGATATCCAAGTGACAGATGTCACTAGTGAATGTCCACATCAGTTTAATGAAGTCGTGGCTTTGAAATGTATCATCGTAGGGTAACTATTTAAATGCAAAGCCTATACCATTACAGTGTATAAGATATGATGCTTTGCAGATTTATGGGGACAGGCAGTGACAATTTCTCCTATTGTGGAGGGTTTACTTTATCCATCTTCAACCCTTAAGCTTCCCTAAACTGAAGATAGTGCTTGAACATAGTAAATACTCAGTAGATACTTGATAATGAGAGATAATGACCATGGCCCAGTGTTTTTTATGGAGTCCTTTGGCAACTGAAGGCAAAAACTGGGGTGATTGGTGTATGCTGGAAGAAGTAGGAACAGGCTGGGATTGTGCTATCGAGAGCAAACAAAACTTTTCCTTTAAAAAAATTTTTTTTAATATTATTTTTGAGAGAGAGAAAGAGATGGAACATGAGTGGGGGAAGGGCAGAGAGATAGAGGGAGACACAGAATCCGAAGCAGGCTCCGGGCTCTGAGGTGTCATCACAGAGCTGGATGCGGGGCTCCAACTCACGAACTGTGAAATCATGACCTGGGCCTAAGTCGGACGCTTAACTGACTGAGCCACCCAGGTGCCCTACACTTGGATTTCTTGATGTGGCTTGGGCTGTGGTTGGTGGTTTCTCCTTTCTTTGTACTGAAATTTAAGGCCTACCAGCTACCAGCTTCCAGTTAGTAGAAGGTCTTAATATAATAACCCGGAAATGAGGTCATTAGTGCTGTCCCTAACGTAGAGCCCTTTAATGGGGTTTCTTCCAATGGACTAAGGGTTAGGCCATAAGAGACCTAAGGATACTAAAAATGACCTTGGGACCATATACAGTCATTGCTCCTACCAGCAACACCACTGTGTGCATTTAAAGCAGCTTGAGGGCATTTAATGCTTCTATTTTATCCCTTGTCCATTGACTCTGTTTGGAGATGTCAACACCATTTTGCATTGGTCTGAGATAGCCTCCATCTGTATACGTCAGGCTGTGACACTCTTCCGTCGACCTCATAAAGTAATGCTGGTCATTTAGAATCATGTCCAACCTGTTTTCTCTTTGTGTGCTTGCTGACCGAGGTGTTCCTACCTTTTGGTAGAGACTACCCTTTGTCCTTAGACTTCCTCATCTTTTAAACATTTAACGTATTAAACTGAAGGCTCTAGCTGAGCCTGAACTTTCATTGGTAGCCAGGAGTAATAGTGGGACAGAGAGTGTTGGAAATATCTCCTTTTCAAAGGTATAACTCTTTTTTTTTTTTCTTCTCCATTCGGTATTTGACTAAATCAGTGTTTCCAATTTATCAACATGTTGGTAACAAAACCAGTCAATTGTTGCCAGGGCCACTCCATCTTCTAGTAAAGTCTCTAGGACACAAAGAGTACATTTATCATGAGGAGATTATAAAGGTTCACTTTGACATTTCAAGGGAGACTGATTATATGTATTCTTTTCATGAGATGCTGAAAATCTATTCGAATATCAGTTATGCCCAAGAAACTTACCAAATCTCGATGACTTTCCTGGCTCCAAAGTTAGACTATTGGATCCCACAATTAGGGGACATTTCTACTTTTTAGCTTGCTCTGAACTGAATATTTGTCTCCCCGCTTTCACTCTTATGTTGAAACCTACCCCCAAAGGTGATGATGTTAGGAGGTGGGGCCTTCGGGAAGTGCTTAGGTCATGAGGTTTCTTATAAAGGCCCTAAGAGGGCCAGCTTGTCCTTTCTACTGTGTGAGGTTACAGTGAGAAGGTCATCTGTGAACCAGGAAGTGGGCTCTCACCAGATACCAAATCTGCCTGCACTGTGATCTTGGACTTCCCACCCCCTAGAACTGTGAGAATTGAATGTTTGTTTGTTCAAAAGCATCCCTGTTTGTAGTGCTTTTGTGATAGCAGCCTAACTGGTGGAGACACTTGAATATGATTCAGGTTTATTGTAAAAACACCCAGAATTTTAAAAGCTGTCAGTACATTTATAATATACAGATAATTGGGAAAGTTAACTCTTTTTACAGTATTTATTACAGAAATTTTCAAATAGTCAAAGGTAGAGAGTTTAATATAATAAACAAACCAAAAAAAAAAAAAAAGGGTGCCTGGGTGGTTCAGTCAGTTAAGCGTCCCACTTTGGCTCGGGTCATGAACTCATGGTTTGTGGGTTCAAGCCCTGCCTCAGGCTCTGGGCTGACAGCTCAGAGCCTGGAGCCTGCTTCAGATTCTGTGTCTCCTTTGCTTTCTGCCTCTCCCCTGCACATACTCTGTCTCTCAATAATAAATAAACATTTAAAAAGATCTAAAAAATGTAATAAACAAATCTGTACCTAACTTCAGCCATTATCAACATTTTGCTAATTAAGCTTCATTCCCTCCACCCCCTAGACACTGTGTTGTTTTATATCCAATGCTTTAGTATGTATTTCTTTTTTCAAAAAAAAATTTTAATGTTTTATTTATTTCCAAGAGAGAGACAGTTTGAGCAGGGGAGGGTTGGAGAGACAGGAAAACACAGAATCTGAAGTAGGCTCCAGGCTCCGAGCTAGCTGTCAGCACAGAGCCCGATGCAAGGCTTGAATGCATGAACCGTGAGATCATGACCTGAGCCGAAGTCAGACGCTTAACCAACTGAGCCACCCAGGGGCCCCTAGTATGTATTTCTAACCAACAAGGTTTCCCCTTCCATTTTTAAAAAAGAGAAATAACTACTTTGTCATTATCACAGATAATAACATTAACAATAATTTCTTTAATTGCATTTAAACCCAGACCATTTCTGAATTCAGCATTTGAACTCAAAAATGCCTTTTTACAATTGGCTTATTATTATTTTTTTAAATCAGATTCTACACAGGTCCACGCACCGCATTTCATTAATATGTTAGGTCTTTCCAATCTTACAACCACCCCCTCCCTCCTTCCCTTTGTGTATGCCATTTGTTTGCTAGAGAAGCTGGGTCATTTATTCTCAGAGAGGCATACATTCTGAACTTTGCCAGTTACTTTCTCATCATGTCGACGAACTTGTTCTTCTCTCCTCCATATTTCCTGCGGCAGAACTCTAGGTCTAGAAGATTGATTAGATTCAGGTTGCATTTTGTAGACAAAGTTCCTTTTCAGTTGGTACAGAGCCCTTCCATTGCATCCTATCACAAGGAGTGGAGTAACTGGTGGTAGCAGTTATCTTAGTGATGCTAAGACTGGATAGTGTGTCCAGACGGTATGAATTTAAGGTCTCCGTTATCACATGTGCCATCAACTTTCCTCCAAATGAGCACACGTGTACTGACCAGAGATTTATTGCCAATGAGTAGTGCACTCAGAACTTCTTGACCCATGCTCATTTCACACGCTGCCTGGTTCCCTTGCTGTTCCGTAGGTCCAGTTTGGCACCAATTTTATGTTTCAGAAAAAGGCACTTTCTTTCACAGCATTCTTAATTCTCCATTTCCCCCAGTGCGCTTACACAACCCCACCTCTCTTTATATATATATATATATATATATATATTTTTTATTTCTAGGAGAGAGAGAGAGACAGTGTGAGCAGGGGAGGGTCAGAGAGAGAGGGAGTCACAGTCTGAAACAGGCTCCAGGCTCTGAGCTGGCAGTCAGCACAGAGCCCGACGCGGGGCTCGAACCCACGAACCGCGAGATCATGACCTAAGCGAAAGTCGGACGCCCAACCGACTAAGCCACCCAGGCGCCCCGCCACCTCTCTTTTTTAATGACAGGTAGTTTTCTTCACTTTCCCTACCAAATGCAGACTTGTCAGTGTTTTAGAAACAAATCTCTTAGTAAGATCCAGTATGCTTTTGAACTTGCTCTCTACTGCAAGATGGCACAATTTCAATGTGGAGTCATCCATTTGGTAGGCCTGCTGGGCCTTTATCTGTAAGGTCCTGTGGAATTCGCATAGCCTACTTGGAGGAAATGAGGTGATTTGTCAGTGACCTGGTAACAGAACCACCTAGAACCTTCCGGGTGATGAGGGCTACTGAATAACTTCTAATTAATCACATGTGAATTTTCACATGCCTGTTGTTCTTATGGTAAACAAATAGTAAATAACATATAATATTAAAATTTTTTTAAATGTTTACTTATTTTTGAAAGAGTGAGAGACAGAGTGTGAGCGGGAGAGGAGCAGAGAGAGAGGGAGACAGAATACAAAGCAGACTCCAGGCTCTGAGCTGTCAGCACAGAGCCTGATGCCAGGCTTGAACCCACGAACCATGAGATCATGCCCTGAGCTGAAGTCAGATGCTTACCCAGTTGAGCCACCCAAGTGCCCCAATTACATATATTCTTATATAACCCATGGAGCCCCAGTCTTGAAAGCAAATAATTTCTTTGCACAGGAAGATATTTAGGGTGGATTCAGAAAACCATTGAGAAAAAGGGTTTGGGGTAATAGGAAATATTCTGCAGGCAGCAATTTATCTGGGAAATATTTATTTTGTAACCAAGCCCTTACATTTCCACTAACTTATTCCCACTTCTCCATGAGGGGATCTTCAGCTGAAATAATAGTAACAGCTATGGTTTCATGGGTGCTTACTGGGTGCCAATCACAGTCCCAGACTTCCCTTTCCTGAGGCTCTGAGAGATTATATAATTTATCTGAAACCAGAGTCTCTTAAATGTGACACTGCATTGCTCTTCTGTCGGAAAATTCTAAGAAAAGACACAGCCTCTGCACTTGGTATATTGCACGAATTTGTACAGCAATTAGTAATATCAAGAATCTCAAGACCAAAGATGGAGCTCTAAGAGCAAAACTTGGGGCAGTTGCTGATAATGAGACAGCACTCTTTGCAATGACGTATTCATGACAGTGTCACAAAGCCACCAGACCGGCACTCTCCAGTGAGGGACACATGATTAAAAGATGTGAATTGAAGATAGACAGGTAGGGACAGACAACAAGGTGGGGTAGTAAGGACACCGTTCTGACTGTGTCGTTCTTGGCCAAGGTCTTCACCTAGAGAAGGTGGGGAGCTAATCCCACAACCAGGCTGCACTTTTACTTAAATTATTGGTGATTTGCTGCCTATATTCGAGGCAAAATAATTAGGTTTAATTATTTTCAACCAAAAGTTAGTTGTTTTTATATAGTTTTAAACTTGAAGACTCTCCAGTTTTTATTAAGGGCGGTATCGGGTCCAGGGGACTTGACCCATGGGTGCAGGCAACTTCTGGGTGCTGTCATAGGTAGAGTCTGTGACAGTCACACTTCAAAAATAGCTCCCAAACGGGGACAATGTTTGAAAGAACCAAAACACACAGATTTATAAGATTGCTTATTCTTATCATCAATAATCATTATAACCATCACAAAACGGGCAATCCATACAGATTTCCTTACTCAACTACTGCAAAGACCATCTAAACTATATAACTCTTACCATCTCAAAACCAATGTTTAATTACACTTGCGATCCATCAGTATATTCTCCCTGCAAAAATCCAGAACACTATTACTGGCAAAGCACAAATTCAATATTTATCCCGCAGTCACAAAGTAATTCCTCCTGAATAGATCGCTGCAAGTAAAGGAAAGCAGTTAATTCAAATGAGCTTACTCTTTGCAGCCATAGAAAGGGATATGTTGAGGATGGAATTTGCCCAATTTTCTGTTTGCTGCTGTGGGGGAGCTCGGCCATGTGCTGCATTCGGTAACAACTCATGTCTGAGGCTCGCTGAAAGGAATTTTAGGGGTCATGTAGTTTATCGCCCATCTGTAAGCAAGACCAGCAGGGATCCCATTTCTCAGGGAATTTGGAAATGGCATATACTTTTAAAAAAGCCCAGGAGATATTTTCTGTTTTGTTTTTCTAAGATTATTTCTTTCTGCAGATTCTATAATCGGAATAGGATCCACTTTCCTACTTAAAAAAAACACAGTAACATTTTCTGTATCATGACTCTAAAACATATTTTTAGCTTTGTTTTTGTTATCTCTTCCTGTAGGGCTCCTGTTAAAGTATGCCAATGAGAAGAAAAACAAAATTAAAAGCTGTTCTGAGAAATGAGAAATTAAGATTCTTAGAGGCGTTCTTTTTTCTATTCATGTAGAAGAAAAATTGGGGATTTTGAGGTTACTTTCATTACCGCTCTTCAAAAATCCCAGGTAGCTTTTACCTTTTTCCTCTTTCTTCTTTTTAAGCAGTTCAGACAGTTTTATTTTAAAATAACTTTCAGTTTAAAAAAAAGGCATGTAAAACTTCAGTATGGCTGAGGAATCCGGATAAATGTTTTGGGCACTTAGGCCCCGGTGTGTTGGAGGAGTCGGGTTAGCTCTTATATACTTATTACCAGTTTTCTTACTTTCTTTTTTCTTTTTTTTCCAATTGTGTTCACTTAGTAAGAGCAAGACAGAATTTGAGGAGATCAAAGGTGAGGCTGTGAGAACAGTGGCTCCTTTTCTACAGCAAGTGGTTTAGAAGGCACCTGGGTGGCTCAATTGGTTGAGCGTCTGACTGTTGATTTCTGCTCAAGTTGTGATCTGGGGGTTTGTGGGTTCGAGCCCTCCATGGGGCTCTGCTCTGACAGGACCCAGCCAGCTTGGGATTCTCTGTCTCCCTCTCCCCGCCCCTCCCCTGCTGGCTCTCTAATATCTCAAAAATAAATAAACATTAAAAAAATTTAAAAAGAAAAAGTGGTTTAAGCTGCATTTTGTCAGAAATATTGAGAGGTTCTCAGGGCAACTGGGTGGCTCAGTCAGTTAAGCTTTGGACGCTTAGTTTCACCTCAGGTCATGATCTCATAGTTCATGGGTTCGAGCCCCACATCACGCTCTGTGCTGGCATTGCAGAGCCTGCTTGTAATTCTCTCTCTCTCTCTGCCTCTCCCTTTCTCCAGTGCTCGTGCTCTCTCTGTCTGTCAAAATAAATATATCAAGTTAAAAAAATATTAAGAGGTTCTCAAATTAAGAGTAAACATTTGTCTCGATTCCTCCTCTTCCTTCCCTTCTTTTCTTTTTTTTTCTTTTCTCTTTCTTTTTCTTCCTTCCTTCCTCTTTCTTCCTTCCTCTTTCTTTCTTTCTTTCTTTCTTTCTTTCTTTCTTTCTTTCTTTCTTTCTTTCTTTCTTTCTTTCTTCCTTCCTTCCTTCCTTCCTTCCTTCCTTCCTTCCTTCCTTCCTTCCTTCCTTTCGAGAATCTGCTGAGCACCTGAACCCACTTGCCCACTTACTTTGCACCAAAGAAGCTGAGAAAAGCCAGGTATGTGTCCCCACCCCACTCATACCAGCAAAATTTGAGAACATGGTTCGGCTTGACCAATTATGTGCTCTCATAGGAACTTTGAATTCAGAGCAAGTGGCACACTAGCGTCCAAGGGCAGTGGTGTCTGTGGCCATGCTCTGTGTCCATCCAGAGCTGGGAAGAGGGGACAAGTAGCAGAGGGGGACCCACATGCATTTCTGGTCCTGGTTCCCTGGGCTTGCCCGCCAATTTTGGGAGCTACTCAATGTGCTTCTGACATGTTCTTTTTCTGCTTCAGTCATTTAGAATGGGTTTCCCTTGCTAAGAAAACAATCCACACTGACACGCTCTTTCTGAGATTTGGGCTTTCAGATCTGGAGGGTGAAAGAAAGCATGGAAGTATTCATTGACGGAGGGTGGGCAGCCTTTCCAAGGTCTGACCTGTTTCCTTAAACCACATTTCTCTTGAGACACTTTTTCGCAGACACTTCTCTGAAGTACCCTAAGGGAGAATGATGCAACACCTCACAGAGAACCGGGTCAAAGAGTCATAATTTCAAGGAAGAAATTAATGCCACTCTTTTCAACCCTTTCAACATTGGTTAAATTACTCTCCTTTTTTAAAAAAAAATTTTTAATGTTTGTTTATTTTTGAAAGAGAGAGAATGCTAGCGGGGGAGGGGCAGAGAGAGAGGGAGACACAGACAAAGAAGCAGAATCCAGGCTCTGAGCTGTCAGCCAACACGGGGCTCAAACCCAGGAACCATGAGATCATGACTGGAGCGAAGTCTAGCGCTTAATGGACTGAGCCACCAGGGCGCCCTGAATTCCTATCCTTTCTTGGAGAGCAGCAGTTCTGGAAAAGGGAACTGTGTCTTGAGGTATGATGTTGGGGTTCGCTTCAGTAAGACTTGTTGAAGACAAACTTGTCAGTAGCTGATAGTTAATTTTTCTTGATCCCTTCCCACCCGCCCGTTGAATCCACTTACGGGCGGTGAGAAGCAGCAAGCCTAGAGCTAAGGAGGGCTATTACCTGCTAAGGCAATTCTGAGACGGAGCCTCTGAAAATGAGAATATAATTTATCAAGCAATGTGTGTTCAGTGATTCAGAAAGATCCATATGTGCTTTTGTTTCAGCCACTCTAATGAGAATATGTCAACTTCAGTTATATTCTTCTATTATCAGGCTCATTCCTGACTAAACCCGAGTGGCTGCTTTCCAGAGAGGTATGTTCTTATTGCAAGAATATGCTAGCTTTGTGGAGAGGCTTTCTTCCTCATATAAGATCTTCAGGTGAGGGCTGAGGCCCCTTCAATTGTCAAAAATCAGTATTTTATTTCTCGAAGGAATTTGACAACCTTCCAGCATCATGATCCACTGCTGGCTTTGGGAAAGAAAAGAAAAAAGGGTAAGGCAATATCTTCAAGAGTGAGTGAGTTTGAGGGTGTGGGACGGGCTGAAGCCAGAGGCCAATGAGAAACAAGATGTCACATTGTTTAACAGACCAAAAGAAAAAGACATTTCTTCCAGTTCCCTGCTGAAATGAAGGTCAAGTCTTCCGGTTTGGAGACAACGGGTGTCCCAGGGGACAGAACATTTTACAGTTACAGGAACGTGTTGTCCAACAAGTAGATGGTGAAATGCATGAACGGCCAAGGAATAGTATGAATGTTCTACTGAAGGGAAAATGATCCTCAGCCAAATTCAGCACAAACCCTTCTGCTTCTGGATAGCAAGGGAAACCCTGAGGATAAAAATGGGAAACAAATAATCTTTTTTATCCCCAACTCAATACCCCATCTGCCCTAAGGGTGAAAAACACATAAGAATCTCCATGGTAGCAGGAAGTAGGCAAGGTTTTGTCCTAAAATGGCTGCGTATGCTCTATGTGGGGCCAGAGTCTAATGCCTTATTTGTGATGACGGCCATTGAAGGGCAGGGGCGTGTATAAGACAGAAGGCAAGGTAACCAGTAAGAGCTCCTCAGAATTTGTTTCTGTGTCCTCTCTTGGGGCGTCTGATACCAAGATTCTTTACCTGATGCTCTGGGCTGAGATTTTCATGCTGATTCCTTCCCAAGCAATTTGCAACTCAAAGATACATCTTTACCAGTTTGCTTTGTTTTACTGTTCGGTGGCTATCTCTATACCAGGTGACAGTCCCTTAGGAAACTTCAACCACTGGCAGCCCTTAGGAGGACAGCACAGTAGGCAGCAAAAACTGAGTCCTCCTCGGAGAAATGTAATCTCACGGATTTGTGGATGGAAATCCCATCTGCAACTTACTTCCTCCGTCCCTCTCTTTTGAATGACGTCTGTGTTTTCACTGACGAGTTTCTGGTGTTTATTGTTTCGTAACATGCTGAGGAATTCTTGAGATTGTTGGCAGTTTTAGCAGATTTCTAGAATTTTGGCAGCTTGCTGTCACTTACCCTTTTATGTTCCAATAAGGATAAACAGTACTATTTATTGAGTGCCTACTGTGTGTCAATCACTGTGCTATGTGCTTTATGCACATTTCCTTTAATTCTTGTGACAAGCCTGCTCTCCTTTTCAGGATCATGGAGCTATGGCATTAGCTAAGTAATTTTTGCACACTTGCTGTTTTCTTGGTAGCAATGATATTTGGGATTTTTGGCATGGGTTCGGGGGATTCTCGCTGGCATTGTGGGTTGATTAACACACGTTCCTCGTATTTCACTTCTTCCTGCACATTTTCCTGCACATGTCAGTTAACATGTCATTCGATTTTGTAATTGTTTCTGATCCTCTTCAAGTTAAAGCTGCTTACCTCTCCCTTCAGCGGGGTATCAAGGTTGGCTGCTGGCAGCTGATAGGCATTATCAGAGGCTGCAGATCAAAGATGCTTCATCAAATAGAGTGCTTTGGCTCTGAGAGAGCAAACGAACGACTTGGGCATTCCTTTCCATCACAGCAATGAGACTTTAGCAAGAAGTAACTAATATGCTGCCTGTAAATGGGTCTTTGACTCAAAGTCTTGGAACTATGCTAATACTGCCTATTATCTATTTGAAACCATCTACTGAAATTTCCAGAAACCTTAAATTATACTTTCTCTTCATGCTGGGTTAGTTCAGAATGCATGTATATTATTTAGATTTTTTTAGTGTTTATCCACATGCCGTCAAGTAAAAGAATACATATGTGACATGTATGAACTAAGAATTCTTAAATATGGATACAAAATGAGCATCTTAGGAAAGAACTATAAGATTTTCAAATAGGATTTCCCCAAATGCCTATAAAACTTCTCAAAATATATTCTTCGGTACACTAACCCCACAAGTTGTTCTTTGGAAACAAGAAGGTAAATAAATGGTGGTATAAATCTGGGGGGGCTTTATTTCTTCTTTATTTCTTTAAAGCCTACAGTGCAGGCTTTATTTCTCCTTGGAGAGTTACAATACATATTAGCATATTGTAGAAGCTGCAGCCTTCCGCAGTAGGAGATCTGCGCTTTCCTTAAACCCATTTTTTCTCAAATGCACTTGACCATGGAAGATTTTATTGGGTAATACCTCTTAACATCCCATACACCAAACTTTGGAAAGATGCCAGACAGTGAAGATGGAAAGAAAGAGACAAGTTTCAGCTTTTCAAATGCAGAGTTTTCTACCAGAGACATTTTGAGAACGTTAGTCCCTATAGTCAGGTTTATTGCAGGTTCGAGGCTGCGTAAGAAATTTCTGGGTTCTTCAGCACACACAGATTTGTATTGATAGGTACATGGTCAGAACTAGGCCACCCTTCAAGAGTGTGGCGTGTAATTTTGGACCAGCTCCCAGCCCTCCCTCCCACCCCCCACCCCTGCCCCTGGATGACACTCTGTGCAATGGGAGAGGAGATTCCGTGTCCACTCCCCTCCCCGCACCATAGTCAAGAGAGGGGAAGAGGCCAGTGAAAACTGGATAATCCACCCTCTGTATGTTTTTTTTAATAACAAAGTTGGTACATTAGAGTTTTTTTTCCTAAGCATGTCACATAGATACTTATACACTTTTTTTTTATGGAAAAATAATACTTTTGAGGAGCCTATGATCAGTTCTTTAAAAATAATTTTTTTAATGTTTATTTTTGAGAGAAAGAGAGAGATACAGAGTGTGAGCAGGGGAGGAGCAGAGAGAAAGGGAGACACAGAATCTGAAGCAGGCTCTGAGCTGTCAGCACAGAGCCCTACGTGCGGCTCGAACTCATGAACCGCAACCGTGAGATCATGATGTGAGCCAGAGTCTGACACTCAACTGACTGAGCCACCCAGGTGTCCCAGCCTATGATCAGTCTTAAGGTCCATTTCTATGCACCGATTCCTTTAGAGCTATTAAACAAGAAATGAATTCATATCTGTCACAATTTATTGCCGTCTAGTTGTCTTGAATGTGAATATTGCATTTCATGTCTCATATGCTTCTCCACACTCTATTATATCATTCTTAGGAGCTATTTCAGGTGGGCCACGGCCCTTTCATCCTGGTCAAACCCGCTCCCAGAAAGGGAGCAATTTTCAGGAATGCTTTTGCTTATTTAACAAGCTTCCAAATGGAAAAGGTGACAGGAAAGACAGAGCCCAGGAAGTAGAGGAGAGCTCTGCTGTTCATAGATCAACAACTTGGATTCTAGAAGAAATTTTGCGTCTTCCGGCTGTCCTTAGAGGAAGTGGATCGGATGCGGGTGTTACATGCTTGAATACTTGGTTCATGGCCTCTCGCCAGCTTCCTAGCAAGACCCTGACCAGCCTTCAGTCTTGCCAGCAGGTGTGTGACACGTGATTTCTGAAGAAGGTTTTCTCCTCTGGAGGACTACACTGTCTCCCTTGTTGAGAAGGAATCTGGAAGGATATTCATGGGCCTGGTGGAATCTCATTCAGCCTAATGTACTTAGAAATGAATTCGCTTGTCAGAGAACAATTGACAAAAGAAAGGAAAAAAATGTCGATTAAATTTTGGGTCTAAAAAAAGCTGTTCGTAATCACATCTTAAAATAGCAGCACCGCATTGGATCATTGAGCCCACAGAAACGTGCAGGCCTGAAACTTGGTCAGCTTTGTTTCCAAGATATCGTGTAGAGTCTGTGCAAAGTTTTGCTACCTGAGACCAAACAAAACAACAAAACCCAAATCAAATGCACGAATACGGAACACCCCGATTAACTAGAAAAAAAAGCATATTGCTTCCTAAGTCCAGTCTTACAATTCTTAGTATTATTCGGTAATAAAACTAGCTTTCTTTACAGGGAAAATATTTTATTAGGAATCTTTCAGCCTTCAGGTACATCTCCAGCCCAGAGACTGTCAGACCTATGATATCATGTCTGCATCTTCAAGGGAAGAGTCTTCTGAGATTCCCACCGAATACCTCTATCAGGGAGGATTGCAAAGCCTGACCCAAGCCTGAGGCAGGGTCCATCGTCATTTCTACATGGCCAAGTTAATCAGTTCCCTCAAGGGCATCTCGCTTGTGCAGAAGGAGGAGACTGGAAATCTGCTAAAGCTAAGATATTGGAACTTGGAGTTACCAGGCAGATAGATAGATAGATAGATAGATAGATAGATAGATAGGATAGATAGAGATACATACATAACAGTAGTGCATGGAAGAGAATCTCGCTGCAAGTTGAGTTTCTTGGGGAGCAGACTCTAACAGGGAGAGTAGTTTATAAGATGTTAGAGCGTACTTGGGACCAATCCCTATGGAAAAGAAGGGATAGCAGCAAGACTGGGCTAAGGAAGCTGGGCTGAGATGTAGTCTCAACAAAGGCCTCAGCCAATCCCCTGGGAAGCTTTGATGTTGGGATGGTCTTTCGGGGTTGATGCGGTTGGAGCTGGGACACTGTCTATAATCACACTGTTGGTTAGTCATTGGATCGGTCTGTCCTGAAGGGTGAGGTGGCTTGTTAGCTGAAGCTCTTCCCAAAGGGGTGTCTGCCAGCAGAATGCCCAGTCCTTCATCCGGGAGAGAGCGCCCACCACTAAACTCCGCACTTTTCTTTCCTAACATAAGAAGTAACTCAGTTAATGCCTCTACAGAATCAGAGCTCTGTTGGGATAGAATGCTTTTTTTATTTTATTTTTTTAAAAATGTTTATTTATTTTTGAGAGTGAGCACAAGTGGAGGAGGGGCAGAGAGAGGGGGGCAGGGATCTGAAGTGGGCTCTGTGCTGACAGCAGCAAGCCTGATGCGGAGCTCGAACTCACAAACCATGAGATCACGACCTGAGCTGAAGTGGGATGCTTAACCAACTGAGCCACCCCGGTGGCCCTCAAAAAGATGATTTTATCAAAGTACGGGGACAGGGCCCATGGGCAGAAAGAGCTGCCCTGGCGTTGTGAGGAGTGACTGATTGCATACATCTGGGAGTTGGGGGAGGTAAGGAAAAAGGGAGGCCCTCAGAAGGACTTTCCTATGCTAAAAAGGACTCAGAAGATACTGTGGGCCTTGTTATGGTCAAGCTAAGCTGCTTTTCCCTCTAGTAACGCATTAATGTTAAGACAGTTGGGAGTTTATTGGAGAAATGTTTTACTCTGCCTATCTCAAATATTTGTCCATGGGCTGCAGATTATAAAGAAATTTAATTTAAAAAATGTTAATGCTTATTATTTGTTTTTGAGAGAAAGAGAGAGACAGAGCGCAAGCAGGGGAGGGGCAGAGAGAGACGGAGACACAGAGTCTGAAGCAGGCTCCGGGCTCTGAGCTGTCAGCACAGAGCCCGAGCAGGGCTCGAACTCACCAACTGCGAGATCATGACCTGAGCTGAAATGGGACCTTAATGACTGAGACCCCCAGGCACCCCTGGAAGGCACTGTTTCTGTTGTGATGAGTTTAGTAAATGATGTCCCAACCTTGACCTTAGTGCTCTTCCTTTCCTGCCCGCTTACCCCACGCCTTCTTCCCCTAGTTATCTTCTCCCTTTGCCTCACAGACCCCTTAAGGAGCATTTTTTTTTTGCATAAAATATTCTTAGTAAATTTTAATTTTTATTCTTAATAATTTTTTTTTTTGGTATATGAGCATCCCTTTGATTTTTTAAATATTATATTTCACCCTTGGTAGTGAAAGTCTGACAATGAAGAGTGTGTTGAACTTTTTCTCTTGCTATTATGAAAAATAGCACGTGTGGGATTTAAGCGCAAACCAGGTGGTCAGGTTTTGAACCCAGCCCCACTACTCATCCGCTGTGTCAGCTGAGCAAGTTGCTAACTCTCTGTGCCTCGGTTTCTTCATCTGTACAAGAGAGATGACAATAACACTTTTCAGAAATAATAATAGGATTTTCACAAAGCAGGGTGTTAGGAGAATTAAGTGATTTATCTGTGAAGTGTTTAGGAGAGTTCATATGTATTATGTACATAGTAAACATTATAGAAATATGTTCTTATTAAAAATTAAATAGGGGCTCTTGGCTGACTCATTTGGTTAAGTACATGACTCTTGATTTCAGCTCAGGTCATGATCTCAAGGTTTGCGGGATCAAGCCCCGTGTCAGGCTCTGCGCTGACAGTGTGGAGCCTGTTTGGGATTCCCTTTCTCCCTCTCTCTCTTTGCCCCTCCTCTGCTCATTGTCACTTGTGCATGCTCTCTCTCTCTGTCCCCTACCCCTGTTTCTCAAAATAAACATTTTTTAAAAAGTAAAATAAAATACTCTAGCATGTTATATATATTTCTTTAGCTGGAAAGGGCGGGGGTTTGGAAATGGAAGGAAGGAATTAACATTGTTAAATACCTCCTATGTGCCAGAAACCACTAAGGCACACAGATTGCTTTACTTAATTCTCATGATAGCCTTGTGATGCTCATATTATTCCCCTTTTACAGATGAAGAAATTATGATTTGCAGAGTTTAAATTGCCCACTGTTGGTGAGGGTTGGGCTGGCATTCAAACCCAAGGTGACCTGGCGTTAGTGGTTTGCTTTGTTCTATTTTTCTGGGTCCCTCCCATCCCCTTCCCACTCCATGTTTACGATACCCCTCACACCGGCTTTCCATTTTCCAGTGAACAAAATCTGATGTACTCTGAAGTGATACAAACCAGAACTTCTAACTCCCATGAGAACTTCCCCTAAAACTGTTAGTTTCATTTTGTTTCCCTTGCAACACGAAACAAAGAGTAATGGCATGAAAAATATGACTTGACAACATCATTTATATTATAATTTCCCCCTTATGATGAACTTTATCCTTAAAACAATGCCCTTTCTGGCTAAAAGATTAGCTTCCTTCTGTTCTATTGTTAACTGCAAAAATTATACTTTAGTTCTTAGGGTGTGTTTGCGTTCAAAGAATTCGTGAGCAAATATTTCTACAGAGAAGCAAACTCAAAGCCGCGGAGATTAATTCATAATAAGTCAAAGTTTGATGCTAAAATAGTTTGATCTGAGATTACCATTGACTACAAATTGCCATCTGTGCTTACTTGTTAAAGATGTCAAGTGTAATTAATTCAGTGGACCCACTATTTGACAACCTCTGTTAAAATGAGCTGCAGAATACATACTGTATGCTAATTTTCAAATTAAACCTGCCAACTGGTTGTTGGCTTTGTGAAAGCAACTTCTTTCCTCATTTGGCCAAAGCTTGAAAATCCTATAAGGGGGAAACATGATCATTTATTTAAAAGACCTACTGTGTGCCAAGTACTGTGTTATATTAATATACCCACGTTAACCTTATTCATCCTCCATGCATTCCTATAAGGGGCAGCTATTAGCTCCTTTAGTGGGGAAAAAGGCACAGAAAGTGCTTTTTTCAGACCCCATGAGATGTGAGAACTCTCCCGTGAGCCCTTTATATGCAAGACTTGTTGTTAACATATATGTGAACATATATGTGCAGACTGGATTTTGCCTTCCGTGTTCTGGGGGGAGAACGCAAAGGATGCAGTAAAAGATGAGTTTATCATGTATTTCTTAATCACTACTAGTGGTCAAAACTCTGAGAATTCCTCCAGGGGCTTGTGTCCTTGCTTAAGGGCTAAAGGGGCGAGGTTGGTAGATGGATCGTGCTCCTGTTTGGTGAGACAGGAGCTCCATCTTGGGTAGAAGCAACAGGTAGTGGTGAGAAGAGATTCTGGACGGGGAGGGGTTGGTGGTGTTGCTGCTGCTTGTGAACAGTGTCAGAAAGAAGACATTGAAAAGAAGGTAAACCTGGTCAAAGTCATAATACTGAAGGGAAAGGCTTGACCTAGAACATTGACCTTGAAACACTATATCTCTTTCCCCAAACTTCTACCCAAGGCACTGCCTCGTTTTGTCATTTCCTGCCAGACTTGCCAGTAGTCCTGCCTGTTGGAGCCCCTGCACTAGCTTCTAGAAGCCTCCATAAGTCCCCTTGGTTGGAGAAGTTCTCACCAAGAGCTGACCTCAGATGGGAGAAGGGACAGATGAAGAGGATGTCCATGTCCCAATGCAGATGGGAATCAAACACATTTCAGACCACTAAGCTTGAAATGGAATTTATTTCCCGTGATATAACTGTAAGAGATGATGTATACAAGACTGAAATCTTACGGGAAATAAACTCCAGCAGCAGTTGGTGAGAAATAGGTTGTTTGTTTGTTTTTGGAAGAGTGAGAGTGCAAGTGAACAAGGGGTAGAGAGAGAGAGAGAATCCCATGAGGGGCAGAGGGGAGGGGGGAGAGAGAGAGAGAGAGAGAGAATAGGAGCTCAACCCAGGCTCTTGTTTTGTTTTTGTTTTTACCTGAAGCAAGGCTCCTGCTCACCAGATGTGGGACTTGAACTCATTAACTGTGAGATCATGACCTGAGCCAAAGTCAGATGCTTAACGAATGAGCCACCCGGGTGCCAGGTTTGTTGGCTTTTTAACAAACAGTCCTGTAGACCTAACAACCATGAATGACAAAATATCTCTAAAAAAAGTATCTTCCCAATATCCTAAAAATTTATCTTTAACACAAAACTTCATTGGAGCTAGCTTAAAGTTGAAGAGGTATGAGAAAGACCATTAAAAGAAGCTAACAAATTCCCCCAAATAAGAATGCAACAACTGACAAATGAGATTAGAAATGGTTCACAAAAGGAGCTACTAAAATTTACCAAAATGGAGCCAAAAGCTTGCTTTAGTTTGAAACAAGTAATTTACAAACTATGTTAATACTCACATTTGCTACACTGTTTATTATCCTTTATCTCAGATAACATGCATTTACCAGGAGATGAAATGCACATGGAATCTATTCATTTGTTTTGCTAATTTATTTTCATTTTAAATTGTATGTATTTTCAGTAGACACAGATAAACAAAGGTGCGCTACAATGTTTTTCTGAAACGTGTTTATATTGTGCTAAATATTGTGTCTGATTTTTTAAATTAAGAACAAATCAAGCCCCGTACTTGATAGTCTAGCACTATCTCACCGGACTTTAACTTTTGTCTTTTGCAGTATTGTCTGCACCTGGGCTAAGTTGGGGTGTTCTTCTGTATTTTTATATCTGGACTTCTGCATTCTTATTGGATGTTTGATTTATGTACAGTCACAAACTAAAAGGAAAAAAAATCCTTGCTTACCTTCTAGGCAAGGTATGGTTGCTAAGGAAATGCTTGCTGTTTCTTTAATATTTTTCTCCATAATTGGATCTATTTTAGCAGTCTGAGTTATTGCAGCTATTATAAACTGAACAATGGAGGAGGGCCAATTATTTCAAAGCTACACTTAATGGTTACTCACCTAGCACAAATATCTCTCTTCAAAATCAACCACAGCACAACATGCATTTTTGGAGGAATTTGAGAGGCGGGCTCATCAACACCATTAAATAGCATCATTTTGAAGTCTAGTGGCAGACATTAAGAATCTTGGACCATCTGTACCGTTACCTGCTTCCTAAAATTCTTGGCCAGTTGCACTCTTTATATATAAAAAAATGCAAATCAATGGTTAGGAACTATATCAAATTATTTTGTTCCTAAAAATCTTCTATATGAGCAAGACACGTTCTCATATGTCCTGTGTACTCAGTGTAGATGTGTTTTCCCAAAATTAACTTCAAAATCGGTTTGAGCATACAGCCACAAGCACTTGGGGAAATATGTCGAGGTTAAGATCTGGATGAAAGGTACCAGTTGAAGGAGAGTGGGAAATTGGATAATAAAACTCAGTTTAGAAATGGCAAGTGAAGGGCATATACTCCTTACATGGCCTCCGTGGGTCCAAGAGTGATGTCCCTAAAGTAAACCTGACCCCCTAACAGCTCCCAGGCTCACTGATCGACTCTTCTTTGCCTTAAGAGAAATAGGGGGGCACCTGGGTGGCTCAGTCAGTTGAGCGTCTGACTTCGGCTCAGGTCACAATCTCATAGTCTGTGGGTTCAAGCCCCGCGTCGGGCTTTGTGCTGACAGCTCAGAGCCTGGAGCCTGTTTCATATTCTATGTTTCCTTCTCTCATCTGCTCCCCCACTCGCTCCCTGTCTCTCAAAATAAAATAAAAGACATTTAAAAATATATAAATTAAAAAAAAAGAAAAATATGGATGTTCGTTTTTAGCACCTTCATAGTTTTTGCCATCCCCCGTTATTGCTCACCTTAACAGCTCTTTTCAGTTTCCCAAGTGCTTGGGATCCCTCCCCTCCTTACCCCCTCCCCAAGACTGTGCCCTGAGTCACCAGTCTTTCCTGCCTCATCTCTACCAAAGTCTATCTGCCTTCATTCAGTTCCCTCAGGGCGTGTGTTCCATGGAGGGAACATAGCCTGATTTGGGAATCAGATAGGCCTGGGCTCACATTCTGGCTTGGATACTTATTAACTGTAAGGACGTGGGTGAAGTATTTAACTCTTTTGAGCATCAGTATGTTCATAAGTAAAATGGGTATAACCATAGAAATTCCTAATAAGGTTGTTGTGAGGATTAAAACACATAATATATTTGAAGGGGCTGATATGATACTTGAAAAAGAGTGGGGTTCAGTAAATGGGAGATATCATAACTGATCTGATAATTCACAGCCAAAAGGAATAAAAGAGTTTCCCATTCGTGAAAAATCTAGGGAAGGATGTACAAACACTCTATAAAAATTGTAAAACCTTATGGGGAGAAATTAAGGAATATCTAAACATGGATTGAAGGAGTCAATATATTAAAGATCTAAACTTTTCCCAACTGAAACTATATATTCAATGCAATCCTGATAAAAATCTCAATGGAATGATTTTCATATTGACCAGCTGATATTAAAGCTTATGAAGAAATTTAGAACAATCCCAAGACTATTCAAGACAGTCTTGAAGTAGATAACAAGGAGAGAGGATTTATTCTGCCAAATATTACAACCTGTGAAGCGATAGCAGTCCTGTGTGGTATTGTTACAAATTAATAGACCCAGGGAAGAGACTAGGGACAGCTAGCACAGGTTCATGCAGGTATTGATATGATATGTGACAAAGAAGATGTCCCAGAGCAGTTGGGGAAATGATTATCTTCTCATTAAATGATGCCGAGATAACTTGGCCTCTAAGTGGGAAAAAAATGTAACTGGACCCCTTCCTCACACCCTGTACAAAAATCAACTCCAAGTGGGTTATAAACTTACATGTGAAAGACTAAAATGTAAAGTGGTTAGATATTTATAAACATCTTCAGGACATTGGGCAGACATTTAAAGTATGATAGACAACAGGGTGCCTGGGTGGCTCCTTCTGTTGAGCTTCCAACTTCGGCTCAGGTCATGATCTCATGCTTTGTGGGTTTGGGCCCCACGTCTGGCTCTGTGCTGACAGCTTGCTTGCTCAGAGCCTGGAGCCTGCTTCAGATTTTATGTCTCCTTTGCTTTCTGCCCCTCCCCTGTTCATGCTCTGTCTCTCTCTGTTTCTCAATAATAAATAAATGTAATAAAATAAAATAAAATAAAATAAAATAAAATAATATGATAGACAAAGACTAGATTAGGGCACCTGAGTGGCTCAGTTGGTAAAGCATCTGACTCTTGATTTCAGTTCAGGTCATGATTTCATGGCTCATGAGATTGAGCCCCAGGTTATGCTCTGTGCTGACAGTGCAGAGCCTGCTTGGGATTCTCTCTCTCCCTCTCTCTCTTTGCCCCTCCCTTGCTCGCTTGTGCGCTCTCTCTTCCTTTCTCTCTCAAAATAAATAAATAAACGTAGAAGATTAAAATGACATTAAAGTAATTAAATTCATGAAAAGACACCACTTTAAAGAGTGTGAAAATACAAGCCACAGAATGAGATATTTACAACACATAATCCATAAAGAACTTACATCCACAAATCAGTTTAAAAAAAGACCAATAACCCAATTAAAAAATGAGCAAAAAGGAAATCCAGACAACCGATAAGAATAAGCAAAGATGCTACGCTCACTAATGATCAGGAGGTGCAAGTTAAATCATATTGAAAACAGCCAATGTCACATGCACCAAGAGTGACAAAATAAAAAATCTGATAAAGACAAGTGTTGGCTAGGATGTGGAGGAATGGGAGCTTTCCTGCACTGTTGGTGGGAGTAGAACTCAGGACAATTACTTTGGAATACAGTTTGCATTTTCCAACCAAGTTGGAGCCCCCAGAACTCAGGACACAACAATCCTATTCCTGGGTGCGTCGCTAGAGAAATACATGCATTTGCATATCAGGACACATGTATAAGAATCTCTAAACAGAATCTTGGTAATAGTCTGAAGCTGTAAATGAACCAAATGTCCATTAATAGTAAAACGGCCATAACCATTAAGGGGATGAATTGTGGCATGTTGATCAGTATGCAGAAATTCTTTCCACAATGTAAAAAAATATATATATATTAGAGCTTTTCTGGGGAAAAGTATCTTCCAGATACTGAGCACATAAGAATGGATACAGTATATTTTTAATATAGGTAAAATTTAATATATGTAAAATTGAAAAATAGGAGAAACCATACTTCATAAGGGATAAAATTGCAAAGAAAAACTATGATGGCTAGGACAGAACCACAGTAAGACTCAGGGCAGTGGTTACCCTTTCAATTAAGAAGGAACACAGTGGAGGCCTCAGAGGGCCAACCAGTATTTCATTTTGTAGCCTGGACTTTGGTTATCAGCGCATATACTACATCCTCATACATGACACTGTATACTTGAATTCTTTTTTCATTCTTCTGTATGCGTGCCATATGCCAAAATTATATATATATATATGTATATATGTATATATATATATACACCCACACCAGAAAGAGAATCATGTTATATTATTTTAGACTCCAAAATAAAGCAGTTACTATTCAGCCTCTGTGCTTTGAATATAAAACCAATGTCTCGCGGACACCTTGAGCAGCCTTCCAAGTGTCATTGACGGGCTGTATTTAATGTTAATAAGATAATTGAACGTAAATGAAAGCCCGTGCTATGTCCCAGGCAACGTGCTTAGTTAGCACACGTTAGCTTAGTTAATCCCCCCCCCCAAGAAACCCCGTGCTATTATAATCATTTTATAAGTGAGAGTCAAGCGTGTTTGTCAGGGAAGTATTTGTGTACAGTTTCACTCCAGTGGAAAAAATGGCAGAGGTGGACTCGAACCCAGGTCGGTGTGACCGTCCAGAAGCCTTGCTGAGCTGCTGCTGTCCCCCTTGGTAACAGCGGGACACCGTCATTCAGTGCAAAATCTTGAACATAACTGGACCGCTACTTCACACAGATGGTTCCTAAGAGGTGATGTTCACTCATCCCACAGACATCTGAGTGCCGAGCTCCACGCTGGGCTTTGTGAACACACAGAGGAGAAGGACACCAATCTTGCCCTCGGGGAGCTCAGAGAGTCAGATAAGTAAACAAAGAAACAAAGTCAGTAGTTTCTGGGAGCTCTAAAATGGGGCGGGGACAAATGAAGCTGGAGGGAAAAAAATAGGCAAAGGTAAGAGAAACTGTTTTATCCATCGCCTTTTAGCTAACCGACCTGTCCTTCTTTATGACCCGTTCCTTTTCTCATCTCTAACTACTTTGGAGTTAACTCTGTCCTATCACTTGTTTTTTCACTGGACTCCAAGTTGGTCTATGCTTTGTCTTAGAAAGTACAATTTTTTTAAAAAAGTTTTATTTATTTCTGAGAGAGAGAGACAGCACGAGCAGGGGAGGGTCAGAGAGAGAGGGAGACACAGAATCTGAAGCAGGCGCCAGGCTCTGAGCTGTCAGCACAGAGCCCGACGTGGGGCTCGAACCCACAAACCGTGAAATCATGACCTGAGCTGAAGTCGGACGCTTATCCGACTGAGCCACCCAGGCGCCCCAGAAAGTACAATTCTTTTGGATTTTCCTCTCCCCACCCTCCTGCCTCTCTTCCCAGCTCTCTTCCTCTCCTCCCCACTTCTCTCCCTCCCCTCTGCCTCTTTCTTCTCCTCACCTTCTTTTGGCTCCCTAAATCAGAACTCTCCTTTAATGTCTGGATCACATGTGTCTTTCCAACCTCGGCACTGGAAGTGAGCATTCCCTTTCTGGTATATTTCCACATTTTATTTATGCAATTTTTGCAGTCTATAGCATATTTGATTTTGTATTATAATTAGTTATGGGCATATTTTGTCTTCCCTGCTAGAGTGCAAGCTCTTTCAGCCCAGAGACCGTGATTCATTTTGCTTTGTGTTTGTTCACAGCCTTGCTGAGTAGAAATGGGCACTTAACCAGAGCTTGGAGGTGTTTGAAAGCCACCTGACCAGATTTTTGGAGGTTGGATGGGTCTTTTGGAACCACGGTGTCATGAATTATACAATAACAACAACTTAGAGTACTTTAACATAAGACATTTTTAGTTGGGTTGAATGGCATCAACAGAGAGAGATGTTATCTACAAGTCGAACACTACTGTTGTATTTTCTCCTTTCACAAGAAAAATCATTTATGAGGAAACATCGCGAAGTTTTCACATGTGTAGAATAAGGAGAGGATGACTTATCACCCATTGATCAATTCCACCATGTTCATGAATTCTACTATCAGCAGTAACAGTTATGGAATTTAGAACATAAAAGGTATAAAATGCCATGTTACCTGATATCATTTTTGCTTAATGATATTGAATAAAATCATAAAAATCTTTTCAACATTTTGGTTTGCAAATTTCTTCTATTTTTGTTTCCTTGTGGATTTCATGTCATTTCTTTATTACAGTTTTCTCCGTGATTTTCTCTCTTGGAAAACATTTTCAGCTCCCAGACCCATAGAGCAGGTAGGACATTTGATGAAAATCTATAAAAGTTTGATTACTTTTAGGGACCTTTCCTTGAAATTTCTTTATGTTTTTAAATGTTTAATGTTAAGTGATCCCCAGGGAACACCACTGAATAGCTACCTACAAGTTCAATTTCAAGTATTCAAGTTAACCACATTGGAGGCTACATTCAAAAGAGAATGAATTACAGAAAAAGTACAACTCTTAATTCACGTTAATGAGATGCTAGCCTCAATTCCAAATTCCTCCTCTCCCTGACAGTGTCTGGGTACAGTTCACACACTCTCTGTGTCATCATTTGAGTTCCCCGCCGAACCCTGTGCTTATGATCTTTCTTTCCTCCATCTCTTGACAGATATGACTGTTGTCTTCAGGACAGCATAGATCAAAATTGGCTTCTGTCTGGTGGCTGGGCTATTTCCAGGGACACACTCAGGGTCCCTAGTTACTGGGGATTTAATGTAAAGGAGTCCAGGGAGAGAAGAAGGACAGACAGCAGCCCCAGTTCTTTTGCCTCATGGCAAAAGGAATATTTTTAAGATGCAACATCAGTCTCGTGGCTGTCCCTTCAGAAGTGGGTGTCTAGTGCTGTGTGTACATCTCTGCAGTGGCCTCAAGTGTTTTTAATCATGCAGCAGGGAAAAAAAGTGAACATGCTTTTCCTAATATATGTATTTTTTAATTAAAAATTTTTATGTTTATTTATTTTTGAGAAAGAGAGAGAGAGAGACACAGAGTGTGAGGGGGGGGCGGTTGCAGAGAGAGGGAGACACAGAATCTGAAATGGGCTCCAGGCTCTGAGCTAGCTGTCAGCACAGAGCCCGATGCGGGGCTCGAACCCATGTACTGTGAGATCATGACCTGAGCTGAAGTTGGACGCTTAACAGACTGAGCCACCTAGGTGCCCTCCTGCCCCCGATATGTATATTTTTAAAATGTGCACAAATAATAACAATGAAGAAACAATGAGATAAAGAAATGTTAATAGGTGTTCTGATACTTTCTTGTAATGCCACAATGGTTCCCCTTGTAAACTTCATCTTGGACATCAAGACGGTTAGGGTTAGGCTTGGTTAGGGTTAACTCCATGCTTAGGGCGTCTCAGCTACCATCTGCCTCTTTTGCTGCTCCTACAGCTAATGGGGAACCTCCATCTATGTTAGGACTTCTCACTGTGGTCTCTGTGTCTCTCCACTTTTGCTTTGACTCCTTTGGCACTGAGTCCGTCCACGTGCGTCACATGCAAACTTCATAAGGCTCATTTCCAGTGGGGCCCTTCAACTACTGCCCTGTGTGGAGCTCTCCTGACAGAGCTTTCTCGCCAGGCTCCAGAAGAACTGCTGACCAGCCTAGAAAGCTCTGTGAGCTGTACATTTGGCCCTGGGCCGGCCATCTACTGGCAGCAGCACCACATTTTAGAATGACTGTCATAGGTGTGGAGGGGGCCATGGGTGTGACAGTGGCTGATGGGGACTGTGCATGGCTCTGCACATGGTAGTGGCGTCTCTCTCCTCAGAGCCTCTCTTCCTTGGAAGACAACAACCTAGGGTTGTTGGTTACAGATCTTGATTTAATTCTTCTTTTCTTGTCCAGTCTTCCTCTTCACACACCCCTGAACCCTTCCATTTCAGAGACACAATGTATTTACTGAGCCAACAGTGGGAAGACCTGCTACCTCTTTTTTCTCATGCCCTCTGTAAAGAAATAGTTTTGTTTTTATTTACTTTTTGAGAAAGAGAGAGAGGGAGACCGAGAAAGTGGGAGAGGATCAGGGAGAGAGAGGGAGATGAAGAACCCTGAGCAGGCTCCATGCTATCAGTGCAGAGCCTGACATGGGGGCTGAACTCACAAACTGAAAGATCATGACCTGAGCCGAAACCAAGATTCGGATGCTTAACCGACTGAGCCACCCACGAGCCCCAAGAAACAGTTATTTTTTTTTAAGTGTATTTATTTATTTTAAGAGGAGGAGGGGCAGAGTGAGAGGCAGAGTGAGAGAGAGAGAAAGAGAGAGAGAGAATCTCAAGCAAGCTCCATGCTTTCAGTGTGGAACCCAATATAGGTGGTAGGGGAGCAACTTGAACTCATGAACTGTAAGATCATGATCTGAGCCTAAATCAAGAGTCCAATGCTTAACTGACTAAGCTACCCAGGTGCTCCAAGAAAGATTCATTTAACCTACTCTTTGTTAGTAAAAGTCCCTGTATTGAGGAAGGAAGTAATGAGTTTTCAGGACAGTCTGGGACATCTCAGGGTGAGTCTCTTTGTACATTGAATCCTTCCCAGGAAGTACAGACGTGATTTTTTTTTTTTTTTTTTGCCCATCTCTTCCACCATGCTGGAGAATTTTAAACCTAGAACCAGCTGATAGCAATAGTTTGCCTGGGTTCTCTTCTGTCCTAGAGCCTATGGACATTTGCCCAAACTGTATCCATGGCACTGGGCACAACATACTTACATGTCCCAGGTGCTCTGGAAGCCAAGAAAATGATGCTGCTTTTGGGCCCCCTCTACCTTTGTGAAGCAATATAGAATGAAGGCGAGAGCAAGAACTTTGCAGCCAGACCACTTGGAGCCATAATCCAAGGCTGGCCGCCTGTTCATGCTGTAATGTGAACAAATCACTCATCTCTTTGTATCTTGACCTTCTTCACTGTAAAAAACAATAATCATGGTACCTGCCTCAGGGTTGTTGTGAGGAATAGTTGAGTTAGTATATAAATGCTTATTTTTTAAAAACTTCTTTTAATGTTTTTTTATTTCTGTGAGGGAGAGAGAGACAGTGTGAGCAGGAGAGGGTCAGAGAGAGAGAGGGAGACACAGAATCCGAAACAGGCTCCAGGCTCTGAGCTGGATGTCAGCACAGAGCCCGATGTGGGGCTTGAACTCACAAACCGTGAGATCATGACCTGAGCCGAAGTCGGATGCTTAACTGACTGAGCCACCCAGGCACCGCGTATATAAATGCTTATTAAAGTTAGCATTCAGTAAATTCAGGTTTTTATTATCTAGAAGGAATAATATTACAGTTAACCCTTGAACAACACAGGGGTTAGGGGCACAGATCCCCTATGCTGTTAGAAATCCACATATAACTTCTGATTCCCCCCATGCTTAACTTGCGTAGAGTCTACCATTGACCAGAAGTCTTACTGAGAACACAAACAATTGACTAATACATATTTTGTACATTATATATATTATATACTGCATTCTTACAATAAAGTAAGCTAAAGAAAAGAAAAACGTTATTAAGAAAATTATAAGGAAGAGAGAATACATTTACAGGACTGTACTGTATTTATTGAAAAAAGATCCATGTACATAAGTGGACCCACAGAGTTCAAACCCATGTTGTTCAAAGGTCAACTGTACTTTTTGTGATTTTTCAGACTAGCGGGGCTTATTACACTTCTTGCTGAAACAACTGAAGATAAACAAAGGGGAAGGATGGGTTTCATTACCTGTGAGATGCAGAAACAGCAAGTCTGTGTCTGTCTCGTTCACTACTCTGTCCTCAGTGCCGAGCCCCATCCCTGATGCAATGTAGACACTCAATAAATATTAGCTATTGGGTTAGAAAATGTTAGAAAATATAATTATATAAAAGTGAGCATTCTTAAAGGGATTTTAATAGATTTTTATTTGTTAAAAGAAAATGAGGTGATGTCCACAGACTATAGGAACATGCAGCAATGATCATTTCTGCTTATTGAAGACCTCCCCCTCCCCCAGCCAGGTATCTTAGGTACTTTTCATAAAATCCTTAGAGGAAGATGTTAGTAATCACATTGTCCACGGAAAACCTGTCTTCCCAGAATTTACGACCTTCACAGAGGTCACAGGGTGTTTGGTGGCAGAGAGAGGATTTGAAGCAGGGCCACATGGATGGTTTCTGAAGTCTGTGCCCTTTCTGCTGCTCTCTTCTCACAGCAGTGAGGACAGCTCAGAGGAGGGGTCACTCTCCAGACTTCAAACGTCTAGAAACTTGAGAGTGAAGAGCGTCTGTGGGATGTAGGGGCCTCAGGCTTCCTAGAGTGTCACTTAAACCCCCTGCTATCATTCAGTTCCTAAACTGGTCATCAGAAACTGCTGTTTACCTGATTAGCATTAAGAGACAGACAAATAACTGTACTAAATTGAAGTGCTTGGTGAAGTTACTTGTTTGATATTTCTTATTTAAAAAATGAAGAATATAGTTGATGTATTATGCAAGAAGGATCAGGAACTCAAAGATATATATTTGGGAGCTAGGGGGAAAATCGTAGAGAGTGTGTAACGGGGCCATTAATTTCAACCTTTTGTTACCATCTGCAAAAGGAGTTAAGGCCTACTTACCTTCTAAACCAAAGGGGAATTCTCAGGAAGCATTATTTAATGCATAAAAATAAGTTTTTAAATAATTAAGATAAATGCTAAAAATAGCTAGGCAATAAACCTCTTTTAAATATTTTACCATAGTATATTGCGAACATGACTTACATTCAGACTGTGTCCTGATTTGGATATTTTGTGTTTCTACAGTTTACTCTGTAGATCACTAATCAAAATTAAATAGTGACTATGCCTAATTATGATGATACGTTTTCACAGGCTGCAAAGAGAATGACAATTTTAGAAATAAATGCTTTTGTTCTGAATGAATTCACTCTGAAATAATTTGCTGCTTAGATAAGTAATTTGTTGAGATAGTTATGATAGAAGGGATTCCAAATGGAAGTAATGAGATGAAATGAAACAGCAAAAACCTTGGGACAAATATCAAGAAAACGTAAGGTTTTAAACACTTAGACTGGGTGAGAGCCTTCCTGGGGAACAGGTAAGAGTCCTGGGCATTTATATTAGCTAAACCCCATATGATTACGAGGCTGTTTATTCAGCCAGGAATATTCCTAAATACCATTCAAGAATATTATCAAGCACACTTGTAATGTTATCTCTTAGATCTTCAGCAGGTTAGACTTTGGTGTCTGTGAGTAAACAGGTAATTATTCCCCAAAGTAATTTTCTTTGTCTTATACATCCTGGGAAGGGTGGGTATTTTTATCTTGAAATATCACCTGCTCTCCTATGGGACTGTAGACCTGAAGACAGGAAACTTGACCTTTCTGGGTTAATCCGCTCAAGGTTCTCCGGTTGGGAATGCTTCAGTGACGTAAACACAAACACCTCCGACCCAGATGACAATGTGGTCGTATTCGATCTGCCCGGGTGTTTTTTGGGGTATCAGGAATTTTTCTACATCCGCCATCAGGTCTACAGAGCAGCCAAGATGGAAAACCCCTTCCAGAACAGCTGAGATCTCCCTGTTACTTCTTACCTGCAATACAAATCTGTCTCTACTCTTCTGACTTTAGGTTGTTTGATGACTGCCTTTGTGGCTTCACCTGAACTCTAGGAAAATGGCCTATAAAACTTCTACCAAGGTTCTTAACTGTGATGGTTATTATTTTTTTTAAGTTTATTTATTTTGAGAGAGAGAGAGAGAGAGAGAGAAAGCACAAGCAGAGGGAGGGGTAGAGAGATAGAGAGGGAGAGAATGCCAAGTAGGATCTGCACTGTCAGAGCAGAGCCCTACTTGGGTCTTGAACTCATGAACCTTGAGATCACAACCGGAGCTGAAATCAAGGGTTGGTGACTGAACCCATTGAGCCACCCAGGGGCCCCTGTGATGGTTAATTTTATGTGTTAATTTGAGTGGGCCATGGGGGTCCAGATTAGACATTATTCCTGGGTGTGTCTGTGAGGGTGCGCTTAAGCCAGTAGACTCCGTACACTAGATTGCCCTCCTCAAATGGCTGAGCCTTATCCAGTCTGTTGTGGAACTGAAAAGAACAGAAGGCAGAAGAAGGAGGAATGTGTCCCCTTTTTCTCCTGCCTCACAGATTGAGCCAGGGTACCTTGCCTTATATTCTCCTGCTTTCTGAGTAGGATTTATGTCATTGGCTCTCCTGATTCTCAAGACTTTGGACTTGGGCTGAATTATACCACCGACGTTCCTGAGTCTTTGGTTTACAGGTTTCACATTGTGGAACTTATTAGCCTTAATAATTACATAAGCCACTTCTTCCTTAAATATATCTTCTATTGCTTCTGTATCTCTGGAGAACCCTGACTAATTTGGTAATGCTTTCAAATTCATTGATGCCTTAGAGAATCTGATAACAGCAATAAACTCTCTTCTAGAAAAATGCACATTATCAGGGATATAATTCAAGCATGTTTTAGAGCCCCAACATTCCATCCCTAAAAACCCAAATTAAAGTCCCTATCTTACTTAGATAATGCCTGAAACTGGATGCCCCATTTTTATCTAACTGGAGCTGTTGCCTCAGAAGGCTGTACTTGAGCCCAGGAGACTAAGAAATTGTCTTGTCCTTTCCCAAAGAAGCAAGAAGGACCATTTCTGAAGCCTAATGCTGAACTTCACTGATGCGGCTGTTCAAATATTATCTGGAATCCTAGAGGTAGAGACACAAAAATATAATTCAACACCAGCGCAGAATGGTGAACTTGCAGCCTCATAAATGTTACATAAAAATGCCATGGGGTGAATTGCTTTGGTCTGGTTATCAGAACCAATCTTAGCAGCAGAGCAGATGGACTGGACTTGATTGGGTTATTGGGTCTCACCCTCTGCAGCTGGGAGAGAGTGGATGGAGACTACGGGCCACTGTGGAACTGGCCGCAAAGCCAACACACGTTCTCTGCGGTTATCCTGCTACAGCTCGAGGGCACAGCAGATTCACTGCAGAACCTTCCACCACGTGCTATGGGAGCTCATGACTGCCCTGAGACAGCCACCTCTTTGAAGTGGTCATCATTTGTCAGGACTCTGAATGTCTACATCGACTTTGAAGCACTTTTTAAAATTGTTTCTCCGTTATTGAAGGGCTTAGTTTCCCCCCCCAAAGTTTAAGACACCGTATGATCAGGTTTGTCATATACCAATTTGAATGCAATTTAGTATCAAGCAAGAAACATTTGAAACTGGATGGTTTTGTTTCATAATTCGCTTAATCAAGAAATATGGTTTGACTTAGAGCTCTTCTAAGTAGTCATCTGAACTGGGACTTTGTTCCCCCCGTTGTAAAGAAGAAAGACAGTGTCATCTTTAACCCAAACAAAAAAAAGCTCTTCAGTCTGTTTATTTGCAACATTTAGTTTTTAGTTTTTTTGTCTACCTTCCTGCTTGGCAGTGCTCAAAGTCAGAAAATCCAGCTGAAATGAACGATGACCTAAAAGACATTGGCTCCAAAAGAGAAAATTTGTTTAGATCATTAACTTTAGTCGATACTGAAAAATAGGCAAATATCAACACCTCTCAAAAGGCAATACATCCAGTTTATGGATGAATTCTGCAAAACTGTCAACTAATGGGTAATTAATACTTTAAACTGTCGAAGAATAGTAAAAAAGCAAAGGAAAGACTTCCTTATTTACTCTGTATAGCTAGCATAAACCTGATGTCAAAGTTGGGCAGGCATGGCACTCAAATGAAGTGAATTACACTCCAATTTGAAATTATAGATGCAAACACACAAATAAAATATTAAGAAATCAAATCCAGTGGGGGTGTGGAAACTAAGGGGGAAATTGCAGAGCGTGGGGCGGGGCAATTCATTTCAGCCTTTTGTCATCATCTGCAAAAGGAGTGAATGCCTACTTACCTTCTAAACCAAAGGGGGATTCTCAGGACGCATTATGTAATGCTTAAGAATAGTTTTTTTAAACTAATGAAGATAAAGGCTTAAAAAAGCTAAGCAATAAGCCTTTTTTAAATATTTGATCACAGTATATTGCAAACATGGGTATATATTTGGGAAAATTACATGATGACCAAGTAGGTTTCATCTCATGAATACAAAGGTGGTTCAATACCAGGATACTTATTAATCTAGTTCACTATATAACAAATGGAAAGAGAGACCAAATTCAACCTTCAATCATAATAATGATTATTCAAAAGACTATAAAAAGAAGAGTAGTAGGGAACTTCCTTAAATCCCAAAATAAACATGATGATGAAACACGGAAACCCATTTGCACTGTAATTGGCAAACAGATGAGGATAATCACTGTCACTGTCACTATTCAATATATTTTTTGGCCATTCTAATTATTGGGATAAGTCAAGAAAAAACACAAGTAAATGATTGGAAAACTATTAGGACTTATGAGAGAATTAAAATTGCAGATGAAAGGGACGCCTGGGTGGCTTAGTTGGTTAAGTGTCCGACTTTCGCTTAGGTCATGATCCCGCGGTTCGTGGGTTCGAGCCCCGCATCGGGCTCTGTGCTGATGCCAGCTCAGAGCCTGGAGCCTGTTTCAGTCTGTGACTCCCTCTCTCTCTGACCCTCCCCTGCTCACGCTGTCTCTCTCTCTCTCTCTCTCTCTCTCTCTCCTAGAAATAAATAAAACATTAAAAAAAATTAAAAAAAATTGCAGATGAAAATAAGAGCATAGGAAATTGATGACATTCATAATTACCAGTTAGAAAATGTAATGAATAAAATAATGCCATTTACAGTTAGCAACTCATCTTTAAAAGACTTGATAAGAAATGTTAGAACTAGAACAATATTAATAAAACTAAAAAAAATGTGTAGGGCATAAGTCAAGGCACATATATATGTATATGTATATGTATATATATATAATTTTATAGAGATATATAGGCACATCAAAGCATATCAAGGCATCTATCTATCTATCTATCTCTTAGAAGGGAATATACAATATTCTAAGGATATCACATCTACCTCAAATTTGTTGATTAATAAATAAAAACTAACCAAAATACCATCAGAATTTTTGTTAGAAATCTGAATTTTCTTCTAAATATCACATTAATGAAAAAGAACATCTCCCTGCTGGTGGGAGAACATATGCAATGAAGCCAGTAAGTAAAACAGTGAGGCAGTGCCTGGAATAGACACAGTAGCTAGTGAAACACAGGAATCCTAAGACAGAATCCTCCCGTAGATATGGGGATTTCATTTTGATCTAGGTAGTATTTCAAGTACAAGAGAAAGGGTAAGCAATTTAATAAATGGTTACTGGATAATTTTCCACACATTTGAAAAAATATAGAGCTATAGCCACTATAAGTTTCCTACATTTACAAGCAGGGTATTTAAGCAGGAGAAAAAAAATTCCTCTTGGAAGGCAATTTGTCACTCTCTAGAAAAATGAAAAAACAAAATTACCAAGTAAAATTCTAAAATTATTAGAAAGAAATACAGCAAAATGTGTTCACAATATTGAGTTGAGGGAGGCCTTCCTAGAGCAAGACAAAATTTTAGAAGCACAAAGGTAAATCAGACAATCTCTTCTTCTTAAGTTTATTTATTTATTGGAGGTGTGTGGGGGGGGGGAAAGGCAGAGGGAGAGGGAAAAAGAGAATCCCAAGCAGGCTCCATGCGGTCAGCCCAGAGCCCAAAGTGGGCCTTGATTTAATGAAACCGTGAGATCATGACCTGAACCAAAATCAAGGGTCAGACACTTAACTTACTGAGCCACCAGGCACCCCTCTTCTAAAAAAATGATATAAAAAAGACAGTATAAGTGGAATTAAAATAGAAGCAATAAGACTGAGAAAATGTTTACAACATATTTAAGGGGTAATGATTACTCTCCAGAGCATGTGAAGAGACTATCTAAATTAATTTAAAAAACTCAAAATAGTTGAAAGATATGAATAAACAATTCATGGAAGTGGAAATAAAAAGGGATACATGAAAAGATTCTTAATGTCAAAGGCAATTAAAGAAATACTTTAATATATTTTAATCAACTGTCAAAAGCAGAGAAAATGTTTATCTTCATTATTTGGTGAGGATGCAGGAAAATACATATTTCTATAAACTTTAGGTGAAAGTATAATCTGATATAGCCTTCCTGGAAATCAATTTGCCACTTATATAAATGATGGAAAGTTCCTATGATTTGGCCCATCCATTCTATTTCTGGGATTCAAGTCTTTGGAAGTATTTACATTTAAATCTAAAAACATACAGAGATGTTCTAGAATTGCTTTTCAGCATAAAGAAAAAATCTAAATCTTCAGCAAAACATGGTATTTCTGTTGCTATTGAATGTTATACAGCCTTTAAAGATAATATTAAAAAATCATAAAGTCACAAAATACATAGCCAGTAGATCCCATTTATAAATCTTCCACCACCTGTGTGTGTGTATGTGTGTGTGTATGTCTGGGTGGGTAAGTGTCTGTATACACCTTCATAGGAAAAGCTTAGGAAAGATCTATCAAGTATTGGCGACCAACACTATGTCATTTATTTCTATTTCATTTCAGTTTTTTACAAGAGTCTATCATATATTGAGAAAAACATAAAAGTAAAATAACATGATATGAATAATTTTAATCACATCACATAGCATGATGACTATGAATTCCCACTGCCCACCTTTCTCTACTTGAGCAAGTAGATACTCTCAACTACCCATCAGGAAAACAAAAATGTTTAATATTCCTCTATATGACAAAATATTTCAGTTGAGCACCAAAGTACAAGGTGAGATTTTTTTCACAGAGTGAAAAGTGAAACATGAACTAGGAGAAAATATTCACAATGCGTGTATTTGACTAAGGACTTGTATCCGGAATCAATTAAAAAGTTAAGTGGAAAACTATTAATCAATAAGGTAGAATACCAAGTTAAAAAGAAATGGCAGAAGCACATCTGAAATGATAGATTAAGGATCTCAGAAAACCTACTCTGCCATAAAAGTAGGCAAAATACTGATAAAAACAGTTAAAAATAAACTTCTTTCAGAACTCAGGAAAGTAATTAAAGGCTTACAACAATCCAAGGAGTTTTCAAAGACATTACACACAAAAAAAACTACAGACCAATATACCTTATAAAATTGACATAAAATCCTCAAGAAACTATAAACAAGTATATAAAATTCAATATAAAAAATGTGAAATAAAAGCAAGATAAAAAAAGAATTGTAGAGGCGCCTGGGTGGCTCCGTTGTTGAGAGTCAACTCTTGATTTTGGCTCAGATCATGATCTCATGGTTGTGATGTTGGGTCCTGTGCTGGGCTCTGTGCTAAGTCATAGAGCCTGCTTAAGATTTTCTCTCTCTCTCCATTTATCCCTCTCTCATGCTCATGTGCTCTCTTTCTCTCTCTAAAACTAAAACAAAAAACAAACAAAAAATTGTAGACAATGACTAACTAGGTTGATCCCAGGAATGCAAGACTGACTTAACAAAGATCAACCAGTATAACTCATCAAATTAATAAATAAGTTAAATAAAGGCGAAGAATCACATGATCTTCTTAACAGAAGCAAAAAAAAATTTTGACAAAATACAGTGACTTTTCATGAGACTCAAGAAACTAGGAGTAGAAGGAAATTTCCCAAAATTGTTAAAGGTCTTCTATGATAAACCCACAGCTTAACACTTCATGGTGAAAAACTGAATTCTTTCTCATTGTTCAAATGAGGAACAAGACAAGAATATCCACATTCATCACTTCCATCCAACACTGTATTAAAGGTTCTAGCCTGCAATTAGGTAAGAATGAAATAAAAGCATCAAGATTAGAATGGAAAAAATGAAACTATCTCTGTACATAGATGACATAAGCTTACACAGAGAAAATTCTAAGGAGTTGCACACACACAAAATGTTAGTATTCATAAACAGGTCAGCTAGGTTGCAAAATACAAGATATAGAATCAACATGCAAAAGTTAACTGTATTTCCATTTGTTAGCAATGTGGAGTCTGACGATGAAATTAAGACAACAATTCCATTTACAAAAGAATAAAATACTTAGGAATCAACTCAACAGAAGAATTGCAATATGTGTATAATCAAAACTGGATATCTTGTTGAAGGACATTGAGGAGGACTAAAGGAAGCAGAAAGACATCTTATGTTTATGGGTTGGAAGTTTTAATATTATGATGGCAATGCTCCACAAATTAATCTACAGATTCAACACAATCCCTATCAAGATCCCAGCTGAGTTTTTCCAGGAATTACCAAACTGAGCCTAAAATTCATACGGAAATGCCAAGGATCTAGAATAGTTAAAACAATCTTGAAAAAGTTGGAGGACTCATACTTCCTGATTTCAAAACTACCATACTACTATCATCAAGAAAATGGGGGCATAGCATAAGGATAGGCATATGGATTAACAAAATAAATTGAGAGCACAGAAATAAACCTTTATATTTATGGTCAGTTAATTTTCAATAAGGATACTAAGAAAATTCCAGAGAGAAAGAACAGTTTTTTTAACAAGTGGATTTGCAGGAACTGTATATCCATAAACAAAATAATGAGCTTTGGATCCCTACTATACCATATACAAAAATTAATTCACAATGGATCATAGACATACATGTAAGAACTAAAACTTCAAGACTTACAAGAAACCTTGGAAGTAAATTAAAAAAAATTTTTTTAACATGTATTCATTTCTGAGAGACAGAGAGAGACAGAGTACAAGCAGGGGAAGGGAAGAGAGAGAGGGAGACACAGAATCTGAAGCAGGCACCGGGTTCTGAGCTGTCAGCACGGAGCCTAACGCAGGGCTTGAACCCACAAACCGTGAGACCATGACATGCGCTGAAGTCGGATACTTACTGGCGCCTTAAGATCTTAAATCATGCAGTGGTTTCTTAGGTATGATACCCAAGGCACAGATGACGAAAGGAAGACTAAATAAACTGGACTATATAAAAATGAAACACTTGTGTGTATCAAAGGACACTATCAAAAAGCGAAAATACAACCGGCCAAATGGGACAAAAAGATTTGCCAATCATTTATCTGTCAAGGACAATACATTGAGAATACATAGACATCTTTTGTAACTCAACAGTGAAAAGAAAAACTGCCCCAGTTAAACGTTAAAGAATTTGAATAGACCTTTCTCTCAAGAAGGTATACAAATGATCAGTCAACACATGGGAAGATGCTCAAATAATTAGTCATTGAGGAAAGAAAAGTGAAAATCACAATGAGATACCAGTTCACATTTGCTAGAATGGCAAACCCTCTTTTAAAAAAGATGGGCAAGGGGTGCCTGGGTGGCTCAGTTGGTTGAACGTCTGACTTTGGCTCAGGTCATGATCTCACGGTTTGTGAATTTGAGACCCACATCTGACTCGCTGCTGCCAGTTCAGAGCCAGCTTCTGATCCTATGCTATCCCCTCTCTCTGCCTGTGTCCTGCTCGTGCTTTCTTTTTCTCTCAAAAAAAAAAAAAAAAAAAAAGACAGGCAATAACAAGTCCTAATAAGCACGTGTGAAAAATGGAAACTCCATTCATTGCTTGTGGTGTTTTAAAATAGTGCAGTGACTTGGAAGTTTGGCAGTTCCTCAGAATGACGAACGCAGAGTTACCATATGACCCAGCAGTTTTTCTTCTAGGTATATATCTGAGAGAATTGAAAACATGTTTCTTTAAAAACTTGTATGCAAATGTCTATAGTAGTATTATTAATAACAACCTCAAACAGGAAACAATACAACCATCCCTCAAGTAATGAATAGACAAAAATGGGGCATGCTCTTTCTCTTCAACAAGGTGGCTGAGCAGATGAAGAGGTACAGATCTTTGTGAAGACCCTGACAGGCAAGACCATCATCCTCAAGGTCGAGCCCAGAGATGCACTGAGAATGTCAAAGCCACAATCCAAGGCAAGGGGGGGTGTCTCCTCTACTCAGCATCTGAGTTTGGCTGCACACTCAGGCTGCAACATCCAGGAAAAGTCGACTTGGCTCTTCTGCGGGATAGCAATGTCCAGCCCAGCTGGCCCAGAAACGCAACTGCGACAGGATGATCTGCCCCAAGTGGTATGGTTGCCTGCACCCTGCGCTGTCAACTGCCAGAAGGAGTGTGGCCATACGAACCATATCTGTGCTCCAAGAAGAACATCAAATAAGGTCCCTCTCCTCACTCTTGCTTTGCCTGCAGGAGGCCCAAGGCCCTTTGGCTTCAGCCAAGTTCCCCTTTCGTTGGAAAAAAAAAAGTGGCATACTCATATAAGGGATTATTGATCGACATTAAAAAGGAAAGAAATCTAGATACATGCTCCGACATCGTTGAACTCTGAAGACATGTTCAGTAAAAAAAAAACCACATACACACACATCTAGTTACAAAATGTCACACAATGAATGATCTTCTTTTTAATAATTATTATGAAATGTCTAGAAGAGGGATATAGACTGAAAGTAGATTACTGGTTACCAGGGGCTGGGGGTGAGTGTGGGCAGATGCAGAGTGACTACTAATAGGAATATGGGTTCTTTTTGGGGTGACAAAAGTGTTCTGAAATCAGATGATGCTGATAATCGTACAACTCTGTAATATACGAATGCCCAATGCATTTGTATTTTAATACCATGAAGTTTATGGTATGTGAATTACATCTCAATAAAGCTAATATTAAAAAAATGGGCAAAAGACTTTCACAGGCAGTTTCTAAAAGAACATATCTAACTGACAGTAAGCATATGAGAAGATATTCAATATCATTAGTCATGAGAAAATTAAAATAAAATCACAACAAGATACCACCACACACCCACTAGAATGGCTAAAATTAAAAAGATTGACAACACCCAGTTTGGCAACAACATGGACCAACTGGAACTTTCATACGTTGCTGGTGGGAGTGTAAACTGGTACAAACACTTTGGAGACAGAATTATATACTAAAATCAAATAAATGCCTCCTTTAAGATTCCCAGTAATTCTATTCCCAAGTGTATGTCCAACAGACATGAATATAACTCTCCACAAAAAGATTCAGAGTAGGTTTTCTGGGGGACCCTTATTTTCTATAATCTCCCTATTTCTTTCACTTTCCAGGCCCTGTCAACCACTTTCTTACTCAGCTTTTATGAGCTTGACATTTCTTTTTTTTTAGATTTCACATATAACTGGTGCCATATCTGGTTTATTTCAGTTAGTATAATTCCCCTCCAGTTTTATCCACGTCACAAATGACAGGATTTCTTTCTTTTTAAAAGCTGAGTAATATTCCATATATATTGCAGTATCACATTTTTTTTAGTTTATTTTTATTTATTTTGAGAGAGAGAGAGAACAGCAAGGGAGGGACAGAGAGAGGGTGATAGAATCCTAAGCAGGCTCTGCATCTTTAGCATAGAGCCAGATTCAGGGCTTGAACTTATGAACCATGAGATCATGAGCTGAGCTGAAATCAAGAGTCAGACACTTAACTGACTGAGCCACCCAGGCCCCCCTCAATATCACATTTTCTTTATCCATTCATAGGTCACTGGACACTTGGGTCGTTTCCTTACTTGGGCTATGTGAATAATGCTGCAGTGAGCATCCGAGTGCAGATAGCTCTTCAAGATAATGATTTTATTTCCTTTGGATATGTGTCCAGGAGTGGAAGTGCTGGGTCATCAGGTAGTTCTGTGTTTAGTTTTTTCAGGAATGTCCACACTGTTTCCCATCATGGCTGTACCAGTTTACATTCCTACCAACCATGTAGAAGGGTTCCCTTTTCTCCACCTCCTCGCCAGCATTTATTATCTCTTGTCTTCTTGATAAAAGACATTCTAACTGCTGTGAGATGATGATATCTCATTGTGGTTTTGATTTGCGTTTCCCTGATGAGTGATGTCAAGCACCTTTTCATGTGTCTGTTGATATTTTGTATGTCTTCTTTGAAAGAATATCTATTCGGGTGCTTTGCCATTTCTTCATTGGGTTATTTGTTTTTGTTTTCTTTAAATTGTTTTTTTTTAATTAATCTTTTATCAGATAAGTGGTTTGCAAATATTTCCTCCCATTCCCGAGGTTACAGAAATTTTTTAGTTTGAAGTAGTCCCTTTTGTTTATTTTACTTAAAAAATGTTTCTAATGTTTATTTATTTTTGAGAGAGAGGGAGACAGAGCGTGAGCAGGGGAAGGGCAGAGAAAGAGACACACACACACAGAATCTGAAGCAGGTTCCAGGATCTGGGCTGTCAGCACGGAGCCTGATGTGGGGCTCAAACCCATGAACCATGAGATCATGACCTGAGCCGAAGTCGGATGCTTAGCCGACTGAGCCACCCAGGCGCCCCTTGTTTATTTTACTTTTTGTAACCTTTCATTTGGTGTCAAATCCAAAAAAATGATTCTGAGACCAATGTCAAACAGCTTACCACTTATGTTTTCTTTTATAGTTTCAGGTCTTACATTTAAGTCTTTAATCCATTTTGAGTTGATTTGTGTGTAAGGGGTAAGAGAGGGGTGCAGTTGCATTCTTTTGAATGTCTGGTTTCCCCAACACTGTTTATCAATGAGACTGGCCTGAACAGCTAGACGTTCTTTTCTGATTTGCCTCCCCAAAAGACAGAAGTAAGAATTTATTTTGGTAAGGTCTCCTAATTTTTAAATGTTGAAACTATTTCATCTGTGTGTGTGTTTTTTTTTTTAATTTTTAATGTTTTATTTATTTCTGAGAGAGAGAGAGAGAGACAGCATGAGCAGGGGAGGGTCAGAGAGAGAGGGAGACACAGAATCTGAAGCAGGCTCCAGGGTCTAAGCTGGCTGTCAGCACAGAGCCTGACGTAGGGCTCGAACCCACGAACCATGAGATCACAACCTGAGCTGAAGTCTGACCTGAGCTTAACCACCTGAGCCACCCAGGTGCCCCTTGTATTTGGCTTTAAAACCACTCTTCATGCCTAACAAAGCACGTTGGTATATTCCATTCAGATCGTGGACTGCCATTTTGCAGCATGTGCGTGACACTACTTTTGTCCTCTTTTCCGGGGTTAAGTAATTATAATAGATTTCTTATTTAAAATGCCTTTATAAGTAGCTTCTTTACAGTAATATATAATTAGTAGAATTCAATAGCGAGAGTTTTAGTTCAGTAAGGATGACATAAAATTAACAGATAATCCATTTGTCTGGGAGTTAATCTATTGTGGAGCAAAGTAATATTCTTTCTTTTATGAAAAATTATAGTAAAATATGATATATTCTTAGAAGCGTTACTGGCAAGTAAAGCGGGGAATAAGAAGGAATAATACAATAGGAGTGCAACTAAAATAATAGCACAGAGGATTAGAGAAAAGATAGACCTAATGGCAGAATGTCAGCCTTGTAAAAGCGTATAGATTATATAGATATATAATCTCCCGAACACAATAGACTACTAATTCTTTCCTGTTTTTACTGATTTCACCTAAAAACATTGCAGTTTTCTCTAAAGCAAGTTATAGTTCCCACAGGTATGTGTTAATACAGCAAATGTTGGCCATTACAGTCTATCACACAGGTAGAATTTACCACCAGGTAAAGTGAAGAAATTTCTTCAGGGTCATGTTTCAGGGAGGTGACTGAGTCCAGGGAAAACAGAAGGCCTCTGGGATGAGTCTGGGCTGGACTTTGACTGAGTTGGAGACTGAGAAAATCTTGTAGGTGGTGAGGAAGATAGTTTCTGACAGACGAGGAAACCATCAAAAAATAGTGAGGCTTCAAGGCAGTAAATCTTCTTCTTCTTCTTTTTTTTTTTTTAAATGGGAACACGGTGGCATAGGGTGGATGGGACATTGTTGGGAGGGAAGGGGACCTTTTCTCCTTTTTCTTCTTCTTCTTTTTTTTTTAATGTTTATTTATTTATTTTTAATTTATTTCTAGGAGAGAGAGAGAGACAGCGTGAGCAGGGGAGGGCCAGAGAGAGAGGGAGTCACAGACTGAAACAGGCTCCAGGCTCTGAGCTGGCAGTCAGCACAGAGCCCGATGCGGGGCTCGAACCCACGAACCACGAGATGATGACCTAAGCGAAAGTCAGACGCTTAACCCACTAAGCCACCCAGGCGCCCCAGCTGAATCTTGTTTCTAATTAAAAGAAAGAGAGCCAATCCTTTTTGTATTTGTGCAGCAGAGAAAACACATTTGAGTGTTCCATCACTCAACCCCCAATGGGTAAATTTAAGTGCTCCAACTTACAGTGCTCTGTATGATTACCTATAGAAATGAATTGCCTATTTAAGTGACTGTGTCAGTTTCTCTGGGCTGCTTTAACAAAGTGCCACAAAACACGTGGCTTATAACGACAGAAGTTATCATCCCACGGTTCTAGAGGCTAGAAGTCACTGGGAGGCTTTGGGAAAGGGGTCTTCCTTGCCTTTTCCTAGCTTTTTGGCAGCTCTTGGCAATCCTTACCCTGTAGCTTCATTACTCCAATATCTGTCTCCCTCTTTACATGGACTTCTTCCTGGGGAGCGTGTCTGTAAATCTCTCTCTACTTTAGGGGCTCCAGTCATTGGATTTAGGGCCCACCCTAATTCAATATGACCTCGTCTTAGCTTGATTGCATCTGGAAAGACCTATTTCCAAATAAAGTCATGGTCACAGGTGCCCAGGGTTGGGACTTCACCATAATCCTTCGTTGGGGACAGAATTCAGCTCATAGCAATGACCACAGCTTATGTAACTGTGGAGAAGGCCCATGAAAGTAAAATATAATTTTGCCTTCAAGGAGTTTCCAGTATGTGAAAGATACAACATAGACACGGACACAATTTAAGTATAATCATATGCATAAAATATGGAGAGTCATTATTTCAGAGTTTGAAGACATATTCAAAATCATCTATTCAAAGCCCTCATTTTCTATATGACGCGAAGTGGACTGGAGCTGTCGTTGTTTTGTTATGATATATGACATTTTAATTTATAAATAGGCTAAGTTTTTGATCTTTATTTTTTCCTTTGATATATCCAGCAAGGTATTTCCCAGCACAGAATTATGATCTTATGAATTGATATTACTTTATGATTTTTATGTTTTTACACTTATACTTTTAATATAGAATGCTAATTAATGCTCTTCTCCAAACCACCATTGTTCATCTAACTTATTATAACTATATTGATGATAAATACTACAATATTCTTCAATCTGTTTCTTTCATCTTTATTCTTCTTCCATGAGTTTATCTATCCCCAAGTCAGAATCTAATTGTTTGAATTTCTGTGGTTTTAGAATATATGATAAAGAAAGCCTTTTCAGTCTTTTTCCCCCCAAATATATCTTGGCTCATTTCAGATTGTTCTCCAAGTACAATTGTAGTATCTTTTTTGCAAGTTCTAAATAGAGTTTATTTGGAATTACGCACGAGATTGCATCACATTTATAGAGTCCTGCCAAGAAATGGCAGAACCAGAGTGGGGTATGGAGGATGTTCATATGTGGGAGGGGGGGGTGTAAGGGAGTGTGAGGGTGGAGTCTGGAGTGGGCTGTCAGGGCCCAAGTAGGTAAAGAAGGAAACCATGCAGAACTGTCACTTGTCATTAGGTATCAAAGCCTGAGTTGGAGCTGTGGGGGCAACCACAAAGGTGGGGACAGCCTAGTGGGGGAATCAGAAGGCCATGGCTCATGTCTATGGCATTCCTGCTAAGGATGCCTGACTTGAATTCAATCACAAAGAAACTTCAGGCAAGGCCAAATTGAGGTACATTCTACAAATGTTAGCTTGGTTCCTGAACTGGATATTTTTGCAATAAAAGATTATTGAGATAATTGATGAAAATTGATTATGGGGTTTAACAATTAAATGGCAGTAATATATCAGCAACAATTTTCTTATTTGAATGATTGTATTGCCATTATGTAGAGCATCCTTGTTTGTAAAAAACACACACTAGAGTTTTAGGTGATAGGGAAATAGGGAAGGAAATTTACCCAAGCAATTTGGAAAAAAGCAGGGTTTTGTATTGTACTTCAACATTTTTGTGCCTACGCGATTACTTCAAAAATAATTTTTCAAACAGAAAACAATTGTGTGCTGAAAATAAATGTATAGACTAAATTGAAAGAGAATTGAATGTTTTCAAGATTGAATCTTCCCATTTAGAACATTTAATACATCTCCATTAATTTAATTTTTTTGTTTTTTGTTTTTATATTGTGCAGGAAATTATTGTTTCTTCTGTATAGACTTTGATTATTTCATTCTTGGGCATTTTATAATGGTTTTGCTATTGTGACTTTGTGAATGGGATCTTTTTTCCTTCCCCCACCTTTTTTTTATGCTGACATATAAGAAATCTATTGAGATTTATATGTTTATTTTTTATCTTGGGCACTCAGCTGACTTTTGACCTTTTATTCTATTTTCAGTTGTTTCTCTTGTGATTTCCAAATAATGAATCATATATACCTGCAAATAGTTTTGGTTTTGTCTCTTTATTGTATGAATTTTTACCTTATTTAGTGTCCTATCTTATTGCTAGTAATTCCAGAATGAGGTAGTATATAGTCTTGAAGGCTGGTAACCTTTTCTTCATCTTGGCTTCTGAGGGAGTGCTACTAATGATTTACTCTGAGCTATGGTTTTACTACTTGTTTATAATAGATACTCCTTATTTCACTAAGGGAATATCGTCTTATCCTTAATTTCCCCTGAAGGGGGACGTCTTAATTTTTAAGATTGGGATTGAATATTGAATTCTGCCAAGTATTTTGGTGACATATGATTGTTCTCACTTAACCCATTTGAGTAATGAGCTGCCTGAGCAGATTTCCTGAAGTTGACTTACTGATAAAGTCTTAGAAAACAATTCAACTTTGGAATTAATAGAATGTTGGACTTAATGTGATAATGTTCTATATGAGATTTTACAACTATATTTGTAAAAAATATTAGTGCTCATTTGTTCACGTCTATTATGTCCTTGTTCATTTTTTTAAATTTTTTTATTTTTACCATTGTTTATTATATTCATTTTTTTTTTTACAAATAGTTTATTGTCAAATTAGTTTCCACATAGCACTCAGTGCTCATCCCCACAAGTGTCCTCCTCCATGCCCACCTCCCTCCCCCCCACATCCATCAGTCCTCAGTTTGTTCCTCAGCATTCAAGAGTCTCTCATGGTTTGCCTCTCTCCCTTTCCCCCACCATTTCCGCCCTTCTTCTCCCCCTTGCTCCTCCGTCAAGTTCCTCCTAATCCTCCTATACGTGCAAACATATGATATTTGTCCTTCTCTGCCTGACTTATTTCGCTCAGCATAACACCCTCAAGGTCCATCCATGTTGCTACACATGGCCAGATTTCATTGCTTCTCATTGCCATGTAATATTCCATGGTATAGATAACCACATCTTCTTGATCCATTCATCTGTTGATGGACACTTAGGCTCTTTCCATGTTTTAGCTATTGTGGAGAGTGCTGCTATGAACATTGGGGTACATGTGCTCCTATGCCTCAGCATTTCTGTATCCCTTGGGGAAATTCCTAGCAGTGCTATTGCTGGGTCATAGGGTACAAAATCAACGTACAGAAATCGGTTGCATTTTTATACACCAACAATGAAGCAACAGAAAGAGAAATCAAGAAACTGATCCCATTCACAATTGCACAAAAAACCATAAAATACCTCGGAATAAACCTAACCAAGGATACAAGAGATCTGTATGATGAAAACTATAGAAAACTTATGAAGGAAATTGAAGAAGACACAAAGAAACGGAAAAACATTCGATGCTCATGGATAGGAAGAATAAATATAGTTACGATGTCATTACTACCTAAAGCACTCTACACATTCAATGCAATTCCAATCAAAATTGCACCAGCATACTTCTCAAAACTAGAACAAACTATCCAAAAATCTGTAAGGAACCACAAAAGACCCCGAATAGCCAAAGTAATACTGAAAAATAAAACCAAAACGGGAGGTATCACCATCCCAGACTTTAGCCTCTACTACAAAGCTGTCACCATCAAGACAGTATGGTATTGGCACAAAAACAGACCCATAGACCAATGGAACAGAATTGAGAACTCAGAAGTGGACCCAAAAGTATACAGCCAACTGATCTTTGACAAAGCAGGAAAGAATATCCAATGGAAAAAAGACAGCCTTTTTAACAGATGGTGTTGGGAGAACTGGACAGCAACATGCAGAAGAATGAAACTAGATCATTTTCTCACACCGTGCACAAAAATAAACTCAAAATGGATAAAGGACCTGAACGTGAGACAGGAAACCATCAACACCCTAGAGGAGAAAGCAGGAAACAACCTCCTTGACTTCCACCGCAGCAACTTCTTACTTGACACATCCCCAAAAGCAAGGGAATCAAGAGCAAAAATAAATGATTGGGACCTCATCAAGATTAAAAGCTTCTGCACAGCCAAGGAAACCACCCAGAAAATTAATAGGCAACCAACGGAATGGGAAAAGATAGTTGCAAATGACATATCAGATAAAGGGTTAATATCCAGAATCTATAAGGAACTCACCAAACTACACTCCCGAAAAACAAACAACCCAGTGAAGAAATGGGCAGAAGACATGAACAGACACTTCTCCAAAGAGGACATCCAGATGGCCAACAGACACATGAAACGATGCTCAGCATCCCTCCTCATCAGGGAAATACAAATCAAAACCACACTGAGATACCACCTCACGCCAGTCAGAGTGGCTAAAATGAGCACATCAGAGAACTCTAGATGCTGGCGAGGATGTGGAGAAACGGGCACCCTCCTACACTGTTGGTGGGAATGTAAACTGGTACAGCCCCTCTGGAAAACAGTGTGGCGGTTCCTCAGGAAACTAACACTAGAACTCCCCTATGACCCAGCAATAGCACTGTTCTTGTTCATTTTTAACTTTAGAGCAATGTAAACTTCACAAAATTAATTAGGGGAACATTCCAGGGTTTCTATCTTCTACAATTGCACAGATAACATAGAACATGATCAAACAAAGCTTCAAGGAATAGAAAAATCTTGCCTATAAAACATATAGGTCAACTGTCTTTTCTTTTCTTTTCTTTTCCTTATTATTATTATTTTCTACCTTTTAAAAAACTTTTTTCTTAGTTATCATACTATATAAACTTGCTACGCTTTTGAGCCAATTTTGGTATTTTACATTTTTCCTGTAAAATTATCTCTTTAGTAAGTGTGTCCTTTTCTCTGGTGATTTGAAACTTACAGGTCCATTATTTTTCTATTACTGGTTATCTTTATGTTAAAAATATATTTGTTCTTAAATTCCTCTGTCATTCTCAAGAACAAAATAATGTCTATGTACTTTGCCCACTCTGTCTTTCTCTCCTCCCTGCAAAAGCTGGTAAGTTAGCAAATTTCATGTTACTCCTTCTCCAATTGTCTCTTAAATTTTATTCAAGCAGCTATAGATTATTTTAAAATATTATGCATTTTTCCATTAAAAATATTTATAATCGCTTTATCCTTCACAACCATAATTAATTATTATTCTTTAAAACTTTTATTATTTCTTTCCAATCATCAAGTAATAAATGTATTCTTTGTGTAAAAATTTAATCTTTACACATAAAATTAAATTCTCCCTTTATGACCATTTGCAATGCCAGTTCCTTCTAAAGAACTTACTGCTATTGTGAATTTGAAGGGTTTATACCCTTTCAAGTATATGGCGGTACATGCCGTATACACCCAAACCATCTATTGAATGTGCAATATTTCATATTCAATAGAATATAAAATATAGTTTAATATGGCACAAATTATTACATAGTTTCCTTTTTTAAAAAAACTGACTGACATGCCTTGGAGATTTTTTCATGTTAGTATGTATAGATTTACTTTGTTCTTTTTACCTGCTTCATTTCATAATATAAATGTACCGCAATTCATTCACCTACCCCCTACTATTAGATATGTAGGTAATTGTTTGGGAGCTATTGCAAACAATGTTGAAGCCAGCATCCATTTACATGCTTCTTTTTGAACACGTACCGGTGTATCTCTAGAATTATGTATCAATTGGGCTTTAATTCAGGAAATAGAAAACACTTTAGGTTTTCCAAACATAAAAGGATTTAATGTAGAAATAAGTCATTGAGAAGATAATTGAAAGTGCTGGAGATGGGGCAGTCAGGATATTCGACTGGAACTTAGACTTCCATTTGGACCAGTGATAATGCGATCCCAGCATTGGGTGATTGCTGCCGTCACTGCTGTCGTCACCACCATCCACAGTGACTAGACACGTATGATGACATTTGTGTGCTGCAAACCCCTCACCCGTTAGAGCTTACTTGTCTGTCTGTCCACACTGGTGCAGAAAGATGGTGTAACTCCTTCTGCCTTTATAAAAGCTCATGAAAATCCATCAAACTGCCAGAACCAAATTTATATCCAGAATCCTGCAGCAAGAGAACCTGAAGAATGTAGTTGTCAGCTTTCTAATGTTGCCAAAGAAGAGCGCGGGATGAACTAGGAGTTGAGACAGTTAAACCAGTCTATCACAGTCTAAATCTCTGCCTACTCTATATCCAGAAGCAAGTTTTTATGCATATGGAGTCTTCCAGACAGCCACAGCAGCAACTCACTCCCACCTATCATTAGACAGCTCTTCCCCATATAAATAAAACTCTCTCTTCTTACCAAAGAAAAGGCACAAATCCCATTAAATGCTCTATCCAGCCCTGAAGACTTTCAGTCCTTTTCCAGTTCAGTCACATGCCCATCTTGGTATCCAATAGCCTCAAAACTAAATTACAGTTAACCAGCACTTCATTGATATAGAACTGAAAAGGAGGGACGCCTGAGTGGCTCAGTCGGTTAAGCATTCAACTCCTGATTTCAGCTCAGGTTATGACCTCATGGCTGTGAGATCAAGGCCGGGGTCAGGCTCTGAGCTGGGTGTGAGGTGTGCTTAAGATTCTATCTCCGTCTCACTCTGCCCTTCCCTCACTCACGCTCTCTCTCTTTCTCAAAAAAAAAAAAGAAAAAAAGAAAAGAAAAGGAAAAGAGAATATAGAAGATTGGTTAATACGTACAGATATATACATAATAAAGCAAGCAAGAAAAATATGTACAGCTATGATAATCTGTCCTGTAACAGATCAGAAAAACATAGCTGGTATTTACAACTTTGTTCATCCACTACCAATTTTATGGGTCCATTTGCCCTCAGTTACCACCAGTTCAGTGTTTTATATCTAGTGAGGTGACCCACACCTTCCTTCCATAAACTTCTGAGATCTTCCTCGTTTTGTCTGTATTGTGTTGCCAGGGGCTTCCATTAATCTTTAGTATTGGATATGGAAGTATTAGGAGACATCCGAGGGGATTCTCTGGGTTATAAATACTCCTTCCTCTCCTTGATATGTACCCGTAACTCTACTTCTGCTTGATAATCAAGATCCATCACTCAAGGCAGAGCAGCAAACCCCGTCTTTGTTTTTGTTCTTTGTTCAGCAACAAGAGAGCCCAAAGGTGGCCGGCTGGTTAATCCACCTTTTAGTTCAGCGAAATAATTGTTGTGTCATAGGTGGAAATAGCCATCTATTGAGAAATAAGAAATTTAAGCCAGCAGTGTTCCAAATCATGGCAAAGAGAAGTAAATATTGTGAAGTGAGGATTGTAACAGCGAGAGGAATCACTCACGCTTCATTCACCCTCTTGATTCCCAGACCCTCCTGTTTTGTTGACATGGGAATTGACACCATAAAACTGCCCCCAATATCACAAGGAGTCATCTTTCAACTGATGCATAAATGAGTTTTCAATGGACCATCTCACCATGGTACAAGGTGTTGGGATACAGAGTTAAGACCCAGCAATCTTGTAAAAATAAGTCAATTGTCTCATTTAAAAAATACATAAGATGAATTCTTTGGTCAGAAGGAACATCATGTGAAATACTATGACAATGAAAAGGACGTCCAGTAAGATCATGGATGATGATCTGTGGCAAAAGCACTTGGACAGAGAAGGTAAATCCATGTCCAAAATTAGATTATTTTCTCAGTTATATATAAGAGCCTAGACCCAAGCAGGTCATGGGAAAAATTTCATGAGCTCCATCGGCTGAGTGCCCACTCACAGATCATAGTCAGTCAGCTGGTACACAGAGGTATGGCCACACCAGATGTCAGAATGTTTAAATAACTCTGTATGGTGAGTAAATTGTACTTCCCCCAGCTCCTGAAGCTTCCTTCTCTAACTCCCTGTCTGCCCCAACTCCTCCTTTCAGATCTAGGCAGTAGAATTGAAAAGGTATAAATGATTGGCTTTTGATTTTGTTATTGTTGCCTTAGGGACAAAAAAAGATGCAGGCAAGGGCCTTTGCTTCTGTTCACCTACTGTGCCTGGCATTCCAAGTTCAACTTGGACAGAAACCTTCTCCATAATGAGTAATAACCGCTACAGCTCTTCCTACCTTACATCTGTATCTTGTGAATACACGGTACTCCCACAACACATTTAGTTTGATAAATTAAAATGTCTTAAATTAACCTTTGATGTGAAACTTTCCCCCTGAGTTCCAACTGGAGATTGAAGTTCAGGATTCAACTTTGCCTCACCTTGAGTTTGTCCTATCCTATGATAATGAGCTTGTGTGGAGAGGAGGGCAGGGCCCCTTATTCATGTGACAGACTCCAGGGCAATAGACAGTAGTGGGTTGGTGATGGTGAGGCAAAACCATCATGTCCCTCTCTGCTTTCACTGGCCAATCTTCTTGAGCACTCCCAGTCCTTGCAAAGATGCTGGCACTGTGCTCTGGTTTATGTCAGAGCCCTGGCATTTATCTTTCTAGACAGCTGCCTCTCCCCCATGAACTAGTAGGAGGAGAGGGAAGCAATGAGATGGAAAGGCTCAGGCTGCCATGTTTGCCTCAAAATTTTTCTTTAATGTTTTTAACGTTTATTTATTTTAAAAAATGTGTTTAATATTTATTCTGATTCTAAAAATAATACATGGTCATTTATTTTTTAATGTTTTTAAGTTATTTATTTTGAGAGAGAGAGGCAGAGCTCCAGTGGGGGAGGGGCAGAGAAAGAGGGAGAGAGAGAGAATCCCAAGCAGGCTCAGCACAGAGCCAGATGCCGGGCTCGAACTCACGAACAATGAGATCTTGATCTGAGCGGAAAGCAAGAGTTGGATGCTCAACCGACCAAGCCACCCAGTTGTCCCAATACATGGTCATTGGAAAATGATATCATACAAAAATATATGGGAAGTGAGATAGTCTCTTTTATTCACACTCCCCTCTGCCAGTGATAACCATTGGTATTAGCTTTGTATTTTACACTCATACACACACACATGCACGCACGCATGTATATACATGATACCATAACATTTTACTAGTCTTTTTACCAAAATGAGTTTCAGCATGCATTTTAACAAATTTGATAATATACTCATTTATCCTTGACACCCTCTTATTCATCTTATTCCTTTCAACAGTGTGTGGTGCAGTATTCCATGGCTGGCCTACATCACGATTTCTTTAATCACTACAGTATGAATGGATATCTAGTAGTTCATACGTTGTGCTTTTTTATATCCATGTACTTATGGTGACGATAGAGGTAGAAATGTCACCTCTTGCTCCTTGGATCTTGGACTCTTTACAAAAGTTTGCAAAATATAGAGGCCACCTAAACTTACGGACATACCAGTTAGTTTGGAAAGCGAGTCTGGCTCTTGAGTGCTAATTCAGAATTATTTCAGAGGAAAGCGGACTTCTCTGTTTTGTTTGGAGAGGAAGGAACTGGAACATGTAGCGCTGGCAAATGCAGTTTGTGTATAATTGTTCCTTAAATAAATGTGTAACATAAAGTGCTTTCTAAGGAATTTATGTATATGTAACGTACATTAAGAATAGCCTTTATTTTCATCTTCAAAGAAAATAAGACTAAGCTGCATAATGATATATAAAAGATAAAAGTAAGCTGCATAATATTTTAACCTTCCCCCCCCCCCCCCCCGACACAAACACATACCCTCCCCACCGACCCCAGAAATTGCACTGGCGTGGACTACAGAGATTTTTCTACTCTATTTGAGATAACTTTAAGATTTTTAGTCACTGAACCATTCTATCATCAATTTTCATTGCTTTTTATTTTACTTTGAGGTGGACTGGTTCCAAGCTAAGTCACACATTTAAAATAATTAAAAGTTTCGTGCTGCCGAAGAAAAATATACTCTCTCTTCCACCTTGGTGTGTGTCCTTTTCTCCATTCATTTATCACCGTAATGCAGAAAAATAGTAAACCAACGCAGCATTTCATGTCTACCCTTGTTGCCTCAAACATTCAAGAGGATCCCCATGAGGCTCTACGAGCTTCCGCGTATGCGGCTTACAGTCTTTGCGAAGAGAATGGAAACAACGAAATGTTTTTGAAACTATATTTATAAATAATATTTGTATATCTGTGATTTTTCAAAGTTTATTTATTTATTTTGAGAAAGAGAGAGAGAGAGAGAGTGCAAGCAGGGCAGGGGCTGAGAGAGAAGAGAAAAAGAGAGAGAGACACACAGAGAGAATCCTAAGCAGTCTCCACACTGTCAGCAAAGACCCCAATGCAGGGCTCAAACTCACAAACTGTGAGACCATGACCTGAGCTAAAATCAGGAGTGGGATGCTTAACTGACTGAGCCACCCAGTTGCCTCTCTGTAATGTTTTTAAAAGAGTACTTCATGGTAGAAATGTGGTTCTATACAAACAATAAATCAAGGTGAACGAGAGAAGTGCTATGGGCTGCTGAAGGCTGATGCATCTTATTTTTTAAAAAATTTTTTAAATGTTTATTTGTTTTTGAGGGAGAGGAGGGTCAGAGAGAGAGAGAGAGAAGGAGACCCAGAATCCAAAGAAGGCTCCAGGCTCTGAGCTGTCAACACAGAGCTGGATGCGGGGCTCAGACTCAGGGACTGCAAGATCATGACCTGAGCCAAAGTCAGATGTTTAACCGACTGAACCCCCCAGGGGTCCCCCAGTTCATCTTATCTGAAGACAGACACAATGCCTGCTGATATTAATCAGGTCACTGTAGCCTGTGAATTCCCTTCTCGTGAAATCGCTTCCTCTTACACCCTTCTACTTCCCATCCCCACAAACTGCTCTTGTAGATGCATTGCACCCCTACTTATTTATCTAGTTTTAGGTGATGAAGACTCCAGAATTTCTAGGCCATCATGTAAGGAGAAGAGCTAAAAGCTGGGTTTACACTTGTTCCTTACAAAAGTTTGAGAAATCGTTAATTATATTAAAGAATGCCCTACCCTCGCCTACAACCCAGCAATACCATTGCTTTTAGAGTAGAAAGGAAACGTAGAATCTGCTCTGATTCTCTTACTTCATACATGAGACTGAGGCCCAGGAGCTGAAGCTAATTGCCCAGCGTCGCAGGCAGCTAATGGCACAGGCAGCTAATGGCACGGCCAGTTTCCCACTTCTCACTCCAGCTAGGTATTTATGAAGCATATTCAAAGTGATAAGTAATTATACAAACTTGACATTTGGTTTTGGAATTGGCTTCATACTTATGTTTAAATGTTGCTGCTCCTGGCCTTTATATATTGACGAATTTAGGAATCCACTTTAAATGAAATAATCAAGTCCAACAACAAAGACCTGACTTAGGGGGATAAGTAGACTTGGAAAAAATTTCACTTGTTTCCTCCTTCTCACTGTGGCTTCCCTTGAGATTTTCCTAAAATAGTATTGCGGTTGAATGTCCAAGTGTTCTCTCTGTGGCATGACAATTTAATCATTTGGTTGTGCAAAAAGCAAAGTTTCAACAAAGATAATTAGGTAGTTTATTGTAGGTCCTCTTTTAAAAACATTGAAAAGAATTTTCTAAGGAGAAGCTGTATTAAGCTTGAAGGTAAGATGATCGCTTTATCTACAATGACTGTTTAATTTGTGATTATGTAGAGATTTGGAAAGATTGGCACAATGGGATCTAAAAGCCCTTCTTGAAGTATAATGTTTCATCTCCCCATTAGTACATCTTTCTAGTCTTTAACCTGAACAGAAAAACACAAGGGTGTCTTAAGGGTACACTACTCTAGGGGGCGCCTGGGTGGCCAGTCGGTTAAGCTTCTGACTTTGGCTCAGGTCACAATCCCAAGCCCCATGTGGGGCTCTGTGCTGACAGCTCAGAGTCTGGAGCCTTCTCTGGAATCTGTGTCTCCCTCCCTCTCTGTCCCTTCCCCACACACTCCGTCTTTCTCTTAAACATTAAAATAAATAATAATAAAAGAAAAGTAGGCTACTCACCACTCTCTGACTGGTCTTCAGAACTTCTGTGCTTGTTTCCAACAGCACCAAAAGTTGCTTCTGGAGGTGGATGTCCACATGAGTACATGTGTGAGTGCCAGAGTGAGTGCTGTGACATAGAAATGAATGTTGCATTTTTAAAATTTTGTATGCAAAGGTCCAAAGATATGAGAAACCTTGGCATAATTCTCAATAAAAGTGAGCAGGGCTGTCCAGTGCATAGCTGGCTTTAAATGGCTCCAATCTGCAGTTCCAGAAGGGTTTATTCATCTGGGTATGAAACTGGAGAAAGTATTGTACTAAGAATCCAGGGTTGTAACCCCCAGCAACTGCTGCAAAAGGCCTGGGGTGCAAGGAAATTGAGTAAGCTGATAAGAGAGTACTTCAGATAATACCTTGAGGTCCTGAAGACGTAGAAGAGTAAGTGAAAAGTTGTTTTTAATGTTTATTTTGAGAAAGAGAGAGAGACAGAGTGCAAGCAGGGGAGGGGCAGAGAGCAAGAAAGACACAGAATCCGAAGCAGACTCTGGGCTCCAAGCTGTCAGCACAGAGCCTGACACGGGGCTCAAACTCATGAACTGTGAGATCATGACCTGAGCTGAAGTTGGCCGCTTAACCAACTGAGCCACCCAGGAGCCCCTAGAAGAGTAAGTTACATAAAAGAGTGGAAGATTGGAGTTGATGACTTCAGAGGCATGTTTATGGATGACCACAAGATCCATGGTGTGTCCATGGTGATATATGGCTGGAGATTACTGCAAGTCATTGGAATTAAGATATTGAGGGTTATCTACACTAACAATGAACAATATATCAGGAGTTGGGATAGGGAGTAATGATGTGAGCCAGATGTCATTAATAAGTTAGAGAAGTTATCAAGATCTCAGAAATAAACATGCAGAGGAGGGAGAAGGAAGAGGCATTGTAAGGTGGTATGAGCCATAAAGGAAGACATGTTTACGCGAAGGTAGACAAATCATGCCAACTCAAAAATCATATCTCCTGACCCTGGAGCAACACTGTTGGGAGATGCGAGGTCTCCAGTGGCTAGGGCTGGTGAGGAAGCAGTGGACATCAGAAGAGTGACAGATTTCAGTTAGGGAGGGGGATGGATTAAGTGTTCACCACTTGTCAGGGAGCTTATTTACTGAGTACGGAGATTCAAGAGAGCCCGTGGGCTATATAGCGGTGAAGGGACCAATGAGAGATGAGAGAAATTATAGCAGAGGGATGCGAGCATGGTCTTTATCTGTTGTGACAGATTTGCTAGTATGATATATAGTTGTTTTTGTGGCTTTGGAAATGTTTTAGGACAAAACCAAAATTTAGACCCTATCACCAGTTAGACATGGGTCAAACAGCCTTCGCCATAGGTACGGGATAAACACATCTAGAATTTACCTTTCCTCTCCTCCAGAAAAGGGCTATGCATTCAGAGATGGAGGGTGTAATGAAAAAGGTTTGTTGATCTGCTTTTCTGACCATCTTTAGAAACAGGATAAATTCTCATTAGTGTTGGATAGTTCAGGCGTGACTACTTACTTGGAAGAGAAGGATGAATTACCTGACCTTACAAGTGCTTTTACATTCCAATGATTTTGTGAATCTAAGCTAAATTAGCTTAGATTCCTAAATATTAGAAACAGCAGACTACCCCTACAACATTTTTTGAGGATTCGTGGTGACCTTATTTTATAAACTTGAAATCAGAACACATGGTCCAGCAATGGACGTTTTCTAATCTCTAAATTGAATAACCTGAAACCACAGTTAGAAAAACATTGAATGTACTGCCTTTGTAGGAAAGAATAAAATAAATTTATACTGGAATTGTCCCAGAAAAGTTCAAGATATATGACTACTGTACTTATAAGTGAGAATAATTTATCAGGTGGATATTTCAGTAACTATTTCTTTTTGGCTATAATTTAAGAAAGCCTGATCTAGGACACAGAATGTCCCAGTGAGGTTCCAGTGAAGTTGTCCAAGTCCAGGAAATGAAAGATATAACTTTAATTGAATAATTTATATTTTTCTTCTCTACTTTCAGGCACCCTGGTCTTACCTTTCTCCTGTTTTTCTAAGTATTCATGCCTTCTACAGGGTCCTTGTTTTTTTATTGCTCAGAAACACATGAACTCACTTAAAATGAGGAAGGCAGTGAGGATAAGTTGGCTCTCTTTGCAGCACTCTAACTCAAGGAATACTCCTTCTCCTGCAAATGATGAAGAATTCTCAGCATGTTTAGCTACAGCTAATCTTATTCCTTTGGGAATAGTGTGGTGCCTTACACTGGAACATTTTAAGAGCATTACCCAGCTAAGCAATAAACATGCTTTTAAGGGCTTAGAGGTAGTATGCTGACTCAATGCAGAAATAATATCATTTTAAGTTGCCACATCCTCATTCATTCTTTCTAAAGACCCGTGCAGGCTTTTCAAGGTCTTTGGCCCCCTCGGTGACAGTAGGCTTTCCTAAGAGGTGTCTCAGAATCCAGTCTGTTCTACGATCTTAAAACAGAACAGACCAAAACAAACAAACAAGGAAATCTCAGTATTTACTTGGAATTTCATGAGGTGAAGACTTTGCAGTCAAGAGATCAAGCCCAATGTCTTCTTACTGGTGATATAACAGGAGTCGCCTATGAGCTGTGGCTGGTACCTGCCCTCACCACGGAAACCACTTTTTGGCGGAAAGAACTTTGATTGGGCTTATGGGAGCTGGAGAAGAAGACAAAGAAGTGATGGGCGAATGAGAGGAAAAATACCCTATTAGAGCCAAAGTGGGCAAAGGAAGGCAAGGTCAGAGCTATACTCGGGGTTTCTGAGAAAAAGACATTGGAACAGGAAGGAATTTTCCATAACTGAATAGAATCTGAGGAAAAAGGATGCTTAAAATACATTTTCTTGAAGACTTGGAAGATTTTCCTGAAGCCCCCAGATATTAAGAATGAGAGTTAGGCCGGAAAACAGTGTGGAGGTTCCTCAGGAAACTAACAATAGAACTCCCCTATGACCCAGCAATAGCACTGCTAGGAATTTACCCAATGGATACAGGAGTGCTGATGCATAGGAGCACATGTGCCCCAATGTTCATAGCAGCACTCTCAACAATAGCTAAAACATGGAAAGAACCTAAGTGTCCATCAACGGACGAATGGATCAAGAAGATGTGGTTTATCTATACCATGGAATACTACATGGCAATGAGAAAGAATGAAATCTGGCCATGTGTAGCAACATGGATGGACCTTGAGGGTGTTATGCTGAGTGAAATAAGTCAGGCAGAGAAGGACAAATATCATATGTTTGCACGTATAGGAGGATTAGGAGGAACTTAACGGAGGACCATGTGGGAGAAGAAGGGGGGAAATGGTGGGGGAAAAGGAGAGAGGCAAACCATGAGAGACTCTTGAATGCTGAGAAACAAACTGAGGGCTGATGGGGATGGGGGTGAGGGGGGTGATGGGCATGGAGGAGGGCACTTGTGGGGATGAGCACTGGGTGTTATATGGAAACCAACTTGAAAATAAACTATTTGTAAGAAAAAAAAAAGCCACCTTACTTTTCAGGGGAAGAGAAAGGCAAGGGAACACCCAGCTAAGCATGTTAGAAAATCCTTTAGAAATAAATTGACAACATGACTAAGAGAAAAGAAAAAAAAAGAATGAGAGTTTGGAGCAATAGTCCATGAGGACCTTGTAAGAGTCTCTGAACTTCATGTAATTAACCCAAGTTATTGTTATTACAGTAATAGGGTAGTCTAGGTGTGTCAAAATCTTGTGACAACAAATCCCTTAAAAAATACCAGGAGATTCTTTACTTTTTAAAAAATCACATCTGTGGGGAGCTGAGAAAATCACTGTGGTCAGGGACAAAGTGAGAAAGCCAGTTCTAGGAGAGCAGGAATTGCTGAAACTGTTACAATCCCTGAGAACCTCTAGAAAGGCTTGTGCTTAGCATTTTCCGGAAAGGAAATTTAGGAACAGTTATTCCCTTAGAGAAACAAAAAGGAAACAAGTCTAGAAAGACTCAGACAGCAAGGAAAACAGTCTCAGCCTCAATTCTGAGTGGGGATGAAAAAGAATCCCTCTCAAGATTTCAAGGTCCCCAGCCATGACAAGGGTTTCGGTTTTGAAAGTACACTATTTGTGTGATGTATAAAATCCCAAGATAAAGGGGACCCTGGTGAGACATAACCTTAGAGGATCTAACCTTTACTTAGAAGTAAAGTCAAATTCTTCCTCCAAGGAATGTACCCCGCACTTAGGACCTTCACTCCCAAAAAGGCGAGTTCCGACAACTATAAGCCCTTAAACACACACACACACACACACACACACACACACACACACACACATGCAAGCATGCATGCATGCATGCATACACACATGCAAAACGAAGCCAATATGAATGAGTTAGCAGAAATAACACACACAGAATCACAGTCATAAAGAATTACCAGAGGCAAAAAACCCAGCTAGGTTTAATACATTTAAAGAGAAAAGAGTACCTTTTTAAAAGGAGTAAAGAAAGAGAGGTTATACAATGATCAGTCAGATTAAGAAAAGAACCAGACTATAATTCTAGAAATGAGAAAAGTAATGATTTAAATGAGGCACTTAATGGAACGGCGAATCACCAAATAGACACGGCTGAAGAGAGGACTATAAAGAATATGTTTTATTAAAATGGCAGAAAATTTGAAAGGGAGGTCAAAATGCCTGATAATTTCCCAGGACTGTTGCAAAACACATCTCCAACCCAGAAGACCAACACATTTCTACTAGATAAACAGAAAGAAATTCACACCTAGATTCATCTTAGTGAAGCTGCAGAGCGCAGAAAATAAAGAGAAGCAGTTAAGAGTTGCCAGAGGGAAAAAAGGCAATTTACCCAAGAAGGAATAATAATCCAATGGAAGTCTGAGTCCTCAAGAGCAGTGATGGAGACTGTAGACATTAGAATATTAAAATTTCAAAGTACTGATGGAAAACAACCGTAAGACAAGAATTGTGTTTCTGGAAACATTCTCTTTCATAAACAAGAGGGAAATTTTTTCTGTCTAATAAAACTGGAAGGAATTACCCCTAACAAATTTTCACTTACGGAATTTGCCAAGGCAAATTTTTTCAAGTGGAAGGCAGAAATCTCTAGAAGAACATCTGAACTATCGGAGCAATAGCACCTGACTAAAATCATAAATGTATCATTAACACTACTCAGTGTTAAGAATGTAAAACAGGAATGCCTAATTTGTGGGGTTCACAATATAAAAATATAGAGCTAAAAGACTGGGCAAAAATTGAATGTAAGCTGGGGGATGGGTTGGCAGTGGTTGGAAATAAAATAAACGTCTGTGTATTATTTAGAGTGAGTAAATATATCCACCAGGAAGTTACAACATCTCTCTCTCTGTATATACCTAATACAACAGACTAAAACTATGTGAAGGAAAGACTAACAGAACTGTAAGAATAAATTGACATTTACTACTGCAGTGGGGAAAATTCCAACACAACTCTCTCATTATTTATAGATCGAGAATAACAGCAAAAAACTAAAAACTTGAACAACATAATTTTCAAGCTTGATTCAACAGACAATATGAATTGCTGTTAAAGAGTATGAATATTCTCTAACAACATGGATATTTAGAAGTTGATCACATACGCGGGCATAAAACAAGTCTCCATGAATTTTGACAAAGTTATCATAGAGACCACATTCTCTGACCACACTTAAATATGTAAGCAGTTAACAATAATGACAACAAAAAATGTCAGTGTATTTGGAAATTTTAAATCAATCAATAACTCATGGATCAAAGATGGATCAAAATGGAAATTAAAAAATACTAAAAACTAAACGATATGAAAACACTATCTATTGAAATGTGGACAATGCAACCAAAGATATATTTCAAAGGACATCTATAGCCAAAAAAATGTATATTAGGAAAGGAATGAGTTGAAAACTAGCACAATTTCTCGTTTCAAAAGTTAGAAAATGCAATAACAGTTGATAGCAGTGAAGATAATAGCAAGAATCAATGGAAAAGAAAATAAAGATATACTAGAGAGAATCTAAAAAATCAAATGCTGTTTGTCTGAAAAATCAAAACAGAGAAATTTATTAAAGAAGAGAGAAGACACAAAGAAATGATATTCTGAATGAAAAAGGAACATGACGAGAGATACAGCAAAGATAGAGAAAATGGGACAATGACATTTTCCAATAAATTTTTTAAAAAGTTTGTTTACTTTGAGTGAGAGAGAGACCAAGTGAGGGAGAGTAGAGGAGGGGCCGAGGGAGAGGAGACAGAATCCCAAGCTGACTACACTGTCAGCCCAGAGCCCGATGGGAGCTCGAACTCACAAACTGTGAGATCATGACCTTAGCCGAAATCAAGAGTCAGACACTTAATTGACTGAGCCACCCAGGTGCCCCCATTTTTCCAAAAAAATTTGAAAATAGATGAAGTGGAAAAGTTCCTAGAAAAATATAACTTACTGTGAGTACTAAAGAAATTACAGAGAGAGCTAAAAACCTTCTCAGAACCAGAAAGTATTTTTAGATGAGCTCTACCAAACTTTTAAAGAACAGATCATTCCAATCTTTTGTTAACTCTCCCAGATACCAGGAGAAGAAAAGACAGTACTCCCAAATCCATTCTGTGAGGCCATTCATGGCCAAATCAGATATGAACAAGAAAGAAGCATAGTTATAAAAATAAAACAAATAAAACACAACAGAATTAAAAAGCTCGATGACAATGGTATGGAAGCTTTGAGATTGGTCCCTGGAATAAAGCATCCTAAGCTTTTATATGCTTGAGTAGGCAGGTAAAGATATTGATTACTGTTGGGGCCGTTGGGCGACTCAGTTCGTTAAGCATCCAGCTTGGGCTCAGGTCATGATCTCACGGTTTGTGATTTTTGAGCCCCTGCACCAGGCTCTGGGCTGACAGCTCGGAGCCTGGAACCTGCTTCGGATTCTGTGTCCCCTCCACCACCCTCTTCCACTCACACTCTGTCTCTTTCTCAAAAATAAATACACATTTAAATTTTTTTAATTTAACATGCTAAATTTCAAGGACATGTTAAAATTTCAAGGACAACCACTTGAAGACTAGAAATAAATAGATACCTCCCAAATCATTGCAGGGGAGAAAAAAAATGAAATAAGAGAAAATCAAGTCAGAAGACCGGAAAGAAAAAAAGGTGACCAGAAAAAACTGGACAAAATGAGATAGAAGAAATAAAGCCAAATATACGAAGAACCACAGCAAATGTTAAAAGCATAGATTGGTAATCTAATTTTCAAAAAGTCCACCTACATATCGTTTATAAGAAAAAGTTGATGGAAAAATCTCTTCACCTGGCTTACCTGTGCGAAACTATCATAATTATGCCTACTCTGTGTATGTTAGGTGTCTAACATAATAGAAATTCCCAGATGTCTGAGCCAATAAATGTCACATGAGTCAGAGTTAATTTGCCTCCAAGTTTCTTGGAGACCTTCAGAGGCATGTTTTTATTTCATCAGTCACTGTCTTGAGAGCGTGAGATATTTTAGGCCAACCCCTAAGTTCTTTCTGAAGTCTCTGTGAATCTCAAAAAACTGACCGCTTGACCAAATACTTGTTCAAAGCTCTTCGCTCTTAGACCATGGCTCTTGGCAAAGGACTTCAGCCTCAAGATGTTATTCTGGGACCTTTTCTGAGGGCTGCATTCTTTCTTGGAGGGCTTCAGGGCTGACTTTACTAAAATCTGATTCCACATTTTCTGTCTGTAGTGACATTTAGTTATGTCAATTTCATAATGTCAGGACCAATCTTATTATATAGGCTGGTCATCAACTGTCTAGGGTACCAAAATATTACCGGCATTCAAGTGCTGGGTGACTACTTATGCTAGCAGAAAAACAAATCTATTTGAAAGACCACAAAAAAGAAGATAGAGTTAAAAAGAAAACTTTAAAATACAGGAGTTCTTATGCCTTTGCTTCCTTTAAAGAAAAAAATACTGTAAGAAGAAGCAGGTCTGAAACTTAAGAATCATGCGGTGCCTCTTTTCCTTCCCCAGAAGGAAAACTCACAGGGCCAGCTCTAGGCAGATTTGAAAAACAGAAAACAGCTTCCCTTTTCTCCAAAAACATTATCCTGCAGACTTCCACTCTGACATTCTCAAGATAGGCAATGGCTGTTAAAAATGTTTAATTCTATTTTTATCAAAGTAAAACACACACGGAGTTTTAAAAAATTAACACATTCAGTCGAAACGCACCATGTCTTGCCCCCCTACCTGAGCCAACTTTCTCAAAAGCACCCTCTTCATTTTGTTGAGTTGTTTCTTCCTATAATTACCTACATAACTCAAAATACTACTCTCGTTTTCATTTTTCAGATTCACACATTGTCTGTTGACTTCTTTGTAGGAGAGATGAGTATTTGGAACTCTTAGGAGACTACACCACCGCCCCCCCGCCCCAACTTCCTCCTTCCTCTATTGTCCTGGTATGCCTATATATACTTTTTAAAAAATAATTTATTTATTTTTAAATTTACATCCAAATTAGTTAGCATATGGTGCAACAATGATTTCAAGAGCAGATTCTTTAACGCCCCTTACCCATTTAGCCCATCGCCCTCCAACAATCCCTCCAGCAAACTTCTGTTTGCTCTCGATAAGAGTCTCTTAGATTTTGTCCCCCTCCTTGTTTTTATATTATTTTTTTTCTTAAATTGTTTATTGTCAAGTTGGTTTCCATATAACACCCAGTGCTCATCCCAACAGGTGCCCTCCTCCATGCCCATCACCCCCCCTTCCCCTCTCCCCCACTCCCATCAGCCCTCTGTTCTCAGCATTCAAGAGTCTCTCATGGTTTGCCTTCCTCCCTCTCCCCAACTATTTTTTCCCCTTCTCCCCCATGGTCCTCCGTTAAGTTCCTTCTGTTCCACTTATAAGTGAAAACATATGGTATCTGTCCTTCTCTGCCCGACTTATTTCGCTCAGCATAACACTATCAAGTTCCATCCATGTTGCTACACATGGCCAGATTTCATTCCTTCTCATTGCCATGTAGTATTCCATTGTATAGATAAACCATATCTTCTTGATCCATTCACCAGGTAATGGGCACTTAGGCTCTTTCCATGATTTGGCTATTGTTGAGAGTGCTGCTATGAACATTGGGGTACATGTGCCCCTATGCATCAGCACTCCTGAATCCTTTGGGTAAATTCCCAGCAGTGCTATTGCCTGGTCATAGGGGAGTTCTATTTTTAATTTTTTGAGGAACCTCCACACTGTTTTCCAGAGGGGCTGCACCAGTTTACATTCCCATCAACAGTGTAGGAAGATTCACACATTGTCTGTTGACTTCTTTGTAGGAAAGACAAGTATTTGGAACTCTTAGGAGATTCCCCCTGCCCCACCAACTTCCTCCTTCCTCTATTGTCCCAATATGCCTATATATACTTTTTAATAAATCAATAATCAGAGATACAGTCTGATGACTTTGCAAGTTTTGCTCACTGCTGAGCAAAATCTTGTTCTGTGATTGGGTTTTCTTTTTCATGAAACTTTCCATTTTCCTGGGAATTGACAACTGCTTCATTTCTATTTGCTAGGTTATTTTTTAATGTTCCTATCACAAATTCTTTTCCAACTCTTCACAAGATCTATAAAAGCTCTGGTACTATTTCCTACACGGTAAAACATTGCAGGTAATCTATCGGCTCCAATTTTTTCCCCTCTAGAGACCTATTTCTTGAATCCTTCTATTCTCGTCTTCTAATTTGGGGGTTTGAAGTGACTAATTGCAGAGATGGAATCCTGGGACTCCCCTTTTCTTTTTTTTTCTTTTTCTTTTTCTTTTTTTTTTTTTTTTACAAATAGTTTATTGTCAAATTAGTTTCCACATAACACTCAGTGCTCATCCCCACAAGTGCCCTCCTCCATGCCCATCCCTCCTCCCCCCCACATCCATCAGTCCTCAGTTTTTGTCAGCATTCAAGAGTCTCTCATGGTTTGCCTCTCTCCCTTTCCCCCACCATTTCCGCCCTTCTTCTCCCGCTTGTTCCTCCGTCAAGTTCCTCCTAATTCTCCTATACGTGCAAACATATGATACTTGTCCTTCTCTGCCTGACTTATTTCGCTCAGCATAACACCCTCAAGGTCCATCCATGTTGCTACACATGGCCAGATTTCATTGTTTCTCATTGCCATGTAGTATTCCATGGTATAGATAAACCACATCTTCTTGATCCATTCATGGGACTCCCCTTTTCTTCACTTCGTATTAAATCCCTGTACCTTAGATTGGTTTTCTTTGCTTTTCTTATTCACACTCTGATTTGGCTGTGTAATTTTATCCTATACCTTCCTGAGATCTAGTTCCTGGGGTTTGGAAAGTAACATTTCTGAGGCCTCACATGTCTAAAAATGTGTTTATATTACCTTTGTACTTTTTCTAGTTTGGCTGGATATGCATCCTGATTTTTTTTTTTTTTGTAATTCTGAAGATTGCTCCATTGTCTTCTAGTTTCTAATATCTCTAACCAGAAGTCTAACGTCATTCTGATTGCTTGCCTTTGGAGGTAATTTAGTCTTTTTCCTTGGAAGTTCCCTGGAACTTAAAAAAAAAAATCTCTGGTATTTTGTATCTGTAATGACATGCTTTACTTAGGTCCTTTGTTACTTATTTTGCTGGGCTGGTCATTTCAATTCTAGGAAATTATCTTGAATTTTTTATTGACCTAATCTCTTCTCTGTTTTTGTTTGTTTGTTTGTTTGTTGTTCTTCTTCTTTTCTGTATTACCTATTATTTAGATGTGGGATTTTGAATTCATCATGGCATTTTCCCAAATTTCTCTTTCATGTTTTATAGCTCTTTATCTTAGTTTCTGCCTTCAGGGAGGTACTCCTCAATTTATCTTCTAGCCCTTCTGGTGTTTTTGATTCTATTGCCCTTGTTGAAAATTTCCAAGAATTCTTTATTTTTCTCTGATTGTGTCCTTTATTATTATTATTTTTATTGAGTCAATATCTTCTTTTACCTATTTCTAGATATTACATGTAGGTCAAAAAGTTCTTTTTCAACTTTCTACTTTGTTTCATTTCCCCCAAATGCTTACAGCATCTTGGATGTCTCTTTATATTAAGAAGCTGTTTGGAATATGTGTGTGTGCAAGCAGGACATATCTACAAAGGCTTCATGTGAGCTCCAAAGCAGAGGCCCAGCTGTTTCAGTGAGTAGTATCAAATGTCAGTGTATGCAAATCTTTCCCTCATCCTCCACTCGATCTTTTTATATCTCAAGAGAAGAGAATGATCTGGTCTCCAGCCTTGGGGAATATGCCTCATTGCCTGCATTCTTAGAGTTGAGTCATGGAAAAGTGGTGGGTGTCTCAATATTCAGCATATAGGTTTTCAAATTTTATTTTTAAATTTAGATACAGTAGCATTCACTTTTTTCGGTTTATAGTTTTCTGAGTTTTGTCAAATGCAAAGAGTCACAAACCACCACCGCAACAGAAATGATACAGGTTCATCCTCTTCCAAAATATTCTCATGCTTGCCCTTTGAGTCCATCTCTCTTCCATGTCCTACCCATGAGCAACCACTGATCTCTTCAATATTCCTCAGGTTTTGCTTTGCTATCGTATCGTATTCATGGAATCATTCATTTGTTACCTTTCCTTGTCTGGTTAATTTCGTTTGGTGTAATACATCTGAGATTCATCCATCCTATTATATACATCAGTAATTCAATTTTCTCTTGCCGATTAGTATTCCGCTAGATGGATTATCACTGATTGTTCATCCAATCCCGTGTTGGAGGACACTTAGATTGGTTCTAGTGTTTGGTGGTTATAAATAAACCTGCATACAGGCCTATTTATGAAAATAAATTTAAATCCCACCCCCTAGAAGTTATATTGGTAATTCAAATGATAAATGTATACTTAACTTTGTAAAACACTGACAACTGGTTTTCCAAGTCCCTGTACCATTTTGTATTTTCATCAGCAATGTACGAGAGTTCCAATTGCTCTGCAACTGCTCCAGGATTGGCACTGTCAAGATTGTTTGGTTTTTTAAGTCATTTTAATATGGGAATAGTGATATCACATGGTGGTTTTAATTTGCATTTCCCTCATGACTAACCGTGATGATCATCTTTTCACATGTATATTTGCAATCTACATATCTTATTTGGTAGAGTGGCTTTTGAAATATTTTGCCCATGTGTTCTATAGGATATTTGTTTCCTTATGGTTGAATTTCAAAACTTCTTTATATATTCTGGGTGTAGTGCTGCTTTTTCAGAGGTCTGGTTTGCAAACATTTTCTCCTAGTCTGTGGCTTGTCTTTTCACTCTTTTGTTTTAAGTTTATTTTTGTGGGTAAGAGTGATAGAGAGAGCAAAAGCAAGGACATGTGCAAGAGTGAGAGAGGGGCTCAGAGAGAGGGAGAGAGAGAATCCCAAGCAGGCTCCACACTGTCAGTGCAGAGACTGTGAGATCATGACCTGAGCTGAAATCAAGAGTCAGATGCTTAATCGACTGAGGCACCCAGGTCCCCGTTTTTACTCTTTTATTTTTTATTAAAAAAATTTTTTTAAAGTATGTTTTACTTTGAGAGAGGGAGAGACAGAGAGTGAGCAGTGGAGGGGCAGAGAGAGGGGGAGACACAGAATCTGAAGCAGGCTCCTGGCTCTGAGCTGTCAGCCCGGAGCCTGATGTGGGGCTCAAACCCATGGACTGATCATCATGACCTGAGCTGAAGTCGGATGTTTAACCGACTGAGCCACCCAGGTGCCCCCTACCTTTTCACTCTTTTAATAGTGACTTTCACAGAGCATAAATTTGTCATTTTAGTGAGATGCAATTGTTTTTTTCTTGTATGAATTGTGCTTTTACTGTCATATCTAAGAATTCTTCACCTAGTCAAGGTCATAAATATCTTCTCCTATGTTTCCTTATAAAAATTTTATGGGTTTAGATCTATCTCAATCTATAACCTACTTTGAATTAACTTTTATAAAGATGTAAAGTATAGGACAATGTTTCTTTTTTTAAAAAACGTATCTCTAATTTTTCCAGCAACATTTGTTGAAAAGATGAATCTTTCCACCATTGGATTTCCTTGTCCTTTTGTCAAAAATAAACTGACTCTGTTTGTATGAGTCTATTTTTGGACTTTATGTCTTATTCCATTCATCTGTCCTTGAACCAATATCTCATTCTTTTGTTGGTTTATAGTGAAATTCAAGGTAAGATAGTATGTGACTTCCAACTTTGTTCTGCTTTTTCAAAATTCTTTTGGTCCTTCTCTTTCCTTTTTTCCATATATATATATATATATATGCTCTCTCACAGAGAGCATTTTAAGCAGGCTCCACATTCAGTGTGGAGCTTGATGTGGGGCTCAGTCTCACAGCTATGAGATCATGACCAGAGCCAAAATTAAGAGTTGAATGCTTAACCAACTGAGCCATCCTGGCACCCCAATCCACTCACATTTTATTTTTACTTTATTTTGCTTTATTTTATTATTTATTTATATATTTAAAAATTCTTTTAATGTTTATTTTTGAGAAAAATAGAGAGAGAGAGAAAGAGAGAGCACCAACAGTGAGGAGCAGAAAAAGAGGAAGACACAGAATCTGAAGCAGGCTCTAGGTTCTGAGCTGACAGCACAGAGCCTGATGTGGGGCTTGAACTCACAGACTACAAGATCATGACCTGAGCCAAAGTCAGACACTTAACCAGCTGAACCACCCAGGTGCCCCTCCACCTACACTTTAGATCAATTTACTGATACCTATGAAAACTCCTCTGGGATTTTGTTTGGGGTTGCAGTACAAATAATTGCGGAGGACACATGCATATACGTTACCTCTCAGAGACTCTCAGGAATAGTCAAGAAAAGTTTGCAGACAAGCTTTAAGTGAGCATGCATTTCCAGCAAACTTTGACCTGGGACTCCTGCTTCTGTCAAGATGGAATAACAGGAATTGTTTCCTGGCAGAAACAACCACAACAACAACAACAACAAAACTAGAAAAATATATTAAACAATGAGTTCTAGGTCATTGTGTATTAACCAATGGACAACAATCTTCTCTGAAAAATGGGAAACAAATGACATGAACATTATGCAGGGTTGGGGACTTGAGGATATGAAGTCTACTAAAGTTGTCAGAGTAGAATACTAGAGAGGAGAACGCTGCCTTGAGAGGCAAGTTCAGAGATCTTCAGATATTCCCTTTCAGTATTTTTCCAGGTACTAATATACACATGCATATGAGAAAACTACTCTAGGCAGGGGAAAGGACCACTTAAAAAGATTAAAGTGAATATATTATGGGGCCCTGAAATAGTGCCCGTTGCCACCAGCCAAAATGGAAAAACTCAATTCTGGGAGCAATGGTAGAATGCTCAGGAACCTCTTGCATAAGAAGTTGGGTAAATAATTAGCCAGAGACTGGCACAACTCTGAACCTGGCGAACAAACCAGGAAAGACAGATCTAAACCAATATAACAGTTTTGCAATAAATTAACTAAATCCAAGAACAAAGCTTAAGAAGATTTATAGGAATACAAAAATATCCAGGACCCAACAAGATAAAATTCTTAAAGCCTGGCATCAAATAAAAAATTACCAAGTATGTAAAGAAGCAGGAAAATATGATTTACAATGAGGATAAAAACCTGGACCAATCAAAGTGGACCCAGAACTGAAACAGATGCTAGAATTAGCAGACAAAGATGTTAAAACAGTTATTAAAACTGTATGCCAGATGTTCAAAAAGCTGGAGGAAAAATTGAACACATAGGAAAATGATATAAATAAAAATCCTAAATCATACTTCCAAGATGATAACTAAAATCTCAGAGATGAAAAAAAGTCACTGATAAAATTATTGGCAGATTAGACATTGCAAAAGAAATAATTATTAAACTTGATGACACAGCATAGAAACTAGGCAAAATGAAAAACAGGCAGAAAAAAAAATATCCCAAAAACCAACAAAAAAGCAAGAATAAGAGAATCACTAAGATGTGGAATCACTTCAATGGTTCATTCAGTGGTTCAATGTGTGAACTTGAAGTCTATAGAGGAAAGGACAATGAGGTGGAGACAGAAAATATTTGAAAACATAATGACTAAAAAAGTTTCAAACTTGATGAAAACTAAAAACCCATATACCCAAGATGACCAACGAACCCCAAACAAACAAAAGCAAAAGAAAACAAAAAACAAAATCAAAAACACAGAAAATCACATTCTTCAAGTCATGATAAGGACAAAATCTCAAAAGGAGCCAGAGGGAAAAGAGACATGAAGTAGAGAGAAATAAAGATGAGGATCACAGCAGATTTGGTCACAAAAACTATACAAGAGAAAAGGCAATGGAGTAACATCTTGAAAGTTTAGTGGAAGAAAAACTGTCAACTGAGAATTCTACACTCAGTAAAAATAACTTTTATATTCACACACGAAGTAAAGACGTTTTCAGATACACAAAAGCTGAAAGAATTCATCACCAACAGAGACAAAATACAAGAAATACTGAAGAAAGTCCTTAAGACAGAATGAAAATACCAGATGGAAATATGGATATACACAAAGGAATGAAGAACATTAGAAAAAGTAACTATGTGTATAAATGTAAAAGGACGTTCCCCCGCTTATTTAAATGTCTGTGAAGGATAATTGGCTATTTACACAAACACAATAACAGTGTATTGTGGAGCTGAAGACATGTAGAAATAAATATACGACTATAACAGCACAAAAGACAGGGTGCCTGAAATGTAAGTATACTGTTAACGTTCTTTTATAATATGCAATTTGGTATAACATCACTTGATGTTAAAAATAAGTTAAAGATGTATACTAAAGCCCCTAAAGCAACTGCAAAAATAACAAAGTGAAGAGTAATATCTATTAAGCCAACAAAGGAGACATAATGAACTATAAAATATTCTATTAATTAAAAAATGTGAGAAATGAAGAAAAGGGGAACACATCGGTAGGACAAATAACAAGATGGTAGATTTATTTTTATTTTTAAAAAATATTTATTTACTGTTGAGAGAGAGAGAGACAGAGAGAGACAGAGAGAGAAAGTGTGCAGAAGTTGGGGAGGGTTGGAGAGAAGGGGAGAGAGAAAATCTTAAGCAGTCTCCACACTGTCAGTGCAGAGCCTGATGTGAGAGCCAGATCTCATGAACTATGAGGTCATGACCTGAGCCAAAATCAATGGTCGGATACTTAACCAACTGAGCCACCCAGATGCTCCCAAGTTGGTAGATTTAAATTTAACCATAAAATTAATCACATAAAATTAAAGCATTGAAAAACCTTAGTTAAAAGGCAGAGACTTCCAGATTGGCCTAAAAGCATGACCTAACTATTGGCTGCCTCTAGGAAACCTACTTTAAATATGTTAAACACAAATAAGTTAAGAGTAAAATAACGGAGGGGTGCCTGGCTGACCCTGTTGGTTGAGTGTCTGACTTATGCTCATGTTGTGATCTCCTGGTTCGTGGGTTTGGGCCCAGCATCAGGCTCTGTGTGGACAGCTCCTAGCCTGGGGACTGCTTCAGATTCTGTGTCTCTTTTCTCTGCCCTCCCTGGCTTGTGCTCTGTCTCTCTCTGTCTCTCTTTCTCAAAAATAAATAAACATTAAAAAATTTTTAAAAAGAATAAAATAATGGAAAAGGATATACCATGCCAATGCTAATCTAAAAATAGCTGGAGTGGTTTATTAACATCAGACAAAGTAGACTTCAGGACAAAGAATATTATGTTGGATAAATGATGATTTCATAAGACTAAAGACTTCAACTCATCAGAAGGACATGACAACCTTACTATTTTATGTACCTAGTGTAAAAGCTTCAAAATACATGAAGCTGATCAAAACACTAATAGAAGTGTGTGGAGAAATAGATAAATCCACAAATGTAATAAAAGAATCAAATCTAACTGATAGACTAAGAGACAAAATATCAATAAGGATGTAGAATATTTGCATAACACTACAAATGCCGACTTAATTGATATTTATAGAGAACTTTATTTAACAGCAACAAAAACACACATTTCTTTCAAATTCATATGGAACATTTGTCAAGATAGATTGAGTTTTGGACCATAAAAAAAAAAATCTCAACAAGTTCTCTGACCACAGTGGAATTCAGTTAGAAATCAGTAACAGGAAGAGTCTGGAAAATTTCTGAATATTTGGCAACTAAATAACATACTTCTAAATAACTTGGGGGTTAATTAAAAGCTTAAAAAGAAATCAGAAAGTGTTTTCTACTGAATGGCAGTGACAACAGGAGATATCAAAATATGTGGGATGCTATTCAAGCAGTAATTAGAGGGTGATTTATAGCACCAAATGTCTATGTTATTGGATAATAAGAAAGTTCTCAAATCATTGACTTCAGTTTCCACTTTAAGAAACTAAAAAAGAAGAGCAAATTAAACCCAAAGTAAACAGAAGGTAGGACATGGTTAAAGATTAGAGTGGAAAACAAAGAAACAATAGAAAAAAATCACTGAAATCTAAAGCTGGTTCTTTGAAACAGTAGATAAAATTGACAACCAGATTTATTATGAACAAAAAACCGAAGACACAAATTATCACAGAATATCAGAAATAAAAGAGGACGCATAAGTACAGATTTTACAAATAATAGATGGGTAATAAAGAAATATTATGGGGCGCCTGGGTGGCTTAGTCTGTTAAGCGTCCGACTTTTGCTTAGGTCATGATCTCGCGGTTTGTGGGTTCTAGCCCCTCTTCGGGCTCTGTGCTGACTGCCAGCTCAGAGCCTGGAGCCTGTTTCAGTCTGTGACTCCCTCTCTCTCTGACCCTCCCCTGCTCATGCTGTCTCTCTCTCTCTCTCCTGGAAATAAATTAAAAAAATATTAAAAAAAAAAGAAATATTATGAAGGACTTCATGCTAGTAAATTTGACAACTTTGAGGAAACGAACAAATGCCTTGAAATACACAAAGCACTAAAGCTCACTCAAGAAAAAAATCACGTAAAAAAATAAAACGGAAAAAAAATAAAAGAATCACATAACCTGAATGGCATATATCTATCAAAGTAATTGAATGTACAGTTAAAGTCCTCCCTACAAAGAAAAATTCTATTTTTGTTGGTAAATTTTACTAAGAATTTAGGGAAAAAAATGATACCAATTTTATATGAACTTTTCCAGACAACTGAAACATAAGGCACATTTCCATCTCTTTCTATGTGGATGACTTTGCCCTTATACCAAAACCAGACAAATATATTATAAGAAAAAAGCAAAGCAAAACAAAACTATGTACCTAGTGGGCATGATTGTAAAATTCTTAACCAAACCAGGAAATCAAGTCGAACAATGCATATATTTTTAAAAAGATATGTTATGAAAAAGTGAAGCTTATCCCGGGAATGCAGGGATTGGTTTAACATTTGAAAATGTAACGCTATGATTCACCATATTAACAAACTGAGAAAGAAATGCCATATGAATATCTCAATATACACAAAATATTTGACAAAAGTCTATTCCTGGTTGAAACATTTTTTTCTTAACTTGATCAAAGGCATATATGACAAATGTGTGACTGATACATGCTTAATGGTGTAAAACTTAATGCTTTCCCCCTAAGCTAAGAAACAAGGCAAGGATGTCCAATCTCACCACTTTTGTGGATCATTTTATGGAGTTTCTAGTCAGGGCAACCAGGCAAGGAAAAGAAATACGAGGTATCAATATCTGAAAGGAAGAATTAAAACTATTTTTATTCACCCATGACATAACTGTCTCTGAGGAAAATTTGACGGAAATGTACAAAAAGTAACTAGAACTAAAAACAATTTACAAAAGTTTCAGGATACAACAGTAGTATACGAAAATCAGTGTGTTTCTGTTTTTATTCACCCATGACATAATTGTCTCTGAGGAAAATTTGACAGAAATGTACAAAAAGTTACTAGAACTAAAAAACAATTTACAAAAGTTGCAGGATACAACAGTAGTATACGAAAGTCAGTGTGTTTCTGTGTCTTAGCGATGAGCTATCAGAAATTAAAATTTAAAAAGTATCATTATAGCAGTACCAAAATTGTGAAATATTTGGGATGAGTTCGACAAGCAATGCATGAGACTCGTGCATGGAAAACTACAAACCAGGCTAAGGGGAATTTTAGATTTAAGTAAAAAGAGTTATATTGTGCTTGTGGGTTGGAAGATGTAAAACTGATCAGATATCAATTCTCTCCAGATTCATCTATAGATTCAACATAATCTCAGTGTATAACAACAAGCTCAGGGCTAACATTCCACTAACGCTTTAAGCCACGCCATAGAATTGGCTAGAGGAGGGGCGCCTGGGTGGCTTAGTAGGTTAAGCGTCCGACTTTTGCTTAGGTTTGTGGGTTCGAGCCCCGCGTCGGGCTCTATGCTGACTTCCCGCTCAGAGCCTGGAGACTGTTTCAGAGTCTGTGACTCCCTGTCTCTCTGGCCCTTCCCTGCTCATGCTATCTCTCTCTCTCTCCTAGAAATAAATAAAACATTAAAAAAAATTAAAAAAAAAAAAAGAATTGGCTAGAGGAGAAATAGTGCCATTGTTGCCATTGCACTAGATACTTGACTTTGCAAGCCTGCCTGCAACCTCACTTAGCTTTGGCTGCTCCACTTTCCTGATTCCACTCGTAAAGACTTTGCCTTGCAAGCATTGCTTCTGCTAAAAGCCGAAAGTCTTTGCCATCATTCTCTCTGATACATTGGATACTCTGCATGGAGGTTGTCTCTTGTTGCTCACTTCTGGACTGAAATCTCCTGGTGGTGTAACAGACTCCTGGCACCACCTTACCTGCCTGCGCTCTAGCTGCAAAGGAGGTTGAGCAAGTGAGCCATCTGCATGTTTAATCTTGAAAAGGTGAAACTCACAAAGTAGAGCATTTCCCAAAATTAGAAAGGTGTTAGAAAGTGTTGGGAAGCCAGGAACATGATACAGGCCCCGTATATAGGCCAAATACTAAAAATAATCAACATAAAATAATTGGACTTTAGTTGTATTTTAAAAGAAACTGCCTAAATTAGAAGTATGCAAAGCTTTTGTTAGTCCTCAAGACAAGAAAAGCCTATATTTTATGCCAGGTGTACATCCATCTCCATTTCCCTCAGATTCACTTGAAGCGTTCCAAAAATGCGTGTGCACGTGGCAGTCAGAAAGACAGAATACAAAGACAAAGCATAGCCTAAGGGATGTCGAAAGTGTTCACCAAAAAGCTAGGAAGGAATGACCTATTTCCCATTGCGCAATCTGCACTGCTTTCCAGGGAGTCCTAGAAAAAATCGAGAAAGGCAACCATATGCAATTAGCTCGTGAGCAGACATGGAAATCTTGTGTAAGTGTATCTGTCAGTGAGCCCTGACTTGAATCCTGAACCTTAGGTAAAGAACTGTGAGAAAAATGAAATCTGTAGCTTTCTGGCCTCTCCAGCTCCAGGTGTGGGATGACGACTGAGTGAGTTCATAACTGTCCAACCACCAGTGGTCAAGAACGACTCCTACAGATGCTCACCCCATTTTCAGAGGGGGGGGGGTGTCTAAAAGAGCTGGGATTAGCGAGGAAGGGGTCATTTTGAGAATGTCTAACACTCAGATAATCCTCTCTCTCCATCACCTTGTGTCAGCGAGTTGGAAGGAATTCTATCAGAAATGAATGACCCATTTCAAGGAACTCTTTCCAAATCCTTAAACAAATGAAGCAGCCTTGCTATCAGCCTCATGTATATACATAGTATATATAAGATAGTATATACTAGTGTATATATACTATGTATATATATATTATACTATATATATATACACACATATATACTATCTTATATACATTATATAAGATATATATTCCCTTTATATATATTCCCTTTATATATACATATATACATTTATATATACATGTATATATACAGGGAATTTCCCTTCAAAGGAAATATAGAAATAGGAATGACTATGAACCCCACTGGCAAGAGAGAGCACCAATAATACGGCATGCACCATGCAGATCTGACACAAGTCAGCACCACAGGGAGGTGCCATCGACAGCAATTCAGAGGGCACTTCTGTGGTCTCCTGGACTAGCCAGGAACCAGAGAAGAGGGAAACCACACCCTCCCCAAAGGAGCTGAGAGTCCCTTTCATGAAGGAGCACTGCAAAGGCTCAGAAATAATTGGGGCACATGGGATCAGGAGCTGCTGAACAGCCAGATGTTGAGGTGATCAACTGAGACCATAGCCAAGCCGGAAGTAACAATCAAGCTCATGCAAGCAAGAGGCAAAAAGTGGTGCCGGCTGCCCAGTGTTCCATTTTCCCCATGAAATGGCGCTGGGCAAGGGTTGGGTAGGTCAACAAAGATTGAGGGGCTCGCTTGTGGAGTCCTGGACAAAAGGCTTCTGCCTTTTTATGCATCCATGGGTGAGGAGGAGGAGAAAGGGGAGGAAGGACCAAGAATGAAAAAGCACTGACTCAGAGTTGAGAAAAGTGCCTCAGTCAAGGTCTCCATAATGGCTTCTAAATGGAGGTGCCTATGCTAGGAATACAGATCTGAGGGTAAGCATGGCTGCCTTGGGAGCCCAGAGTCCTTGATTGTAGCTCCCTCTGGAAAATTGCAATACAGTGGCTGTGCACCAAGTCTGGTGTGGAGAGGGCAGCTCTCCCCATCCATGGGTGCTGCCAGGCAAAGCCTTTGTAATTTCTTCTGGTTGGTCCCGAAAGATCGACATAGGATTTTGGCCTAGAGCTGGACTCCTCAGGACAATGCAAGGAATTCTCTTTAGGTGGAGGATTAAAGTCCTGTAATAGAGGGTGGGGTGGAATTATATAAATGCTCTATATACGTGTGTGTGCGTGCGTGCGCGCGCGCGCATGGGTGCATTCGCGTGTGCCTAGGAAGCCTCCGCTCTTACGGTGGTCTGGACAAACAGATTTATATTTTTAGACTACATCCACTTAAAGCTATATGCAAATTTTATTGGTAAGGCCTAGAGGCTTTTTTTTTTTTTTTTAAAGCTAAGAAACCTAACAAGAATGTACTATTCTTTCAAACTTGCTTGCTTATTTGGTCCCCAAGACTGCCAATAATACCTTAAATTATAACAGCGATGTTAACAATGACTCTGGTGTCTGAATTTTTTTCCCTTGGAACTTCTGAAATCTTTGATAAACAATAATAGCAAGAAACCAGGTGAGGGAAAAGTCCCATGAAGCAAGCACTAACTCTTCTTGAAACGTGTCCAAAGAGGTGGTGGATGAGGCAGAAGCCACCTTCCTCCCCACTTTGGGTAATTCCACTGGCAGAGAGAGTCACAGAAATGACCATTTCCCTGCAGTCTCCTGCCTTCTGGACATCCAGAAACAGCTGCAGCAGTAGCAGAGCTGGGACATACCTTTGAATGGCAGCCTCAGAGGTCATGGCTGTCCTACAAGTTCAGTTCTGTATTTTTTTGCATGTCATTTCTGGAATCTCAGACCTCCTGTCGGAAGTTTTTCCTCTAGATCTTCCAAGGACTCTGTGAGCCCCTAACTCCGGACATGGAATCATCGCTTTCTCAAAATATCCAGAGTAATTTCTGTTTCTACTCCCCTCTTGTAAGTAGACCTCAGGGATGCAAGTTTAAATTGAAGCTGGAGTATGTTTCACTTTAAACCCCACCTCTCCTTTGCCACTATAAATATTTCTCCTTGGATATATTTTTTTCCCCCTGTCCAGAACTGAGTAGTAGTATATATATCTTCTGATGGTGTTTTCACTAAGAATACGTATCGTTTAAAACTTCAGAAGCTGTTGCCAGAGGACAGGTATAGTCACTGTACACCTCTCCTTTAATCATTTTAATGGGAATGTTCCGGAGGGCATTTTGACTCGCATTTCTCATTTGCCATGGTCTTTCACGCGCGCGTTTGAGGATTAAGTCGATTTTTTTTTATTATTAAAAAAATTTTTTTTTAAGCAGCTGCAAGTGAAGACATACATACCTAGTGATTATTTCGGCGGATTGGATAATGTTTCAAATGATAACATCTTCCAAAGTCAGCTCCGTGTACTGTAAAAATCAATAGGTTTTGCTCTGCTGGAGAGCCAGGGCTGCTGAGTGCAGATTCAGCACCTTTGCCAGAGTGTCTCAGCTCTGTGGCCAGCCAGCGGTTCTTTCTGGGAGCTATGCCGTAGGTATTTCTGCAGCAGTGTCATAGGGATTTTTACTATAGGGTGCTACATCCAATTAATTCAGAAGACTAAAAATACAGCCTGAGATACTGGAATTTTTGACTGCAGAAGTCTCTGGCTGGGGTTTCCATTCTGGCGCATTAATATAGCATTACTGCATTAGAAGAAAACCCCTGGGCAAAAAAAAAGCAAGGAAGGCAGGGAGCTCCCTTTTTTTGGTAGTAAAATGGTGTGAGGTTTTCAATTTTATGTAGTGCTGCTCTTTAAACACTGCGTATTTTCAAATGCTATGGGTATTTTGGGCATGTATCCTGTCTGCCTGATGACTGAAGCTGCAGTACTAACTTAATTACCTCAACCTGGCAAGTTTGTGGCAGGAAGAGACCAGCAGTGTCGCTTATTGCGAACCAAGAGGTATTTATCAACTGTGTTTCCCACGGTTTCTTTGCTCTTCCCTCTGAGTTTGAAAACGAGAGGCAGTTTGCAGTTTTTATCACAAAGTCAGACTAATTTTCTGGTTGCCGTTCTATCGGACAACGAAGGCTCAACCAGGTTACAGCAATGGCCGTTGATAGCTACCAACGGTTGAACCTTACATAAACGCCCCGAGGCTCTGCATTTCCTGCAATAAGAGTGTGGCAGTCCGTAATTCTCAGGCTGTCCTTTATGTGGGGAAAATTATACCCTCCCATCATCTGGTTCAAGTTACTTCTTTAGGACACACATATCTTAACCATACTTAATGCTGGCTGGCTTTTAGGGAGGAAAAGGCTGAAAAGGAGATGACTTTGAGTAGTCTGCGACACAAATACAACTTAAGGATCACCCTGCCATTTCTGTATCTTGAGGTGTGTGGAGGAAAACCACAGGTGCATCTCTCTGCCAGAATATATAGGAACATATTTTTGGAAGATTGTATAATGTAGTGCCCATTATACCACTGGTTTCATGAGATAATTATGAAGCACGAAAGCAAATCAGCACACCAGACTAGCTGAATACGCTAACGTTCTAATTTTGTATAGAAGGTGATTACTGTTATTAGTATTTATAAAGTACAGGAAGTGTACATAATGATTTATAAACACGGGGGCAGACAAGGGCTCTGCCCAGAGGTACCTAAGTTCTAATTGTTTGAATCAGACAATCTAAATGAAAAAAATGAAAACAAAACACAAAAACAACCCCAAACCAAAAACTACTCAGTGCTAAAGTGGAAGCAGACCAGGCAGAAAATGGGGTTAAAGAAATAAGTGTTCTGGAAGGACGGAAGGATAACAGCAAGTGTACTTTCAGTCTCAGATTGAAGCGGCCTCAGAGGGGGGCACTTGTGGGGATGAGCACTGGGTGTTATATGGAAACCAACTTGACAATAAACTATTTGTAAAAAAAAAAAAAAAAAAAAAAGATTGAAGTGGCCTCACACAATTCAGAGAAAATCAAAGCACTGTAACTACATCCACTTAAAAAGACTTCATGATGCCTCTTAAGAAATTCTAATGGACTCTTTATAAATTCAGTCCTCTCCTACTTGCCCAGGCATAAGTGTCTGGATCCCCCAAATCCCAAAGCATAACTCACAGGGAGTCACATGGAAAACAGGAAAAGGTACCAGAATGTAGGCTCATTGAGGGCAGTGACCAAGTCTGATAGGTACTTAACCTTCTAAATTTATTCTCTTGGTCAAGACTTTGTTGACTTGATCCCAGTGATGGGAAGAATGAAAACTGTAGCAGTGCTGTGTTTACACATAAACAAATGTACCTGTAAAAGCACCCCTTATATAAACCCTTAAAACCCACCCTTTGAGGAAGCCTTTGCCCAGATTTGAATTGAAAACAGCAAACTGACCCTTTGATATTCCTTTTTTAGGTTTCATAAAGTGACAAGAATGTTCTTTGGTATCAATATAGTCCATTTAGGGTGAGTAGTCCGTGACTCATGGAGAAGCAGATCCAGGGAATGTTCTAAATCCTATTTGAAAGGTTGTGGCACAGTAGCATTACAACAGGTAAACACATGTGTACGTTAAATGTTATAATATTAAAATTTTTTTTTAAATGTTTATATTTATTTTTGAGACAGAGACAGAGCATAAGCGGGGGAGGGACAGAGAGAGAGGGAGACACAGAATCAAAGCGGGCTTCAGGCTCTGAGCTGTCAGCATAGAGTCCGACGCGGGGCTCAGAGTCATCAACCGAGAGATCATGACCAGAGCTGAAGTCGGACGCTCAGCCGACTGAGCCACCCAGGTGCCCCAAATGTTATAACACTTTAAATATAAATAACCCCAGCCAAATCCAATTTTTATCACAAAATTATTGTTCGTCTGCACTAGTACTTTAGGAGTACTATTTATAAATATGTCATACCAACTACTTGCTTTGGTTACGACATTTTTAAAATTTGAATTTATCAGTTTAGGACTTTAACTTCTTAAAAGAAATCAGCCACTTAGATTTTGTATTTGAGGTTAATTCTACTAGGATTAGAAGGTACTATGCAAAGCTATCTTGTTCAAATACAGAGCTATTAATAAATCATGAGGCATAAAATATTAAGAGCAATTCCAAATACTGAGAGAAGTTACAGGAAAATTCCAGTGTTTTTTACCAAATTTACTATGTCCCAAAAGCAAATATTTACAGTGTTTGCTGTTTTCCTTTTCATGAGCTTAAATAGCTCTTTTTATGTCTTTTTAAAAATGTGTCCACACAATTGGACCAATTTGTTAAAATTATTTGGACCATAATCTCTCTTTATAAACATATATAATAAATATATACAAGATATATGTGTCAACTGGTTTTCAGACAAGCCCTATATGAAATAATGTTTTCGTTTTTGACTTCTTAAAGTTTTCATTTTAATCCCAATTAGCTAACATAGAGTGTTCTATTAGTTTCAGGAGTACAATATAGTGATTCAACACTTCCATACCTCACCGTGTGCGCATCACAAGTGCGCTCCTTAATCCCCATCACCTATTTCTTCCCACCTCTCACCTCCCCTGTGGTAACCAGTTTGTTCTCTATAGTTACAAGTCCGTTTCTTGGTTTCTCTCGTCTTGTTCTCTTTTAGGTTTTTTCCCTTTGCTTGTTTGTTTTGTTTCTTAAATTCCACATATGAGTGAAATCATAGGGTATTTGTCTTTCTCTGAATTATTTTGCTTAGCATTATACTCTCTAGCTCCAGCCACGGTATAGCAAATGGCAAGGTTTCCTTCTTTTTCTTTCTTTTTTTTTTTAAGTTTATTTCTGTTTGAGAAGGAGAGCACTCCCGGGGGAGGGGCAGAGAGAGGCAGAGACAGGATCCCAAGCAGGATCTGCACTGACAGGAGAGAGCCTGATGCAGGGCTCGAACTCACATACCGTGAGACTGTGACCTGAGCCAAAGTCGGACGCTTAACTGACTGAACCACCCAGGTGCCCGGCAAGGTTTCATTCTTAAAATAATTTCTTTAATCTTTATTTTGAGAGAGAGAGACAGAAAGAGAGAGAGAGAGAGAGAGAGAGAGACTGAGTGCAAGTGGGGGGATGGTGCAGGGAGAGAGGGAGATACGGAGTTTTAAGCAACTCCAGGCTCTGAACTGTCAGCACAGAGCCCAATGTGAGGCTTGAACTCATGAATCATGATCTAGTTGGATGCTTAGCTGACTGAGCCACCCAGGTGCCCCCATTATTTTTATGGCTGAGTAATATTCCATTCATATATATATTGTGTATATGAATAATATACACACATAATATATATACACATATACAGAATATATACATATACAATAATATGTATACAGTACATATATATAATATATATAATATATATACAAATACAATAATATACACACATAATATATATATACATATACACTATATATACACATATATACAATATATATGCATATACATTGTGTATATACACATATATACAATATATATGCATATACATTGTGTATATACACATATATACTATATATGCATATACATTGTGTATATACACATATATACAATATATATGCATATACATTGTGTATATACCATATATACACTATATATGCATATACATTGTGTATATACACATATATACAATATATATGCATATACAATATACATACACATATATACATATATATGAATGGAATATTACTCAGCCATAGAAAATATACATCTTCTTTATCTCTTCATCTATCGATGGACACTTGGGCTGCTTCCCTATCTTGGCTATTGTAAATAATGCTTTAATAAACATAGGGGTGCATGTATCCCTTTGAATTAGTGTTCTTTGATTCTTTGGGTAAATACCCAGTAGTGCAATTGCTGGATCATAAGGTAGTTCTATTTTTAACTTTCTGAGGACTCTCCATACTGTTTTCTTACGTGAAAGAATTTTAATCTTCATTCCTGCCCTTTATCCCCCCTTCCTTCTCTTCCCCCTTTCTTCTTCCCCCTTCCCCCTTCTCCTTTTCCTCCTCTTCCTTCTTTTGTTGCAGAAAATGAGGAGTTGAATCAGAGCTTGTTTTGCTCAGGAGATAGCTTCCAGTAAAACAAAATTATGAGTCTCCGTAGTTTTGCCAACATGCATTTGCTAAAAGGTTTGGTTTAGAGGCTTTAATAGCTACAAAGCGTACGATAAAAGGTCAACTGTGGAAGGGTGCCTGGGTGGCTCAGTCCGATAAAAGGTCACTGTTATATTAAAATATTGCCCTCTCCAGAACAAAAACCAAAACCCACTCTGACTCCCAAGAGGGTGATTCCTTCTTTGTAAACATGATGTTCAGACTATATGGTAGCTATGGATTGGTGTGTATGTACAGATAATTTTCCACCTGGTCCCTGCAATGTACCTGATAAATTGAACTGTCCGGCCATAGGTGTTGTGAGTTTGAGAGCATCACACAGCATGGGCCCGAGCCTGCCAGGCCATAAGGTCAGTGTCTAGGCAGTGAGAGCTGTGCTTATGGTGATTAGGGCAAAGTCCAGGGCAAGCTGAGCTGAGTGATTCTTAACTTCTCAGAAACACATACACCCATCTTAAATGATCTGCTGCATCCTCACCAATGGGAAAATATTTGTAATGCACTTTGGACAGGGCTTCTGAGTCCCAAACACCCAGCTTTTAAAACATGTAAATGTCAATTGACAAACATGAAAAGATTCTCATTGGATAAGATCAGTAAGTGATGTTTCCATGGACAACTTAACCTCCGACTCAGTCATTGACAGTTATCCTTTTGAGAAATGATTTTTCCTCTCCTCTCCTTTTCATTTCAGATGTATATATAATATATATATAAAGATACACACACACACATATACTGTATATATTTTGTTTGTTTCATATAGATGACATGAGACAGTTTAAAACATGTAGATTTTAACACGGACTTATTTTAAACCCTTTAAAAAACAATTAATCCAGTCAACATGTATTTATTAAATGCCATTTACCAGGCACTGTGCTGGGTCCTTCGGAAAGAAAGACAAAATTCCTGCTCTGAAGGAGATTTTAAATTTAGAAGGGAGACAGACCTGCCCACAACCAATCCTGTTAGAATGTGAAGAAAATTTACCCTGGAGCTGTGAACAGCATATAATAGGAAATCAAGGAAGAAGTACTTAGGGCTGCCACATCAAATGGCCATTACTGACTTTGGCTCTGTCAGCCAGCCGTCATACCTGCTAAGACAGCATTACTAACTAGCGGTTGACATTGAACACTTGGAAGCAAAATCGTGCCCCAACTTATAAGTTCATATGTACCAGCATAGCTGCCACTTTACAATCTTGTTTTCAAACCCTTCCTGTCAATGACTTGCTTATTCCCACACTAGTAACCTGACTTTAACATTTTCAGGAACCGTCATTCCTATTGAGAATCACTGTTTCTGAAACATGCATTAATTAGGATCCAGTTATGTAATTCCTTTGTGATGACAGGCTGGTTTCAAACTTCTCTATTAAAAAAAGGGCCGCAGCGGGGTGCCTGGGTGGCTCAGTTGCTTCAGCTTCAGACTTTGCCTCAGGTCATGATCTCATGGTTTGTGAGTTTGAGCCCTGCATTGGGCTCTGTGCTGACAGTTCAGAACCTGGAGCCTCCTTCAGATTCTGTCTCCCCTTCTCTCTGCACCTCCCCTGCTCATGCTCTGTCTCTCTTTGTCTTTCAATAATAAATTAAAAAGTTAAGGAAAAAAAAAAAGGCCATTGCAGGAGGCCCCAGAAGCTAATACCCTATGTCCTTCTCTGAAAATGTCCTATTCTATCTTCTAATTAGGAACATGCTGCCTCTTCACTTATTTTAATTACTCTCCTTGTTTGTTAAATCCACCTCATAGTGAAGAATATCCATATATTGTCTGATTAGCTAGAATTATAAGTTTCTTTTAAGAGATCTTTTTTTTTTTAATGTTTTATTTATTTCTAGGAGAGAGAGAGACAGCGTGAGCAGGGGAGGGTCAGAGAGAGAGGGAGATACAGACTCTGAAATAGGCTCCAGGCTCTGAGCTGGCAGTCAGCACAGAGCCCGACGCAGGGCCCGAACCCACGAACCGCGAGATCATGACCTAAGCGAAAGTCGGACGCTTAACCGACGAAGCCACCCAGGCGCCCCAAGAATTATAAGTTTCAAATGTGGGAGTTCCTGAGACCTTTTAACCTAAGGTAGTAGACCAAGATCCCAAACTTTCTGCTATTCTGTTAAGCTGCCCTTAAAGATTCAAGAATGCACTGAAACTTTTCTGTGGCTTCAACCAGGGCCGATCTTCCTTTTAGTAACTTTAAGAAGCTGAAGTTAAAAAGTGTGCACAGGGTATCTCATTCTCCTTTTCTGTTTATTGCCTGCTTCCCACCCTTCACTCTTTCCATTTTAAGCAAGTATTTTGACAAATTAGAGGCAACTCGGAGATCAAACACTATTCAGGAAGGGAGACGCTTGCGGTTAAAAATCATTGCCACTTGACTAGGGCAAAATTGCTGGCTTGCTCCTGAGGTCACTGCAGTGCGCACCTGACGTCTCCAGGCGGACCGCGGATCCGGTCTCCCGGAGAGCGCATTGCACATCTTGCTCCAGCCGGGAGGCGCGGGCGGCTGGAGGGCACTCCGGCTGTTGGGTACAGCCGCGCGGTGCAGAGCGCAGCAGGCGCCCGGAGTCGGGCGCTTTGCCCCAAAGATGGCTCAGTCGCTCCTAAGGGACAGACGCCCCAGGAAAAAATTTAGCCACCTCAGAACCTCTTGAATACCCCTCATTTGGTTCCTCCACAGAGCGTGTCTTCTAGTTTTGATGCCCGGGACAACTTCAGAGAACGAGGAAAGTTTGGTGGCTACCTAAGAATTTGGAGTGTGACAAAGACTCAGACTGTGGCTTTACCCTGATGATCTCTAGGGACTCTGCCTGGAGTTCTAACCATCGCAGCTTCTGACCCGGAGCCCAAGGACAAGGAATCCCGCGTCTGCAGTCCAGCCTCGGCCTTGACCCCTTTCTCTGGTTTCGGGTGCCTTCGCCCAGCTGTGGTGGACCCCCCCCACCCCCACCCCCCGCCCCGGTTCACGCGGGGCTGGGATTAGGTGAGAAAGGCCAGGTCTCCTTGATCGCTTTACAGCAACTTCTCAGCACACAGCGGTAGTGGGCTGGGTGTGTGCTCCGAATAAGCGACAGGCACCCTTGGCGACCAAAGCGAGCTCCCTCCGAGGACCTCTCGGAGAGAGTGGAGGCGAAGAGGACCCTGAGAGTACCTTTCCCGTCCCCATCCCGCCTCCTTCCCACCGGAGGTGAAAATCCACCCCCCTGCACGGCTTACTCCTCTCTTCTTCCTAACCTCCAGCGCAGCTTTCTAAAGGCGTCCAGAGCATCCTGCAACTTCGGGGAGAGAGAGCGCCCAACTCCCGCTCTCCCACTGCCCTTGCCGCGTCAATCCGTTTCCTTTGGTCGCTTGCAAACTCGCGTGGGTAGTGTCCCCGGATCCCCGCCCCAACCTGGAAGCGAGCGCCCCCGGCTGTTCACCGCAGCCCTTCGGCGCCTCTTTGCAAGGGAGCTCGGTTTCTGGCTCGTCGCAGATCCAGCTGCGGTTCCGACCGGTCCCCAGCCTCGCGAGGCACACGCGCGCGTGCACACACACGCGCTCACACTCCGGCTCACACTCCCGCGTCCTCGCTCCCGGCACCCCACCCTCCCAGCCGCTGCTCCGCGGGGTGGGGGGGGGGGGGGTGACGTCAGGACTGCAGTCCCGAGGAGAGCGGCTGGAGAGGGTTGCGCGCTCCTCGCCTGGGAAGCTGGAGGCGCACTCGGGCAGGCGCCGCGCCCGCGCTCCTCCCTCTGGGGGGGGGGGGGGGGGGGTGACGTCAGGACTGCAGTCCCGAGGAGAGCGGCTGGAGAGGGTTGCGCGCTCCTCGCCTGGGAAGCTGGAGGCGCACTCGGGCAGGCGCCGCGCCCGCGCTCCTCCCTCTCCTCTGCACCCGCTGTCACGCCGCCCGCCCGCGGGGGAGCAGCGCGAGCCTCCAGGTGAATTGAAAGTCGTTTCCGGGGGAGGACGGAGAGGGTGCTGCAGTCCTGGCAGGCACTGAAACTGCAACTCGGACAGGAGCGACCCGCGGAGCGGCGGGCGCGCGGCGCCGTGCGCAGCCTCCGCGGGCTGCAAGAGGCGGTCGCTGCGCAGCTCGCCGCCGAGCGCGGCGGCCGGACCTCGGCGCCGGCCCTGCCGCCCTGGGCGCGCTCGCCGGGCACCGGACGGACCCCCCAGCCCCGCGCATTTCGCAGCCGCGCCGGCGCGGGGAATGCGAGCGCCGCGGCTCCGGGTCGCCGCGGAGCAGCCGCCTGTGCGAGAGAGAGGCGAGGCGAGGGGGCGGCAGCCTCGGCCCGAAGTAAGTGCAGCAGAAGTTTGCGTCGGTCCCCCCGCCGCTCCCCTGGAGCGAGCGGGAGGCACATCTCCTCCCCTCGTTCTCCGAGGACGGCGAGGGCACACTTCCGAGGCAGTCTCGCCCCGGAGAGAAAGTGAGCCTTGCCTGAGGGGGGTGGGGCGAGGACCCCCGGAGGCCCAGGGCAGAGGGGGATCCCGATGGGGGGATGGTGGGGGTGGTGGGGGGGCCAGAGGAAGAGACCCCGGCTGCGGCGAGGGACGCGAGGGGAGCTCGACCCTGGAGCTCTCAGAGGGGGAAGGGTCTAGGGAGAGGGGAGGTGGAGGCGGTCACACCTACACCGGTGACCTTGGGGTGCCCCCCTGGGGCGGCGAGCCGGGGACTCGTCAGAGGCTGGAAGCGGTGCGACTTGAGTGTGGCGTGGCCGCTTACCCGGGGCCGCGCTGAGGCCATGGCGCTTCCGGACGCCGGACGACGGGGGCACGCGGAGCGAGGAGGGTGGGGACCCCGCGCTCGGAGCGCCAGGTCGGGGGTGCGCCGAGGCTCCCCAGCTTCCACGCGGGGGACCCCGGTCGAGAGAGGAGGCGGGTGTGAAGCTTCAGGTCTCGCTGCGGTGGCCGTCGGGCTCCCAGTCCGGCGGCTTCTCTGAGGGCGACGGCGCCCAAGGGCCTCGGGCTGCTCCCCCTGCGCCGCCGCCGGGCGCCCCGAGTCTGCAGGCTCTTCCCCGCCCCGCCGCCAGGGCCCGGCGCCCCCGGGCTTGCCGGAGACCCTAACTCCCTGCTTAGCCGTTCGCGGGGCCCGTTCAGCTTTTTTTTTTTTTTTTTTCTTTTCCCGGCTCCCTCGTCTCTCACCGGACTCCCGAAGGAGGTTTTATCCTTTAACTTGACCAAACTTCTGACGGAGAACACAGAGTTCACGGACGCTGCGCGCCTCCCCGGGAGCAGAGGCGAGGGCTCCTCGGGCCGGCTCGCCCGCCCTTCTGCGCACCTGGGGAGGGTTCTCGGGGAAGTTTGTACCAAATGGGACGCGGTGACTCTGGGAAGGCGTCTTCTTCCAGAGTAGGTCCGTCTGTGCCTGGGAAACCGGTGTCCCACTCAGCTCCTGGTACCAAGGGTACAGACCCTTTGGGGGGAAGAAGAGGAGTACTTAAATCCCGTCTTTCAAAAAGTCATTCAAGATGCATACTGGTTACCTAAGTGCATTTACTCAGATTCATTCATTTGTTCATGCAAAAAACACTTGATGAGGCCCCAGTGTGTGCCAGGCATTGTGTCACATGCGGTGGCGGTAGAAATGACTGATGTTTGATTCCAATACTCAGGGAGCTTACAGTCTGGAAGAGCAGTGGCCGGGAAAGAAGATGGAAAAAATACATGTCCTACAGGAGAGGGCAGGTGCTACCTGGCTTTCACCACGGTGACTCACTCCCATCTCATTAACTGTGGAGTCCGACATCTGCTATAGTTCATCCGCCCCGAAGGCACTGACACTGTTATTCTTTTTGATGCCCAGAGGCCAGCACTGTGCCAAGCGCATAGTAGGTCATCGATAAAGTCTGTTAAATGAATGGATGAAGGGATAAATGATTCATAGTGAAAAGTGTCTTAAAGAAAGATAACCATGCTTATTGGAGGGGGAAGGGATTCTTCCAAAACCCCCAGTGGATGCCTGAAATTTTGGAGATAAGACTGAACCCCGTACATACTGTTTCCCCCTATGCATTCATACTTATGATGAAGTTTGATTTGTAAATTATGCAAGTGAGAGATTAACAATACCATAATAAAACAGAAAACTTATAACAAGTACTGTAATAAAGTTATGTGAATGTGGTCTGTCTCTCTCAAAATATTATACTGTGTTCCCCCTGCTTCTTGTGATGATGTGAGATGATAAAATTCCTATCTAATGAGATGAAGGCATTGCAGTGTAGCATTAGGCTCCTACTGGCCTTTAACCAAACCTCTGTGGGTAACTGAAACCTTGGAATGTGAACCTATGGGTAAGGGTTGGGGGGCCACTGTATGGCGGGGACATTAAAGAAGAAAGAGAATGAGTTGGAAGGAATTAAGGGAGCTGGAAAGGGCAAGAGAAAAAAAAACATTTGAACATGTGGAAGTATATATTCTTTTTTTTTTTTTAATGATCTTCTCCCTTTTTTTTTTTAATATTTTTTATTTATTTCTAGGAGAGAGAGAGAGAGAGACACAGTGTGAGCAGGGGAGGGTCAGAGAGAGAGGGAGTCACAGACTCTGAAACAGGCTCCAGGCTCTGAGCTGGCAGTCAGCACAGAGCCCGACGCGGGGCTCGAACCCACGAACCGCGAGATCATGACCTAAGCGAAAGTCGGACGCTTAACCGACTAAGCCACCCAGGCGCCCCGGAAGTATATATTCTTTAACAAACAACTTTGGTTTTCCATTTTAACCTGGTGGAAATTAGCAGCTTGACTCAACCCGTGCTCTATGAAATACGGGCGTCTCTGTGGATATTTGGATTATAACTGTTTTAGAGCAAGACCTCTGCTAATTACCGTGTGGAGGTCACGAAGCCATGTTCGTGTGGCTATGTTCATAAGATGGTGATTTGGTTGTGTCTAGGGTCGTGGAACAGGTTGATGAAATTACCAAAATAATTCCTTCAAACGTCTTATAATATTTTGCTACTTACTGTGCAAATTTCTACTCCTATATTTTAACCATCTTTAATCTAAACTCAATTAAAAATTTATACATAGATTTTAGCAATGAAGATTAAACACATGTGCAAGACTCTCCTTGACTTAAGTAACTGAACTCATTGCACAGGTATAAGGTGGTCAATCCCCAGGTGAGTGATAAGGGTCCCCCCTCCCATTAATTTTATTATCTTTACCAGAAAACTAAAACTTCACATATTTTTATCATGTGTATGACAGAGTTACTTCCTTTTTTTTCTTTCTTTTTTTTTTTTTTAAAAAAAAAACCCAGTGTTTGTCAACAGTAATAATAACTTGGTGATTTGAGTCAAGAGTTTTATAGGTATTAATCCTGGATTTAGTTATTGGAAACTTTTTGGTTCTATGTGATTTGGAGCCATTCTAGAATTATTGTAAAGCTCATTTTCTCTGCTTATGAAATAAGATTTTTTTACTGAAATAATTTAATTAGGCATTTAAAATCAGAGGTTGTCAATGTAGACTGTGCTAGTTTTAGACATTGTCTTCTGTCATTGATGTCATTAATTTAGTATACCAACACTGACAAACAATTTGTAATTGGCAAATAGAAAATAACCCATATTTCCCATCATTAGGTATTTTGAAGATGTTTTAGGATATTATCAGAGTTCTCGGAAGAGTATTGTGATTGTGGACAATGTATGGTGATTAAAAATTGTATTTAAGAAGGAAGTATAAATAAATCCTAAAAATGGTAGTTAAACTTTGGGATTCTTTAACTGGACCCTGAAATGTTTCTTCTGTTGTGGATATTTGATCTGAATTATTACTAGAATTGCATTATTAGATCAAAAGACTATCTGAATGAATCTTGCAGATTTGACAAGGAGTATATTCTAGAAGGTAGGACTTTCTTTTGGGAATGTAGTTAGGGTATTGAAATGCTGAAGTAATAGGAGTGCTAGGTCATAGATTACTGAGCATAGAAATGATCTAGCCTTGTTTTTGCAGATGAGAAAACAGGGGCCTAGAAAGGTGAAGGATCTAAACTTGTCAGGATCACATTCATATGCATGAGAGTCCCTATAACGTCCATTCTAGGCTTGACAAGAAATCACACCCTCAGGGCACCTAAACATAGGGGCACCTTAATGATCTGTCATCCATTCATTTCCTCTTTTCTCTCTCTCCTCTGTCCCACCTCTGAGAAAAGTCACACCTGGCAACCTCTTACTGTCCCTGTTCCTGCTGCCTTTCCAGGTCCTTCACTGGACAGAGCAGTGAAGGACTTGATCAAGGATCCATGACTTACAGCCTCATACACAGGTCTAGCCCAGGCAGAACTGTGGAGTAAGTTACGTTTGGATTGGGTGCTTCCCACACATACTTTCCTACATTTTGACACCACTGCACATCATAGAATCACAGTCTCAGGGCCAGAAGGGGCTTCAGAGAGATCATTTGGTCTTTATATAGGTCATCTTATAGATGAGGGAACTCTGGCCTGGAAAAGAGTCTGTGGCAGTCATATTACAGCAGCTGTACATGACCTCATGAATAGAGTTCAGATTCTTCTTGGTTGCTGTGTTCTGTCTACACTGAATGGCGCTGGCCGGTGCTTGATCATTCCATTCACATAAGCCTGGGGGCTCTGGAGGGAGACAACTTGTGTTTATGTTCTAACTCTGTCTCTCCCCAGATGGGGATGGATGTATTTGCATAATTATTTCTTTATTGCTTCCACTTTAGGTTGTAAGTGTTATAAGGAGAGGGGCCAAGTGTTTCTTGCTTGTTCTATGTCCAGGACAAAACACAGTCTTTGGCACACAATGGTACTCAGTTACCATTTTTGAAAAAAGGAATGAATGAATGAGTGAGTGAGTATACAATGACACAGTGAAGGAGGGAAGTATCACTTAGGCAGAATTGGAATTCTTAATATGAGAGTCACATCCTTCTAAAGACTGTAAATCTAAAATGCTGTTCTCTTTGCCTATCACTTTCTGGGTAGACAGGACCCCGAGATGCCCTGTCACCAAGCCTCTTTTTCTCATTTGCTCTTTCTTTCAGCAAGTGACTGCTCCATTGTTCTGATTGCTCGGGCCAAAACTTTGGAGTCCTCCTTGCATTAACAGATCTGTGTCTTCAAGATATGTTCCAAATCTGACCAGTTCTCACCACCTGCCTTGCTATCAGCCTAGACAAAACCTCTACCATTTCTCACCTGGATTATTGCAGTGGTCTCCTTCTTTCTTTACTTCCGTTCTCACCCCACCCCAAAGTCGAGGTTCAACACACAGCCAGAACGATATTCCTAACACCGAAGTCAGGTCACACGATCCCTCTGCTTACATTTCACATCCTCACATCTTACTCTTACAGTTCATTTACATCTTCCAATTTCTTTCAGAGTAAAGAAAACAATCTAGTCCCTTCTAGCCCTTCTGACTTCTCCAGGTTCCCCACAATCACCGTGTTTCTGCCATACAGATGTCCTTCCTATTCCTACAACATGGCACATATGCTCTCTCCAAAGCAGCTTTGAACTTGTTCTACCCTTTGTCTGGAATACTCTCTTAAACCCTTGCTGATACTCTTTCATTCTCTTCAAATCTCTTCTTAAATTCCTCTTCTTAACAGGGCTTCTCTTGGCTACTATTTAAGATTACACCCCTCTAACTTTTTATCCCTCTTTCTTGCACTAACTTCCCTTTTAGCTCTTGCGACTATAAATACCATATATTCTATTCAAGTAAGTTTTGTGTTTATGTATTTGGCATGTAGTACATGCTCAATTAGTATAAGACATTACTCTTATGGTATCATTCTGGTCTCCTGGTCTTTTTGTCTCTCTGTTGACGAGGTTTGTGATCAGAGGAAGAATTCTGCCAGGATCCTTAGCTATTATATTTGGAAATGACCTTGAAGGAATCCCAAAGGTTGCTTACATCTGCTGCTAGAAATAATTAGAAAATAAAATGCAGTTATCTCTCTGAGATATGGCCTGATCGTTTCCATGAAATACCTCTGACCTGGGGCTTCTGGAAGGTTGCTGCTGTAAGGTCCATCCTTGGGGTGACAGTATCACATTCCGTCATGCTATCCATGCAAGTCGTCCCCAAATGGGGCAAGCATCTTCTTCCCCTAAGTGATCCCATTGTATTTCTTAAATGGCAGTGTCTGCGGGAGGCTGGGAAGAATGGCATTCCAGGGGTCAAAAGTAGAGATCAGGGTCAAACTGGAAAACCAAGGTGTTTCTGTTAATGGAGTCACCTACTGAAGGCAGGATTCAGAACAGGAACATGAGAGGGAACTGAGAGACTTTGTAGATTAGCTAGCTAGTTGACCACCCAGGTTGGATTTTCACTGCTTTTCTCTTTCTTGTCTCCTGCTACTGGGTTTTCTTCTTGCCTGTCTTAACATGAGTATTCTCATTGGTTATCCTGTGGAGGAGTTATGAAACCATAGAAATTAACCAATGAGTCACCATGTGAAAAAATAATGATTAAGATGCCCCTGTAAAGCTATCCCCAGTACTGGGAACAGCCTGTGTGGTAAAGAACACTCTCCTTAATTGCTTGATAATAGGCTGTACCTGTTTAATGCACTGTTGGCTGAACTGATAGGATGTTTTTATGAGTTCTTCCAGGATACCGTGAGCAGATATAGTGCCTGTGTGTTAAAGTTGGGTACACTATTATATTTCTATAAAATTATCATACTAAACTCTGTAGCTTATAATTCCTACTAGCTCAGAGCAGTTCAGAGCTCAGGGCAACTTGTAAAGTTGACTCAACAGACAGTATTTTTAGTCCTAAGCGCTCATAATAGTTTTGCCTTAACAGAGAAAAATGTTATGTTGTGCCCATTTTTTTTTTTTTTTTGTTCTGGAAATAGAAAGGGAGCCTTGGGTTTAGGGCTTGTAGGTTACTAGTTCTGTTCTTAGCACTCTCTGTGACCTTGTCCAATTTACATTAGTTTAGAGTCGCTTTTCTGGAGGCAGGAAAAGTTACCACGGCAGCAGAAACGGGGCCAACAAACTTGAAGTATAGCTGTGAGAAATCCATTTTCTTATAACTGTAAAAAGGTGCAGCCAGAGTACCTGTTTAAGAGAGACTACACACGCGCTTGTGTGTGTGTGTGTGTGTGTGCGCGTGTGTTGGGGGGGAGTCAGTGGTAGGAACTCAAGGATAGAAACTCAAACTATCATAACAATAAGAAGAAAGAGAGGGGTGACTTTTAGCCTTTCAGACAACTGGTGTACACATATTTTTTTGGCCTAGTTTACAGACACATTTCCTTCTGAGTGTTTTTCCCAAGTAGGTTGGTTGGAAATATTTTGCTCATAGAAACAATGTTAGATGTGGAATTCAGGTTCCCCGATGCCTTGGGAGAAACCTGCTTAAATCATTTCCAAGCATTAGGAAATGATGCTACAGTTTAATTTTTCATATGCAAAAATGAGTATTAATTTCAACTTAGTGAAATCCTAATCTCCATCATGTTACATTATGAAGATCTAGGTGGCCATTCTTGTAAGTAGTCTCTCTCTTGACTCCTTACAAGTTTGTTGAACAGGAGAATACGGTTGACCTTTGATTTGGGGTGCTGACCCCTGTGTAAGTCAAAAATCTGCATATAACTTTTGACTCCCCCCAAACTGAACTAATAGCCTGCTGTTGGATGAAAGCCTTACCGATAACATAAATAGTCAATTAACACATGTTTTTGGTGTGTGTTATATGTATTATATGCTGTATTCTTATAATAAAGTAAACTAGAGTTAAGAAAATGTTATTAAGGACATCATATAGAAGAGAAAATACACTCATGGTACCATATTGTAAAAAATCCATGTCTAAGAGGCCCCACGCAGTTCAAGCCCACATTGTCCAAGGGTCAACTGCGTGTGTTTATTTCTTTATAAGCTTTTAAAAACAAGCTTTTAAAGTCATGTTAAATTAATAAAGTTTATGTAAATAAATAAATAAAATGCTTATCAACATTAAATATGTAGACACTGTTGAGAATTAAGATTCATGCAAGGTAAATATCAAGTGTTGATTCTGGGAATTGGGATGTTCTTCTAGCCTTTGCTGGGACCCCATTCTATGTAGGTTAAGGGGGCTTGGTTTGTTGAAAACTCACTTAGAGTTCTGATGCTGGGTTTCTAATGGCATCTGTGTCCTTTGCTCACTGGATCCCCAAGACTGGATGCTGGCATCTAGTACCCCACCGTAGGAGAGGCAAAGTAATTATCCTTTGCCTCTCTACTTTGTGGTCCTTCACTCTGCCCTGCAGTCTCCCTTGGCTCTCCTTCCTTTTGGCTTCCTTCTCTGGTGAAACCTCAGCATTATGGTCCTTCAAGCACCTTTATGCAATGTGGGATCGGTCCTCCCTCTAGTGGTGATCAGGAAATTGTCCCTTTGCATCGCCTCCCTTCCCACGCCCAGCCCCAGCTTTATGGAGGGAGATGTAATTGACATATAACATTGCATAAGTTTAAGATGTACTAAGTATAACACCTTCATCATGTCACATAATTACCATTTCTTTTTTTGTGGTGAGAACATTTAAAATCTACTCTCTTGGCAATCCATTGCCTGGGTTAATGCCAGGAGCTTGTTTTTATCTATGACAGTCTTGTAGGGCAATTCACTGCACAGCAGCCTTCAGAGACCTGGGCAAGGAGATTCTTCTGGGAGACAGACACTCATACGTAGAATGAGTGTGTCCCAGCACAATAGGGTTGGAGGTAGGGGGCAGGGAGATCAGGGACAGTCACTCTGAGACTCCAAGGTTTCTTTGGAGGACCCCAAACATTACCTTTTACACTTCCCTATCTATTCCATTTCAAGCTTTGTGTCTTGGTGTCTTACCTGTACATTCCCAATGGACCAGAAAGTAGGTTCAGGGCTTTTTGCCTATCCTCTCTTTTCTGAAAAGTAGAGAGGAGACAAGATTTTCAGAAAGTTTTCATTTAGAGGTATTTTGGGTATCTGGAAGAGGGAAAATTGTAAATATTTTTACTATAGTCCATTTCACCACGCCATTAAGGAGATCACAACACTCTGGAAAATTTAATAATCAGGTCTCATGAATCTGTACAAGCTGGCTTCCATAGTCTCTACTCTTTTTATTGTGAATAATGATGTTTTTTAAGAAAGGATGTTTTTCTCTTGTCTTCTCCGTCTCCTAATCACTCCAGTACCCTTACTGTTTTCACTTACCAAATTGTAGACAAAAAATACATAGATCCAAGAATCATCACATTTGTTCTATAAAGGTCCAGATAGTAAATAAATATTTTAGACTTTGCAGCCTACATTTGGGTTTGTCACATATTCTTTTAAAAGTATATTTTAAAATGTTTATTTATTTTTGAGAGAGAGAGAAAGGGCGGGGAGAGAATCTGAAGCAGACTCCAGGCTCTGAGCACAGAGCCCGATGCGGGGCCTGAACTAAAGAGCTGTGAGATCATAACCTGAGCCGAATTTAGGTGCCAAAGTCGGATGCTTAACCGACTGAGTCACCCAGGTGCCCCCCCCTTTTTTTTTTTTGGTTAACCCTTTGAAAATATAAAAACTATTCTAAACTGCAGGTCAGTACAAAAGAAGAAAAAATAGGCTGAAGGTTAGATTGGATCAGTGGGTCTTAGTTGGTTAAACCCTGTAATAGATAATCAGGGTAGATCTTTGGAAATTTTAATTTCAGAAATTTGAAGTTTATAATTTATAAATGTATAGTAAGAAATATCTATATAATGGGTGACGTAATCCTGAGCATTTCACCGTAGAACCCGGGCTTAGGTCTCTGTTGGAAGAATGAGGTCTCTGGGAATTGGGGGTGTGGAGAGGTAAGGACACTGAAGATGAAGACCTCAGTGGTAAATTAAAACATGGCCTCAGGGCCATTTCTTCCCTTAAACCCAAACAGTTTTATTGAGATATAACTCATGTTATAAAATTCATCCACTGAAAGTATACAGTTCACTTTTTTTAGTGTATTCATAGGATTATGCAGTGATCACCACAATCTAATTTTAGAATGTTTCCATCTCCCCAAAAAGAAACTCATACCATTAGGTCATTTGCATTTCCCCTGCTACCTGCCTGCTTTGCCAGTGCCATCAACCCCTGGAAACCACTTACTTATTTGTCTATTCCGGAAACTCCATATAAGCAGAATCATATAACAGGTGGCCTTTTGTGACTGGCTTCTTTCACTTAGTGTAACGTGTTCAAGGTTCATCCATGTTGTATCAGTACTTCATTTCTTTTTGTTGCCAAGTAATAGTCCATTGCATGGATAGACCACGTTTTGTGTATCCGTTCATCGGTTGATGGACATCTGGGTTGTTTCCAGTTCTTGGCTGTTATGAATGGTACTGCTGTGAACAATTGGGTCCAAGTCTTGGTGTGGATATATGTTTTCATTTCTCTTGGATGGATTCTGGGAGTGGAGTTGTTGGGTGATGTGATAACTTCGGTTTAGCATTTTGAGGAACTACCAAACCAGTTTCCAAAAAGGCTGCAGCATTTTACATTTTCACCAGCGGTCCTAGAGGGTTGCATTTTCTCTGTTTTCTTGCCAGTACTTGGCTCTTGTTTTTGATTATGCCCATCCTAATGGGTTTGAAGTGTATCTCATTGTGGTTTTGATTTGCATTTCCTTAATGACTAATGGTATTGAGCCTCTTTTCATGTGTTTATTGGACATTTATGTATCTTCTTTGGATAAACGTCTATTCAGATACATTGCCCATTTTGAAATAGTGTTGTCTTTTTACTATTGGTTTGTCCGTTGTCCTGATATAAGTTCCTTGTAAGATAGATGATTTTTGCAGTATTTTCTTTCTTTCTGTGGGTTGTCTTTTTCCTTTGAAGATGGTTTAGTTTGCAGCACTGAAGTTTTGATATTTTGAGTAAGTACAATATATCTATTTTTTTCTTTTGTCGTTTGTGCAAATTCCATAAAATTTATTCTTGAGTTTTTTTCTAAGTGTTCTGTAATTCTAGTTCTTGCTTAATTTAGGTCGAATACATTTTGAGTTAATTTTTGTAAATGGTGTGAGGAAGACATCTAACTTTATTCTTTTGCATGTGGATATCTGGCTGTCCTAGACATTTGTTGAAGAGCTGAATTGTCTTGGCATCCTTGCTGAATTCAATTGAGCATAAATGTGAGGGTTTATTTTTGAACTCTCAGTTTTATTTCATTTATCTACTTCTGTGTCTATTTTTTTAATGTCCATTTCACATGGTCTTGGATACTATGGCTTTGTAGTAAATTTAAATTGGTAAGTGTGAGTCCTCCGGCTAGGTTCTTATTTCTCAAGATTGTTTTGGCTATCTGAATCCTTTGAATTTCCACTTAATTATAGGGTCTGTTTTTCAAATTCCGCTAAAATAGCTGGTGGAGATTTTGGTAGGCATTGTGTTAAATCTGTAGATCAGTCTGGGAAGGAATACTGTCTTAACAAAACTAAGTCCTCTGGCATATGAACATAGGATGGATTTCCATTTATTTAGGTCTTTCATTTTTTTCATCAATGTTTTGTGATTTTACTAGCATAAATATTGCACCTATCTGTTAAATTACTCTTTAGTGTTTTTTTCCTTTCCAATCTGGATGCTTCCTTGCTACTTCCCTTCTTCCCTTCTTCCCTTCTCCCCTCTCCCCCCCCCCCCACCCTTCCTCTCTCTCTTCCTTTCTTATTTTTCTATTTCCCTGGCTGGAACCTATAGAACAATATTAAATAGAGGGGTGACAGTGGATATCTTTGTTTTGTCTCTGATCTCAGGGGGAAAGCACTCAGTCTTTCACAATTAAGTATAATGTTATCTGTGGGCTTTGTATAGATGTCTTATAACAGGTTGAGGAAGTTCCCTTTCTCTTCTTGGGTTGTTGAGTGTTTCCATTATAAAATGCTATTGGATTTTGTGATATGCTTTTTCTGTGTCTATGGAGATGATCAAAGGATTTTTGTGTCTATATTCATAAGACATATTGGTCTGTAGTTTTCTTTTATTGTGATACCTTCATCTCATTTGGGTATCAGGGTCATAGTGGCCTCTCCTCTCCCTTCTTCATTCTTAATACTGCTGTTCTAGCTGTTTTAGCGACTAGCACACATGCAAGATGAGAAGAAGAGGGAGTCAGGGGTTGTTGTGGATCCCAGCAGCAACACGGATATGAGGAAGAAAACCCCAAGAGATTTGACAGAAGACATAGGATTCTTGGTGGCCACATGGACATCAGGCTGGGGGCCTATTATTGGGGGTAGCTTATGTATAGGATATGTTCTATTCTATTCTTTTTATACATATATTCATTCAGAATAGTAAGTACCTACGGTATGATAGGAAGTACATTTATTACTGAGAAGTTTAAATAGATGAAATCCCTTCAAATGAGAACACACAGGTTAGAGGAGTAGTCAGATACAATACAATAATTACAAATGAAATATAACATTAAAACTGTATGTATTCAGGATGATGAAGGGGGGGGTTCCTGGTGCCTTGAGAGTGTGTAATCAGAGAATTTGGTCAAGTGTTCTGGTTGTGGGAACAGTGTGCATGAAGGCTTCTCTGCTTCAGGAATGAGTGATGGCGGCCGGTGTGGGTGGAGTTCACAAGCAAGGAGGAGGCAGGTAGAAAGAGCCAGACCACTCGTGGCCTTCAATTCCAGGCTGAAGGCCTACATCATTATCCTCACAGTCAGCAGTATGTTTCACTTTTTAAATTTCCCTGTCTGGATTCAGCAGTCATATTTTTGTTTCACATTTTCCTTAAAGAAGGAAATATCACTCATTATTTCTGCTATTTCCATTTATTTTAGGTTTTTACTTTTATGAGGCTCAGAGGGGAGACAGGGGGAAATGGAATAGCAGGAGGGATAAATGGTTTTAGGCTGGTCCTAGAGAGAAAGAAGGGAGAAAAGAATGTGACAAGGTTATGTTTGTGTAAGGGCAGAAGAAAAAAGATGAAAAGAGCTGAAAGGAAACTGAGCATGCATCTGGCCCACTCCCCTAATTTTATAGATGGACACATAGGCTCAGAAACACCGGGTGACTTCTCTGCTCACATAGCCTGAGGCAGTAGAGCCGAAACACCTCTCCGCCTGCCTGCCTCCCTTTTGAGTGCTCTTTCCTCTGGCCAGCACTACTTCTCAAGGTGAGCTCTAAAGGAAAGGAAACTGCTGGTCAGATAGAGAATGAGGGGAAGGAGACTTCAGGTAGTGGGGCTGATACATCAAAGTCCTTGAGGCAGGAGGGAGCTCGGATGCACACATCAAATATGGCCGCTCTGTTTGGAGCACAGGTGGTGAGACATGAGGGGAAAAAAGAGGTCGGGGCTTCCTCACAAAGAGTCTTGTAGGTTGTGAAGAAGTATGGATCTATTCTTAGTGCAGCATGGACAGTTTTAAGGAGGGGAGTAACATGAAAACACTGATGTATTAGGAAGATGATTTGCTACTTTGTGGAGAAGAGGTCAAATGGGGCCAGAGCAGAGATGGACAGGCTAGGTGTGACTCCGTGGAAGGTGAGGTGGACAGACTAGAGATTTGATTGGACTTAGAATTGACAGGACTTGCAGATGTTACCTTTGAGACAGCGGGGGAACTTCCAAGAAGTTGGATGTGCTTAGACTAGAGAAAGGGGCAATGTGGATGCTCCCTAGGGAGTTGGGTTATTCTGGAAGCAGATGTATGGGCTCTCACTGAAGCTGCCCCACCTGCAGTGGGGAAAAACTCCTAGATGGAAAGCAACTTCGACCCACCTGAAATGCTCTTCCTTCTTTCGTGATGGACAAATGTTTTCCTATTCTTCAAAGCCTGTCTCAAATATTACCTCTCCTGTGAAACTTCAAGTTGGTTGACATTTATATAGCATTTATTATGCCTATCTGGTCCTTACTACTATGTCTATGTAGCCCTTATTGTATCTAAAGTGCTATCATTGGGGCACCTGGGTGGCTCAGTCAATTAAGTGTCTGACTTCGGCTGAGGTCATGATCTCGCGGTTCGTGGGTTTGAGCCCCACGTCAGGCTCTGTGCTGACAGTCAGCTCAGAGCCTGGAGCCTGTTTCAGATTCTGTGTCTCCCTCTCTCTCTCTGACCTTCCCCTGCTCATGCTGTCTCTCTCTCTCAGAAATAAATTAAGAAAAAAAGTGCTATCATTATTTCTGATTAACATCAGTAACATGAAGGACAGACAGATTAGTCACCAAGAGGCAGCCTGGCCCAAAGACCAGCATGTAGTGACTTTGCTGTGTAGCTTCTTGTTGGGAGGTCTCTGTGCAGAATGAGTGACTTCTCTTGCTTCCACTGACTCTGTTACAGCACTTTTCATAGTGTGTGAAGAGTTAATGTTTTGAATGCTTTTCTTCTCTGGTAGAGAGTGAACAAATTGAAAGTAAGGACTGTGACCTGTTTACTTTCCCGTCTTCCATGCTGGGTACATAATAGATGCAGAACAAGGGGCACCTGGGTGGCTTAGTCGGTTAAGCGTCCGACTTTCGCTTAGGTCATGATCTCGCGGTTCGTGGGTTCGAGCCCCGCGTCGGGCTCTGTGCTGACTGCCAGCTCAGAGCCTGGAGCCAATTTCGGGGTCTGTATCTCCCTCTCTCTCTGGCCCTCCCCTGCTCACGCTGTCTCTCTCTCTCTCCTAGAAATAAATTAAACATTAAAAAAAATCTTTAAAAAAAAACAGATTCAGAATGAGTGAATGAATGAATGAACGGACATGAATGAGTGGATGGATGTCTGAGAGAAGAAGAGAGCAAAGTAGTAGGAGTGGAACAGGGCTTTCCATAACCTTCTGCAGCCTGTGTTTTTCTAGGCCAAAGAATCCCTGAGCTGCATTATAATTCAGGCCAGTGTCATTTCTGGCTTTGCCATCATATTGTTCTAGAATTTCCATTAATGCTTTGTTGTGTTCTAATCAAATAATGCTTTTCTCAGTTAAACAGTTGATGAAGCTTCTGCTCTGGCAGGTATTATGCTCTTGAAACTGTTGCTGTGTTGACACCAAGGACATTTCTGCATCTGATATTGATTTAAATATTCAGTTATGAATGTCATGAAGACAACTTTATTTATAGCTAATGAGGATTGTATTGGCTGAAGAAACCGGCGACGTGAACAAGACAGTACATGCTTGTTAATTCAATGTGAATGAAGAGAATAGCTTCGTCTATCAGCATTTACGAGGCTTTTTGTTCTGTACTGAGATAAAATTGCAAAGTACTGGGTGTTATGATGTTACTGTATTTTAGTGTCACATAGTGAAAGTACTTTGGGAAAGTTTATTATATTTTGCAGAGGATTCAAGTCGTGTTGAACATTTACTCAAATGTAGGATTATACAGGTGTGCCTTGATTTCGAAAAATTTGTCTCACAAAACAAATTTGTGAGAATTTGCAGAACAGTTAAGTTAGAAACAAAGCCCATCACAGAAGAATATTTGGGTAGAAACTGAATATCTATGGAGTAGGTATAATGAGTTTAGGGGCTCGGGTCACCATCTACTCTTCTCACTCTCTAGGATTCTGATCAATAGTGCAAACCAACCAGGCAAGATCGCTGGCCAGATGGAAAGCATAAATAGGGACCCTGGTGGTCTGTATAGTCTTCCATGATGGGTTTTGTGAAATCTGTGTTAGTGTATGCGCGTTAGGCTTCATTCAAAGTGAGACTTTTTACTCCTACTTTTTATTGAGAATTGGGCCCTACAAGCTCAAGTGTGCCTGCAGAGGAAGAGAGGGACCTGATATTCAGAGCAGACCATGTGCCACTTGCTTGGATGTGGAGAAGAGGCTGGCAGGCTGCTCTGAGAAGAAGGTATCATGGGCAGAATAATGCCTCCCACCCGCTACCTCCGGCGTCCACATCCTAATTCCCAAGAGCTATGAATAGCTTACCTTACGTGGCAAGAGAGACTTGGTAGATGTGATTATGTTAAGGATCTTGAGAAGGGGATACTATCCGGGGTTACCCAGATGGGCCCAGGAAGCCAAGAGGACCGCAGAAGGAGGTGTGAGGACAGAAGGAGACATTGAAGTGATGGAGGGCCACACGTTGGGGGATGTGGGCCATCGACAGAAGATGGAAAAGACAAGATTCTTTCCTAGAAACAGATTCTTTCCTAGAGCCTCCTGAAGGAGCACCACCCTGCAGACACCCTTGATTTGAGCCCCGTGAGACTTCTGACCTGTAAATCTTGAAGTTAATAAAGTCCTGTTTGGTTAAGCCACTCCCTTAGCGGTAATTTTTTACAGTAGCAGTTAACAAACGAACACAAAAGGTTTGGGGAGCTTGTCCAGATGAGCTTCCCACATGGAACAGCAAACTAACGAGAACCCTCTGGGTCCAAGTGAAAGATGAAGTACCCCAGGCCACTAGTAACGCATCGTCCAGTTAATAGCAAGCCTGGACAGAGCAAACCAACCAATCTGTCCTGGGGAAGAGAGGGCTAGAAAATGGAAGCCGATTAAGCCACATCAGTGGGGAAAAGTTACCTCCAGGAATTGGAGACTTACACAACCAGTGGAAGATGGGAGAGCCAAGCCCAGGATGACCACTTTCAGGAAATCTGGAAGTGTGGGAGACCCAGAAGAGTGCCAGATCTCTGGGTCAGACCTCTCCTGTCTGCTGACACCCGTGAGGCTGCCTGTGGCTCATCCGAAAGCAGTAAATTGCACCTTCCAGATCTCCTATGAGCTCCTCTCAGTGGTAACCTTTCCACAGGGACTTTGCAGGTAAGGGAGAAGTGGAGTTCCTAGGCTCTACCCCTCTGAAGCCCAAGGGTTGAACCATACAAGGTGTCAACACTATCTGGAAGGGATGGTGGAGACAACATGGGGACAGAAATTTGTTTGCTTCTCTGTAGTTTGAGGGAGGAATGCAGACAAAGGAGCATAAACACCCCTCCCTCCAACCCCCCAGTTCCTTTGTTCTCTTAAGCTATTGGGGCTGAGCCGTCATTGTGGCCCCATCAGTGAATGTACTGGCAAATTCTTTAGTTTACTGCAGAGCTGTGCAGTAAACCCCATTCTGAAGAGAGAGGAGATGGTCTTGAAATTGAATGGTAGTGGATACATTTAAAATGATTGTGTCCTAATGTAACTACAACTTACCAGGTATCTATTTTGAACCTACATTATTTCAAGGGCATTTTTCTTTGAAGCTTTTAACAAACAATTTAAGCCAATTAATATTCATTGCAAATGTCAGAAGCAGTTGAATTTTATTTTCATAGGGCCTTTGAACTTCTGTGTTTACTGTGAAAGATCAAATGTTATGCCATTATTTCTCCTTTTGAAATTTGATGAAGTTGCACATGTAGCTGTAATCTAATTATTAATAGTTATAAATACCATTTAATTAAATAATGCATGCCTTATTTCTTTTTTTAACTATTTATTTCAAATGTTTATTTATTTTTGAGAGAGAGAGAGACACAGAGCACAAGGTGGGGGCACAGAGAGAGGGTGACAGAAGCTGAAACAGGTTCTGGGCTCTGAGCAGGCTCTCAGCACAGAGCCCAACATGAGGCTTGAACTCGTGAACTACCAGATTGTGACCTGAGCCAAAGTCAGATACTTAACTGACTGAGCCACCCAGGCTCCACATTTTTTTAACTTAAAAAATTTTTTTAATGTTTATTTTTATTTTTGAGAGAGACATAGCGTGAATGGAGGAGGGGCAGAGAGAGAAGGAGACACAGTCTCTGAAACAGTCTCCAGGCTCTGAGCTGTCAGCACAGAGCCCAATGCAGGGCTCCAACTCAGAAACCGGAAGATCATGACCTAAGCTAAAGTCGGACACTCAACCGACTGAACCACCCAGGCGCCCCTGCATGCCTTATTTCTTTCTGCTCTCAGTTGAGTATTTTCAGAAGATTTGCACATTACCTATTCAATCTATAATTGCCTCTTAAGAGTATAGAATTGCTTCTGGTATGCCAAAAGCAGCAAAGAGAGGCTGGTGGTTGGGGTGGAGCGCAGCGGGCCAGCATTGGGTTCTGTATGTAATCTCAGAGGATGAAGACAGGGAACGGCCAAAGTTAACAACAGGGGGTGAGTAGGAATCTCTATAAACTGAGCGGCAAGGGAAGCCAAATCAAGCCAAGGTTTCCAACTGTGATCTAAGCGTTTGGAAAAGAGTGAGGGAGCGATATATTAGGGATTAATTGACATAACAGATGACAGGAATGCAGAGAGCAGGTTGGTGGGGCATCACTGAATAGAACTGTTTGAGGCTGTCATCCTTCGGACTGTGTTTACCTGCTCAGGTACCCAGGATGGCTCTTGCTGGCTCATCGCACACAGGTTCTGGTCTGTAAAACTGGGTTCATTTGGCTTTTTGCCCCCGGGTTGTTATGGTGTGTCACTTCTCCGTTTCTAAGACCTTAAGGCCAATCAAGAGCTGTCACTAATATTTTGGTTTTATTTTATCATCAGAGATTTTGTTTCTGTGCTTCCAACACATTAGTTTGATTCCTGCCCAGGCTGACTATCACAGATGAGAAGGCAGGTGCAAAGCCCTTTTCCTGTTTACCAACATCATAGAAATGAGAACTTCAGAAGTAGTAGCCATTTTAAAGATCATGTTCTTAGTTAATATGGAAGTTCTGCTTTTCTATGGCCTAATTATTAAGGTTCTGCCTAATTGTTCTCTGTCTAGGAGCCTGTGTTCATTTGCATGATGATATTTTTATCATTATCATTATTAGTAGTCAGAGTTATTCTGACACAAGACACCCATTAAAATTCTTCAGTATCTCTGATAAAGTTTGGCTCTAATTCCCACTAGAATCTGTGATGTGACTCTGGAGTTGAAAATATTCTAAAAAATAGTCAATTTGGATTACTCTGTTCCTCAGTAAAATTAATGCTTCGTGATCTCCCATGTCCGGTACTTCTAGGCAATTTCCTTTATGTCTCTGGCTTCAAACCTACTCTCCAATCTATTCAGCTTAGAGTTCTCTTCTGAAGTCAGACCTGCATATACACTAATTATACACTGATTAATAGGTACTCTACCCAGCTTTTTTATAGGCACCTCACACTTAATACATACACTCAGAAAAATTATCCCTTCTTCCATTTTTCTAGATCTGTGTTTGCTTATTCAGAGATAAACACCAGCTAGTAGTCAAGTCCGACATCTGAACTTACCTTGGATTTTTTCTTTGACCTTATCTATATAGAATCAGCTACTGAGACCTGTCAATGAAGGCTTGGGGTGGTTCTTCTATCTCCAGGATAGCCTCTTCTCCTGTGAGCTCATAGCATAGGCAACTGCTTCTATTATAACAGTTGTTTTATTATACTGTAACTGTTACTTGGGTGCTTGTCTCTTGCTTTTGGTGGTAGAGGAGAAAGAGGAGATCTTTTTCATTTTTATCCCTTCGGCAGTTAGCCCAATATTTGTTTAGTCAATGAAGTGCATGAAGGAGTAAATAAATTTGATAAAAGTACTATGACCGGGGTTTGTACATATAATGTCCTAATTTATTTATGATGAGCCTGTGATTCCTTATTTGACTTTACTTCCTCTTTCCTATTGAATATTATGCGACCTAATGGTAAAAGTTGTATTAATTTTGGAGTCTCTTTGATGCAGTCATAAGATTTTACATTTATTTTGTGCTTCACATTGTGAAGCTTCAAATATATGCCAGGGAGATTTAAAATGAACATGAAGCAGATGACTAACATGTAGCTTTGGGAATTTCAGTGTCAAAACATGTATATTCATTTTTTGTCATCTATAGACATCATCTTTACCAAAAAAAATAAGGTGGAACTGATTCTATAGGAAGTAATCACATTACCCAAACTTTAACAATTGAACTTGCCCATGAAAGAAAAGCGAAGCTTACACGACATTTTATTTAAAGGATAAATGTCATTACTAAGTTCACCAAAATGACCTTTGAGAGACATGATCCTTCTTTTTCTGTTTTTAAAGTTTGGTTTTAAAGGGAAACATTTTCCCACAATTTGCAAGTTAATGGTTGTATTTTTGCTTTCACAGTGATAAGAAAGCGGAAATTGTGGCACAGATCATACAAATGGTGTGTTTCAGTTTTGAAAAGCATTATTGTTCTTTTCACTCCTTACATAAGCTTTTATGGGAGCATTCTGACTAATGCGATATATAGGAAATTCATGCTTATACTTCCATGAGATGAGACTATATCATTAAAGTATATGAACTAATAGATGGGGCACACAAAATAAAGCAAAAGTATGCTTGGGGCATTTGGGAGGTTTCTCCTTATGAAAGAAATGAACAACACCTTTATTTAAACCCACCTAATACAAGACTCTGACGTACAGTATATGGCTTAGTTTGGGATCATCAAATTCCCTTTGCATTGGATTCTTATGCATACATTTTGTGGTGGTTCTAAATAGGTAAATTCATCATCCATTTCTGTTAGGCATCCCTTGTGCTAAATAAACTCAGAATGTAAAAATTTTGGATTGCAAATTACAAATTAAAACAAAATCAGTGTATACAGTGTATACAATTAGGATTTCCTGCACTTAAAGGGTGAACCTGCTTTGTCTTTCCCTGAATAAAATTAAATTTGTTAGATCCTCCCAATTATTACATTTATAATCACCTTCTCCATCTGGAGACTCTCTTCCCTCCTTACCTCCAGTCTGGCTGAGCATTGAACACACCAAAGATGATTGCACAGTTTGATGGTGTAAGTCAATAGGAAAAGCTGATCCAGTTTATTAGAAACAGTTTTTTATAGCTGCACCTATTGTGTAAATTAAAAGATATTTATGGGTGCCTGGGTGGCTCAGTTGGTTAAGTTTCCAACTCCAACTCAGGTCATGATCTCGCGGTTCATGAGTTCGAACCCCGCCTCAGGCTCTGTGCTGACAGCTCAGAGCTTGGAACCTGCTTCAGGTCCTCTGTCTCCCTCTCTCTCTGCCCCTCCCCCTGCCACACTCAGTCTCTCTCTCTCTCAAAAATAAATAAACATTAAAAAAAGATAAGTGCCTAACAACAAAGAGACATGTGGCTTTTTTAAAAAAAAAATCTTTGACATCAGCCATAATTCTTTTAGGGCCTAATTTTTCATTTTCCCCACATTTTCAAGGTCTCATATGTATATTTGTTTATACTTATTATTGTCCCTGTGCCTGTCGTGAGGTATACTCATGTTTCACCCATCTGAAACACACACACACACACACACACACACACACACACACCTTACACACATAAACAAAAACCATGCACAAAAATTGCATTCTCCTTCAGTACCAAACCCATTGCCTAGTTTGCCCTTCTTTTTTTACAACTTGTCTTTTTGAGAGAGTTGCCTGCACTCACTGTCTTTACCACTTCACCTTATCTTCAACCTCCAGGTTTACGAGAATTCAAAATGCTTCTTGGTATTAAGAAATACTATGGTATCCCTGTGCCAGTGCATTTTTAAATAAAGTAAATTGGATTCTGCTTTCAGATTTTGTGGGTTTTTTTTTTTTTTGTTTTTGTTTTTGTTTTTTGTTTTTGGCTCTGAATTTAACTCACAGGAGGACTTGTTGACATACATCAGCTAATAAGAGCTGCTTTTTATTGAACACTTAGTATGGTCTAGGCAGAGTGCTGAACTCTTTGCGTGGATTGTGTGAGTCATGCCTTACAACCATAACTTTAACCCTAAGAATTTCTTAACGGTAAGAATTTTACCCACTGATTATTGAGGGAAAATGAGGCCTGGTAAGTTGTGCCGTGGTCTCAGGCAGTACAGGTCACCCTAAACTTGCCCAAACCTGAATACTTACAGAATGCTGGAAAGATACCAACTAAGGTTAGAGTCCTAAAATCACAAGTCTGGCTGGGAGTGGGATGGCTAGAGATGCTGATTTCTTTATGGTTTTACATTCTTCCTATTAGGTTTTTTTTTTTTAATGTCTTTAAAAATTTATTTGAGAGAGACAGAAAGAGCATAAGCAGGGGAGGGCGGGGAGGGAGGGAGACAGAGAATCCCAAGCAGGCTCTCCGTGGTCAGCGAACCCATGAAACCACGAGATTGTGACCTGAGCTGAAATCAAGAGTCGGACGCTCAACTGAGTGAACTGCCCAGGCGTTCCTTCCTATTAGGTTTTAAGTCAGAGCAAAACTGATACATACAATGAGAGTGGAAGCAAAAATAAGAAGAAAATGACCCTAAGATGAGATTACTGTACAAAATGTATGCTACAAAATCCTCCTCGTTGGAGATGTGGATCAGAAAATGGGGCTGTGAGCTCATTAACAGCTAAAGCAGAGGTAAAAACATTATCAGTGGCATGATTCACTGTGTCTCCAATCTCAAAACAAACCAGTTTTTCAGGAAAAGTGCAGCTAGTCCTGATAATGAGACCCAGATCCCCGTAGCAATGATCGCAGAGGATTACATATAAATCCCTTTAAAATATGTGTATCTTCTCAAAACATTTTTCATGTGGGTTTCTTAACTTTCTTGAGCTGTGTTTTAGTGTTAGAGCCATTCTGATTGGGCTTTCCTGTTGGTTAGCATAAATCCTCTTTCTTTCCATTTTAGCCTACTCAGGATATGATTCTGTAGGTGCAGAATAAATGTGGGTGTTCTGTTCCTTCCCTATTCTGCGTCCCCAGCAGTGTGGTGCTGGTAGTTAACATAAGTGACTGCCTCCAAAATGGCCTTTCACCTGTTAACTCTCTTTGTACTTAAGAGAACAGTTTCCTTTTTCAAAATATTTAAATGGGGCTTACAGGATAGCAGAAATATTCTGAAGAGCCCTTTGTTTATAAGCAAGTTTTGTATCACAGGGAAATATATTATGATTCAGGATTTGCCTTAAGTTTGTTTTTTCCATGTTTAAATAATTCTTTTTGTTTGCTTTGTTATTCATCACAAACTTAAAGCCGTTTTAAAACTGCATTACTTTTTAGTTACTGATAAATCCTTTATCTACGGAGAAGGGTATGTGGGTGGAGAAAGCATCAAGACTAATCTGATATGGAATGAATGTACAGAGACAGAAAGCAAGGGAAATCTACACTTTTCTTTAAACTGAATCTGTTTAGTGAAAGAAGATTTCTCTTTGTTAAAAAAGGACCATATTCTTTACAATATTTTCTTTCCTTTTTTTTTTACCTTTTAAATTTATTTTTGACAGAAAGAGATAGAGTGCGAGCTGGGGAGGGGCAGAGAGAGAGAGAGAGAGAGAGGTAGACACAGAATCCGATGTGGGGCTTGAACTCACGAACAAGGAGATTATGTCCTGGAATGAAGTCATACGCTCAACTAAGCCACCCAGGAGCCCCTACAATATTTTCTTATAGCATTCTCTGGGTTTATGTAGATGAAGTAACTATTGAATAAGAAGTTCTGGAGCATGTAGAGAAGTGTAACTTGGAGCCATGTAACTAGAATAAAGAGAGAGGGCAGGAAGGAAAACAAGCAAACAAAATGCAAATTCAATTCAAAACAAGGCCGTCCCTTCAGTTTATTTAGCTAGATCGAATGTGCACACACAATTAGTGCCTGTGTTTGACGGCTCCTCAAGAAGCTAAACCTGGAATTACCATGTGGCCCTGCAATTCCACTCCTAAAAACACCCCCAAGAGAAGTGAAACAGGTATTCAAACAAGTACGTGGATTTGCACATTCGTAACAGCATTACTCACAATAGCCAAAAGGTGCAGATAGCCCAAGTGTTCATCAGTAGATGAACAGGTCCACCCGTTGTGGTATATGCAAGCAATGAAATACTATACGACTCAGCCATAATAAGGAATGAGGAAGTGATACATGCTACAGCATGGTTAGGCCTCTAGAACATTTTGGTAAGAAGTTAGACACAAAAGGTTATATCTTGTATGATTTTATTTATTTAATTAAAAAAATTTTAACATTTATTCATTTTTGAGAGATAGAGACAGAGCGTGAGTGGGGGAGGGACAGAGAGAGAGGGAGACAGAGCATCTGAAGCAGGCTCCAGGCTCTGAGCTGTCAGCAGAGAGCCTGATGTGGGGCTCGAACTCACAAACCGTGAGATCATGACCCAAGCTGAAGCTGGACGCTTAACCGACTGAGCCACCCAGGTGTCCCCTGTATGATTTCATTTAAATGAAACCTTCAGAATAAAGAAATCCACAGAGACCAAACACAGATTGGTAGTTGCCATGGACTAGGGGGAAGGGGTAATGAGGAGAAACTGCTTAATTGGTAGGAGGTTTTAATTTGGGATGATGGAAGTATTTTGCAACCAGATAGAGGTGGTGGTTGCCCAACATTGTGAATGTATTAAATTTCACTGAATTACTCACTTAAAATGGTTAATTTTATGTTATGTGAAGTTCACCTCATTAAATAAAAAAATAGCCATATATACATATTATGAAGAAATGAGGAGATAAGTAAATGCCAGGTCTAACAGCTGAGAAATTCGAAAGCATTTGCCTCCAGGACAGAAGAATGGAAGTTTGGGGAGGAGTAGGATAGGGTCATTGTATTTTTGCTTTTAAATTTTGCATTAACAGTTAACCCATTTAACCTATGTGCATGAGACTTGCTAAAATAAATTTTAAAATTTAAAGATCAGTTGCTTACCAAGATTTTCTAATAATAGACAGTGAACAATAATGAAATACCTAAATTCTGCAGAAGCGTTGAGTAAAGAAACCCATTAGAATACTGAGAGTTATTTTTAAAAATCTCTTTGTGGGAACGAACTGAGAGCTGGATTTTGAAGTTGAGCTGAATAGCTTGATGAAATGAATTGCCGGTGGACCAGAAGGGGGTGAGACATGCAGAGGGACCCTGGGCTAAAGTATTGTGGCGTCACAGAAAGGACTTCTTGAAAGATGAAAGTAGAGATAACAAGGATCCCAAAACCAGTTACCTCCTTTTCATTTGTTTTTTACCTGCTCTAAACACTTCTTTTGCCTTCAGTTTTCCATTTGGTTAAACAAGAAAATATACTGGAATCTCACAGCTACATCTTGAAAATACTGTTAGAACTGAGGGCTGATGGGGGTGAGGGGAGGGGAAGGGGGTGATGGTCATGGAGGAGGGCACTTGTGGGGATGAGCACTGGGTGTTATATGGAAACCAACTTGACAATAAACTATTTAAAAAAGAAAAGAATGCCCTGTTCTTAGGGATAGGAGCACCTGTCCTCAATTTCATGGATAAAAATTCAGTGTAAGTATATTAACCACTTTAAGCCTAGAATTATTACCCTAACATTCATAGGTCGCCCACATAGAAATGGCTCATGTTCTCCAAAGGATGAAAAACCTGTGAGTTTAGGTTTTGCTTAGAAAATTAAAATGAAAAGGCATGAATTCCACTGACACCTTTTTAACTTATCAAAGATCCTAAGAATATTTTTGGATTTGGGGCATTAATAATAGCTTCTTCTAGCACCCAATTTTGTATAGGCTTTTGTTGTCTTTAAGTCTCAGTTTTTAAGGCCCATTAAAAAATCATTTTTAGAATGAAATATGTGAGAACTTCATAAAACATCTGGGAAATTAGCCAGTTTCCCTGACGGAATGCCCTTGAAAAGTCAGATAGAACTTCCAAGTTGCCGTCAGAAACCACTCCTTCATCCCATCCTTACCACTTCTGCCCAGCAAGTACAACCACTAGACAAATTGGAAAGTGGGTTAGGGCTTCCTGTTCCCAGTATTCTTTTAATTTAATGTCTTAGAGTTGTCACCTTTCACCCTTCTCGCTCTGAAAGACCCCCGTGCAATGCACAGCATGTGGGTAAAATAATAGGTAAAGCATTATCACCTGTTGGAGTCAGGGTCATTATTATAAATAACATCTTTTATTCCTTAAAAAAAAATACACATGATGAAATCCTGCCATTGCTTTCACTGCTGGAACGTGCTATTCCTTTTCAATGCTTATAAAAATGTAAGTAAATCAATAATCCCTATTCTTGGTTACCTAAACCAATCCAAACCAACAAAGGTACTTAAAAATGTTCTCTGAGTATGTTTACCTTTATTATTAATAAGGTGGTAAAAATTCCACCCCCACCCTCAAATTTCCCTTATTTAGGAATAGGAGTGTTTGCCTTCTGGAACAATGGAAGAAAGTAGTATAAACCCACCTGTTCAGAGCTCAAAAGAAATCAACCCTAATGCCTAAAGCGCACACCATGTGTGCTTCTAATAAAAATTTTGCCTTTCCATTAAATCAGGTACTCAAGGTTTCTTTTATTATTCTTGTTTGTTTTCAGATTCCCTATGTTTTTCCTTTAAAAATATTTTGGGGGTGCCCGAGTGGCTCCGTTGGTTAAGCATCTGACTTCAGATCAGGTCATGATCTCACAGTTCGTGAGTTCAAGCCCCGTGTTGGGCTCTGGGCTAACAGCTCAGACCCTGGAGCCTTCTTCGGATTTTGTATCTCCCTCTCTCTCTGCCCTTCCCCTGCTGTGTGCTCTGTCTCTCTCTTTCTTTCTAAAAAATTCACATTAAAAATTTTTAAAAAATATTTTGCCATTGCAATGCAAATGTTCATTCATTGACAAATGAATGGATAAATAAAATGTGGTACCCCCCCCACAGGAGTATTATTCAGTCTTAAAAAGGAAGATAATTCTGATACATGCAACAGCAGGCATGAACCTTGAGGACACTATGCTAAATGAAAGTTGCCAGTAACAACAACAACAAAAAAATCAAATACTTTATGATTCTTCTTATATGAGGTACCTGGGGTGGTCAGTTTAATCGAGACAGAAGTAGAAAGGTGGTTGTCAGGGGCTGGGGTGAAGGAGGGGTGGAGAGTGGGGAGTTAGTGTTTAACAGGTACAGAGTGCCAGGATTGCAAGAAGAAAAGAGTTCTGGGAATAAATGGTGGGGATGGTACCATAACAGTGTGAAGGTACTTAATGCTACTGAGCAGCACACTGAAAAAATGTGTGTATTTTACCACAATTAAAGTTACATGTATGTATACAAATAATATTTTATATATAAATGGTCTTAGCACTTTTTCATTAAATCTATTATTAGCTCTTGGATTAGGATAAATGAATACTCTTTGTCATGTTAAAAAACCTAGTATTTTAAAATTATCTTAAAATTAAAGTAATTCTGGATAAAAATATTTTTCTGAATGTATCTAGCTTCTTAAATATAGTCTGTTTATATAGTTTTGATTTCTGGGATGTGCCATCCTTTGGAGGAATGGACCACATGTGATGCGATAGGCTTTCGCTCTGTTTTCTCCTTAAATTTTCACAGTTATCAATGAGGAAGCTGAGGCTCAAAGATATTAAGTACCTTACTCCAAGTCACTCAGTGCTGAAGCCAGATCTTGAACTTAGTCTGTGTAACAGGAAGCTTTCAACTGCATGCAATGGAAATCCCAATTGGAAAAGGCTTCAACAAGTAGATAATATTGCTCATATATTACAGTTCCTGATGGGTGGGTTTTAGGTCTTGTATCTCGGGTCAAGCCATCCCTCTGTTCCTCATTTAATTCTACCCTCCCCAGTGTGCTGGCCCCATACTCAGCCTGTGGCAAATGGCCAAAGGAGTTCTTGGGAGTCATCACAAAGCCTTCATCACACAACTCCTTGGCCGGGATTGGTTCACATGCCCAGTTTTAGACCAGTCACTGGCTTGAGTGATGAACTCAAGTTATAATTTGGGGTCACATGGATATTGAGGAGTCTACCACCAGATCCATCTCTGCCTGTCTGATTCTCATGGACCATGCCACCTTCTGAGGGTTCTTGATGTTTCTGCTGTGAAGAGCCCTACACTTTTATACTTTGTCATGATTGTATATGGTTGATTGGTTTCTAACTTGCTGTCACTGTAAACTGCTGTTTCCAGTTTCTGTTAGTGCACGTTCCCTGTTGTATTCCCATTCCTCCTTTGATTATTTAGTTATATGCTTCTTAGCTACTGTGTCCTGGGAAAATGAAAAAATAAATCACCTTACTAGGGATTTTTATACAGATTAAAAATAGACAAATAGTAATGGCACATTGGTCTCTTCTAAGACAAAAAGGTGTGAGCTTTAATGTATGTAACAGACATCATCTCTTTTTGCTGTTCACATTCATTTTTGCACATTTACTGCTGCTTAGTGAGTTTCTCAATAGTTGAGACTGACTTCTAGAAGTTGAGTAACTTCTAATTGTGACTACTTGAAACTATACAAAAGAGATTATAATACTTGTACTTTTTCCTATTTTTAAATGTTTATTTTTGAGAGGGAAAGAGAGAAATAGAGCATGAGTGGGGGAGGGGTAGAGAGAGAAGGACCCAAAGAGAAGGTAGAGACACAGGATCCAAAGCAGGCTCCAGGCTCTGAGCTGTCAGCACAGAGTCCATTCCGGGGCTCAGACCCACAAACTGTGAGATCATGACCTGAGCCAAAGTCGGATGCTTAACCAACTGAGCCACCCAGATGCCCCAATTATGTGTACATTTTTTACACGGATTTAGTATAATTAGAATTTTTAGTGTTCTTAAGATGTCCAAGTTTTTGTTTTTGTTTTTGTTTTTTTTTTTCAATGTTACTAGATTCATCAGTAGGGGAAGATAAGATTGAAAGGTGGATGAGAGAAGCTGATTGTGGAAGATTTTGATTGTCATGCTGGGTCACTTAACAGATTTTCTCCAATTTTACCCCTAAGTAAGTGTCACTAAAAGACAAAGAGGATGAAGGCATAATCCCAAACTTGCTGGTTAGCTCTAAATGGTTTAAAACAAAAATCAAAATTTATTTAAGCCCTTGTGTTGCAACTTAAATATTCCTGTAATTTTGTATCCCTCTCCATAATATGTGTGTACTTATTTTAATATGAGTTATGCTTTGATTACTTGTCATTGAGTTAATTGATGCACCAGAAAGACATGCCATGTTTATCTGATAAATTGGCCTTCAGACTGTCCCACACCCAGGAAGACTTGCATATCTAGCCATGACCTTGGTGTGGATAGAAGTTGAAGCCTTCCCAGTCCATTCTTCTAGCTACTTGAAGCTATTGTGTTTGCCTCAGTTTTACACAGTGGGATTCCCTTCTACACCCAAAATTTCACACCACCCCTTCCTGCAAAGTGCTTGTCCCCAGGCTGCTGACCTCCCCAATCTTCCTTTGCCTCTTATATGTTCAACTATAACCACTTCTATGTTTCTGGCTTTTTTCTAGACTGAAAATGGAAGATTTTCATAAGATAGTGTAACTGATTCAGAGTCTTTCTGTAAACTTGCCCTGAGAATCATCTGAGAAGGAGTTAAGTGGGCAAGTGCCTAGTTAGGGGCACCTATTGATAGGCACACAGAAAGCCTCTTTGGCGAGAAGGACAGAACTTGATGTTACTGTGTAAAGACTCTAGACAAACTGTGAACTAGGTCTTAAATCAGACTTTTTCCCTCTTTAGATTAAAGCTGGTTATGTGGGCAAAATGTTGATTCATGTGAAATGTTTAGGTATTTCCCTGTGTTTAACTTTATGATTGCAATCGTGTGGGATCTATGAGAATAAGACATAATTAAATAACACACAGCATATGAACTATTTTCTCCCTTTCTTCCAAGGAGAGTCGAATTAAGAACACTGTAGTTAATGGAATAATTAATGCCCACTCCCTGATTAGACCGAATTCTTTGGTTCAGAACAATAAATGTCATTCTGCTTACATACCGGGCTTGTTTATTCATTGAACTTTTGACTTATGGAAACTAGCATTTTACTGTAATAAACACTTGGTTACATCTGTTCTAAATTGAACACAATTGGTTATTCCAAGAATAGTGTTCCAACTCTAGACCAAAATTATAAGCAGCTGTCTGCTAATAGATATGCACACCAACTCCCCACCTTTGTGTCCTGTTGTTAAAAATGTGTACCTCAAAAGTCAAGTTCAAAAGGATGTAATTTCTCATTTGAAAAATGTATTTTAGGGGTTTGTGTTCTTTTCTTTGCTCACTCTAAAATTCTGTGTGGAGAGAGAAAGGTGGTGGCAACCTTTTTTCTTTGTGTTTTCCTTTTATATGAATTCAAGGAAACATTTATCTATTAATTTTTTCCATCATTCCAACTAAATTTAGCGTTGTTTCCTTTTCAAATCTTATGTGGTTTTAAACTCACTTCGCTAGTTTTTTAAAAAAATTTTTTTGGTGTTTGCTTTTCTCTCTCCCTCTTTTTTTTCTTTTTTTCTTTTTTGAGAAAGAAAGAGAGTGTGAATGTGCGAGTTGAGGAGGGGCAGAAGGAGAGGGAGAGAAAGAATCTTAAGCAGGCTCCATGCCCAGTGCAGAGCTCATCTTGGGGCTCCATCTCAACCATGAGATCATGACCTGAGCCTAAATCGAGTCAGTTGCTTAACCCACTGAGCCACCCAGGCACCCCAGTGTGCTTGCTTTTCTTTAGTACCAACTTGAGTAATGTTCCTATGACTTTGGAGAAGGCAAAACTAATTTACTTGTAAATGGTTGCCTAATATTTAAGCATTCGTTTTTCATTTTCTTATTAACTTTCTTAATTATAAAAGAAATATAAGCATATTTTCAGATGCTAAAATTTTGATATTTGACTTTTCAATAGTATCCTAGTATATGAAGCTTCTAGGATTTTAAGTGTCCAGTAGAATTTTAAATATACAGTAGCTGATAATTTAATTGGCAGTAATTCGTGGCTTCAGTAATCAAGTTTTTGGTTGTTTAAGTGAAATTGAATATTTTTCCAAGTTTGTTTTCTGGCTACATTTTGTCTTGTAAATTGTTCTTTGTTACTTGACAACTTATCTATGGAATTTCTAATATTTTTCTTATATATCTGTATATTACTTACTGTTCCTTACCATGCTAGTAAGTGTAAAGTTTTTCTCTCAAATATACTTATCATGTAGAATTTGATACATACAAAGTAGTGAAACATACAGGAAAGTTATAAAAATAAGTCTAAGTTATTATATTACTACCATAACTGGAACCATGCAGTTTAACTAGAACTCAGCTTAACCAGAACATCAGCATTCAACCTAATGGAACCTTACCCCAATCAATCCATTTCCTAGCTTTCCCTTCATTAGTAAGCACCGGTCTTTGAGGTTTATCATTCTCTTAGACTAAGTCAGGAAGAAACAGAAAATCTGAATAGATTTACCACTAGTAATGATATTGAATCGGTAATCAAAAAACTCCCAAAAAACAAAGTCAAACACCAGATGACTTCACAGATGAATTCTACCAATCATTTAAAAAAGAGTTAATATGTATCCTTCTCACAGTTTTCCAAAAAATTGAAGAGGATGGATTACTTCCAAATTCATTCTAAGAGGCCAGTATTGCCCTGAGACCAAAACCAGGCAAAGACACTACAGAAGAGAAATTATAGGCCAATATCATTGAGGAACATAGATATAAACATCATCAAAAAAATAATAGCACACTGAATTCAACAATAGATTAAAAGGGATCATATGCCACGATCAATGAAATTTGTTCAAGGATGCACAGAAGGCCTAATATCCACAAATCAGTTCATGTTATACATCACATTAGCAAAATGAGGGAAAAATTATATGATCATTTTGATAGATGCAGGAAAAGCATTTGACAAAATTCAATATCAATTTATGATAGAAATTCAACAAAGTGGGTATAGGTGGACTGTATCTCACCAAAATTAAGGCCATACATGACAAACCCACAGCTGACATCATACTCAAGGATGAAAAGCTGAAAGCTTTTCCTCTATGATGAGGAACAAGACGAGTGCACATTCTTGCCCCTTTTATTCAACATAGTACTGGAAGTCCTAGCCACAGCAATCAGATAAGAAAAAAATATAAATGGCATCCAAATCAGTGAGGAAAGAGTAAAACCATTAGTATTTGCAGATGACATGATACTATATATAGAAAACGCTAATGACTCCACCAAAAACTGTTAGAACTAACAAATGAATTCAGTAAAGTTACAGGATATAAAATTAATATATAGAAATCATTTGTATTTCTATACACTAATGAACCATCAGAAAGAGAACTAAAGAAAACCGATTTATAACAGCATCAAAAAGAATAAAATACCTAGGAATAAATTTAACCAAGGGGGTGAAAGGCTTGTACTTTGAAGTTATTATTTTTCTAAATGTTTATTATTTTGAAAGAGGGCCTCGCTTCAGGTGAGCTCATGCACTGCTTCGAGTGAGCTGGTGCCCCTCATTGGGTGACCATGAGCCCTACTTTGGGTAAACACAAGCCTTGTTTCTCTCTCCCTCTGCCCCTCCTGGGGTTCTCTCTCTCTCAACAAACAAACAAAAACAAACAAACAAACAAACAAAAAACCCCTAATGGAATTATATAGTATGTGTTCAGTTTTATCTGGCTCCATTCACTCAGCATAATTATTTTGTATTCATCCATACTGTTATGTATATAAGTAGTTAATTCATTTTTATTGCTGAGTAATATTCAATTATATGACTATACTACAATTTGTTTATTCATTCACCTTTTGTTAGATATTTGCCTTGTTTCTGTTTTTAGGCTACTGAAAACAAAGCCATTCATAGAAGCCTTTGTATGAACATGTATTTCTTTCTCTCTTGGCATACGTGGAAGTAGAATGGCTTGGGTGTACGATAGATATACATTTAAATTTTAAGAGACTGCCCAACTGTTTTTCCAAAGTAGTTGTACATTTTATACCCTAACCAGCAGTGTTGAGGGTTTCTTTATGGTATCTTTCTATGGACAAAAATTCTTAATTTTAAGGTAGCTGAATGTCTTGATAATTTCTTTCATTACTTCTTTTTTCATGTTACTTATGAAGTTTCTCCCTACCTAAGACCATAATGATATTCTCCTATATGTTTAAGTTTTTTGGGTTTTGACATTGGAGTTCAAGTCTTTAATCCTTTGGTGTGGTGAGCATGGTATGATGTGGAACCCAATTTTACTTTTGCCAGATGGGCAACGAGTTGTCTTAACCCCATATATCAGACATCTGTCCTTTCTCTTGTGGTCGTCAGTGCTACCTCTGCCATACATCACATGTTCATATATGCAAGGCTCAGAGTGTCATCTCTGTTCTGTTTCATTTGTCTAAATCAGTGCCACTCCATGGTGATCAATCACTGTAGTTTAAAAAAAAAAAAGTTTTTTAGGGGCACCTGGGTGACTCAGTCAGTTGGGCGTCCGACTTTGGCCCAGGTCATGATCTCACGCTTTGTGGGTTCAAGCCCCGTGTTGGGCTCTGTGCTGACAGCCTTGAGCCTGCAGCCTTCTTCAGATTCTGTGTCTACCTCTCTCTCTGCCCCTCATCTGCTTGCTCTCTGTCTCCCAAAAATAAACAAACACTAAAAAAATTTTTAAAAATAAATAAAATTTGTTAACGTTTATTTAATTTTGAAAGACAGTGAGGGAATGTGTGTGAGGGAGTGTGTGCAAGAGAGCACATAAGTGGGGGAGGGACAGAGAAAGGACAAAAGTTTTGAACACATTTGTTAGGTTTATTTCCAAGATTGTATCTATTGAAGGTAAATAGTCTCTTTTAAATTCTACTAGTACTTACACTGACATTTTAAGAAGAATTAATCTCTTGCTTTTCAAATTTCCCTCCCATTATCCTCTGTCTCCGTGCACACACAGATTTACACTTCTATGAATTTAATCTGGAATTTAGCACACACACACAAATCTTTTGGAATAACATGTTCTTTTCTCAACAAATGTATGTTTTGCCTCCTTTTTCAGTTACTATAATGATAATAATTAAAATTATATTTGTTAGGCTATATTATTTTTCTCACAACTATGAATATGTTTATTGAATTATCGCCAGACAGTTAACCAGTTTCAATGCCTACGGGTTAGTTATTTTCTACTAAACGCCTTCAGTTTTTGAACTTACAGTTTTATTAACCTCTTTGTGAGCTGGAATATGTCATCAGTCAGTTTTTGTAAAAACTTATTGAGTGGTAAATTTATCAGCCTTTTTCATCTGCTGGCTGATTTTTTTATAACATTCTTTGTTTGCAGGTGTATTTAACATATGTTGTCTTACCGTATGAATAGCACATAGATATTTTTAAAATTCTTGAATCATAAACTCTCTTTCTCCATGTGTTTATAAACTGCCTTGTTGTCTGGCATTTAGAGGAGATATTGGAAAAGAAACTGTAGTTGGATTTTTTCCCCTCAGTTTGGTTGGTTTTAGGACTCCTTAAAAAAAATTCTTGAAGTTTTAAACTTTTATGAGGCTGTGTCATAATATTTATTTCTGCTCGTTAGGCTTTTTTGGAAGATGTTAAACTATCAATTTCTGATCTCAAGTTTGCTTTTTTAGGCCTGGAATATTTTATTCTCGCCTACCTCCTATTATTGCTTCGCATCCATTCATTTGTTCTTTTATGGGTAGGCTTTCTCTCCAAGATTTGTCCTTCAACGACGCCATTCCCTTTGTGTGTGGTTTTTTGTTTTTTTACAACTTTATTCATTTGGCCTTTATTCTGGGGATGGTTCTCAAGTTTATTCTCTACAACATGAATTGATTTTATATATGCCTACTGATTTTATTTCGGCTACTACATATTTCATTTTGCTACGCTTGTATCTTATTTCAAACAGTTCTTATTTAATACACTCTTTAATCATATTGGGCTCAGAAAGCAGATACTCTTCAAAATGTTTTTCTGTTTTTTAAAGTCTGTGAGAGGGACACAATAGGGGAGTTTTCTTTAAGCCATATACTTCACTTTCTCTTTTCTTAGACAAGAGAAATATATGGATAGATAATTGATTAATTTTGCACCTATTCACTGAGCACTTCCTACATACCAGGCACAGTTCCAGACACTGGGGATATAGCAGTGAACAAAATAGGTACACGCACACACAAATCCCTACACTATGGAGGTTATAGTCTTCAGAGCAGACACAGGGAATAAGCCAACAAATAAAGCATCTGCACATCAGGTGGAGAAGTGATCTAGAGAAAAGTAAAGTGAGGTGCATGGGGGTGCATGTGGACTGCTTTTACGCTAACAAGGTACTGATATTTGGGGAAGAGGATTCCAGTTGCAAGAAACTGCTAGTCCAGAAGCCTTCAGCAGGAGTACCCCTGGGGTGTATGAGGACTAACAAGAATGCCGAGGTGGCTTGACTTTAGCCAGCGAGGGGCTGAGTAGTAGGAAGTGACGTGGGGATGCACCAAGGACCAGATCGCATTCGCGTCTTGGCTTTGACTTGTTTCTTCACGAGATGGGCTTGCAGTGGGGGATTTGAGGATGGAAGTGTGACATGACGTGATCATGCTTTTTTTTTTTTTTTTTTTTAACAGGATCACTCTGGTTTCTGGGTTGGAAATTGACTGCAGAGGCCAGAAGACCAGCTGGGAGGCTGCTGCAGTGACCCAGGTAAGGGATGCTGGTGGCCCGGGGCCAGATGCTAGCGGTGGAGAGATGGCAGCTCTAGATCTATTTTGTATATGTTTTGAAGCAGAGCTGACATGATTGGTGGAAGCTTTGGATGTCAGGTGAAAGAAAGAAGAATTAAGGATAAGTTCAAGGCTATTTGTCTGAGAACTTGAACAGGGTTGCTACCTCTGAGCAGGAGAAGACAGAGAGAGGAGCATATTTGGGAAAATGAGGTCATAGATTTGAGAGGCCACTGGATATGTCAGCAGAGCTGATGTGTAGACAATTGGACACACTAGTGTGAAGTTCAAGGCTGAGGTCAGGCTGGAGAAATGGCTTGAGAATTATCAGTGGATGAACGGTATTTTAAAACCGTGATTCTGGTGACACCAAAGAGGAAACTGTAGATAAATAAGTGTGCTGACATTTTCACCTATTACATTCACTTTTGAGTTGGACTTGTTGATCTTTTACTTCGTTCTGCAGTTGTCCTGGGGGATGGGCCTCTGGGCTTCTCCTGCATTTGTGAGCATCTTGGGCGACTTTGTTTTGTTTCGCTTTGTGAATGTAGAAGGTCCATCTGGGTCCGTGTGGGAGCAGACACAGAGTGAGGGGTTTGTGCTCACCTCATCCCTGCTGGGTGCAGAAATTTTCTTCTAGACCTAAAGGTTGTGTGCAGGTTGATAGAAAAACATCTATGGGGCCTTCACCAAATCCTGGTTTGTTCCGTTGCATCTGGATTTCCCGCTCCGTCCGTCTTCAGTTTGGTTGCCTACCCCCTTGTCCAGCCCAGGCTCTGCTGCTCTTCAACCAGCAGACCAGGGAGGTGAGCGTGGCACTCAGGCCTGGGTGATCATTGTGTCCTTGGACAAGGCGTTTGTCCAGTGGTGGACATACAGGCCCATCGAGTCGTTCCCGGGATTGATACAAGGCTGTTGGCAGAAGGAAACCCTCTTTCCACTGGAGTTTCTTCTTTAATACAGCCCCGGAATTGAGAGTTGTTACTCCCTTGCTGCACAGAGGGAGCCTATTTAGAGGGGGAGAGAATACAGCTTTCATTAAGAAGGAAATCAAGGTGAGAGATGGGAGAGAATATGTACCCTACCAGCACTGTTCAAAGCTCCTACGTTGAGCCATATCTGAAGTCCCTGTTGGGTGGCTCCTTGCTTCCTTGCTTCCCTTATCTTTCCTCTCCTCCCTTTCTTCTCTTCTTTCCTCCCTCCCTCTCTTCCTTCCTTCTTTCTGGAATATGCTTTTTGGGAACTGGCTTTCTCTTCATTTGCAGTTGGAATAGTTCTAATTTCATGCCTGTTTGATCCTTCAGGCAATCCTCAGGCCCAGGTATGGGAAATCAAGGTCCTTACAGATGGTTCATTGAACAAAAGAGGCACATTTAGATGCTGCACTAAACTCTCTTTTTCTGCATCTCAGAGATGCCACCACGAAGACGTTTTTCTATAGTCACACAGGCTGGACTTACAGAGTCCAGGCCTCCTGAGCTGCAAGCAGAGATTGGAATAGGGGTCAGCGGTGAATGAGTTCGTTAAAGTAATTCCCTTCCCAGTTCTTATTGTAGTGAAGGACACAGATATCAAGCAAATAAACGCAATTTAAATAATAAAGCAGAAAAGTGAATAGGGAGCTCAGGCTCAGTTATGGATAGGAAGGGCCACTCTGAGGAGGTGTTTTTGAATATCATGAGAGCAAAGTAAGTGCATGAACATGTGGGTGCAGTCCAGGCCAAGGAAATAGTAAGGGCCCTGAGAGGGAATGAGCTTACAGAAGCAACTGCCAGTGAGAAGGCTGTTATGGGGAGAACAAGGTGAAGGATGATGAGAATGGCAGCCAGAGTTGTACAGGGACCTGGTCCTGTCCAGCCCTGGGGTGTGACGGCAAGGATTTGGAATGTTCTGAAGAGATGAACTCCATGTGGGTGAAATCAAGGAGGGCTGCTGGGAGGAGGTAGCAGAGCCAGGAATGACGGCCCAAGCTTTTTCCTCCCCATGCAAGCCGCTTTCCGCTTCACTGCAGCCTTGGGGGCAGAAGGGCAGTGGAGCAGGGTCTGAAGGCCACAGCAGAATTTTGGTATTTGTCCAAGAGCAATGCAGAGCCATGGAAGGACTTTAAGCTCCAACAGGCTCAAGTTGGATCTTCACTGATATTGTGCTTGGAAACAGAGGAAAGGAGCATTATAGAGTAGAAATCTCTGTTATTGCCTGTCTCCCCCCCTCCCCCCATATGTTTAAGATTGTCAACAACAAAAATAAAACTTCCTCTACTCTGCATCATCTCCCAGCCCTTCAAAAAAGAAAGAAACCATTTCTGAGTGCTATTGGCTTTGAATAGGGAAGTGATGTGATTCAATTTATGCTTTAAGACCGTCACTAATGTTCTGTGGCAAACTGACTGTGTGGGGCCAGGGGAGAGGCAACGGTGACTTGGACCAGAGTGGTGGTGACAGAGAGTCATCACAAAGCAGGGATAAAGCTGACAGGGTTTGCTGATGGAGTGCTTATGGGGTTTGAGCACATGATGTAAGTGTCATATTGCCTGAATGAAGAAGTCATTATGCCTCTTACTGATACAGGCAAGTCTCAGGGGCATGTTTGGAGGGAGGGTGTGATAAGGTCTATTTGAGCTCTGCTGTGTTCAGATACAACCAGACATCCAGAAGGGGGTGTGTGATGGGTGGATTTGTCCGAAGCCCTGGGAAGAGGCCAGAGAAGCAGGTACTTGAGGGATTCAGAGACATGCCAGTGGATTTAAGGCTGCCGTGCTGGATGACGAGTCTCGGGGTGTGACTGTGGGGAAGTTGGAAATCAGAGCTCTAGGAAGATGTAAAAGAAGAGGTTTCTTAACTTGAGAGGGGCTGTCACAAAGCATGGGCACCAGTGTTTCCAGAAGGGGGATGCGATAAAATACTGATGAGCGGCCAGGTACAATGGGGAGTGGGAAATGTTGGCTGGATTTGCCTTTATGATCGTCAAGGCTGGGGTTCGAGAGGGGTGGAAGACACTCCAAGCAGGGACTGAGTCTTGATCGCGTGGAGAGCGGGCAGTCCCTCTTACGTGCTAGCCACTAAGGCAGAGCAGGGTGTGCAGAAACTGCCCAAGCCCTGTCTTGCCCCTGCTAAAGCATTACATGTGACGAGCTGGCTTATCTGGTGAAAAAGCCAAAATGGCGCCATGAATACTATGGTGGAGGGAACCCTAGATTGCTGGAGTTTCAGTAAGATGAAGAGCATTTTCTTACCTTTATGTATGATGTTTGAATGTGACCTGTGCAGGAAACCTGAGCGAGAAGCTCAGTGCAAAGCTGCAGGTGCCAGGGGCGCCTGGGTGGCTCAGTCACCTGAGTGTCCGACTCTTGGTTTCAGCTCAGGTCATTAATCTGACGGTTCATGAGTTCGAGGCCCGCATCAGGCTCCATGCTGACAGCGCAGACCCTGCTTGGGATTCTTTCTCTCCCTTTCTCTTTGCCCCTCCCCTGCTCACTCTATCTGTCTCTCTCTCTCTCAAAATAAATAAACTTAAAAAATTTTTTAAATAAATAAAAAAAGGAAATAAACAACAAAACTGCAGCAGCCTCCGAGGGACTCCAGGCAACAGATGAACTTTGCAAAAATCAGCGTTTGTGGTTCTCAGCACAGTCTGTTGGTAATGCCATCCAACATCTATTTCCATGAGTAGCTCAGTTTTATTGTTTCTTTTGCAAATCACCTTTAAGTTGAGCACATGGTATGTGCTAAAATTAGCCTGAGGGAGAAAAACTTCTCTGCCATTTAAAAGGATTTGCCATGTGCTAGTTTGCACAATTCCTAGTAAGAGGGGACATTTTATTAGGGCATTCCGCTGGAATGGATTAATAGTTGCTTAAACTCTTTTGAAGACAGTACAATTCCATTCACTTTTAAGGGATGAAATACTTATATATATGTAGGTGGAAATGACCAGGACCCACCTCACGAACACTTCACAATAAGTTCTTATATTTTAGAGTTCTTATGGTTAAGACTCCAGTCTGATTTATGAGCTAATTGATCTCTGGAAAGTAGCCTGTCACTCTGAGCTATCCAATGCTGTGAACCTCTGTATACAAACTGCATTTCTAAAGATTGGTACGGAGAGAATAGGATATAACCAGTAAAACTTGCACCTTCTCATATTTAGACTGGTTTTCTAGACCAGCTTTCACTGGGCTGATGTTTGAATATCTGGGTAATATGACCATGCTTTTTAATGTGTCTTTTCTCATCTTCAGAAGAAATTTAAATGTCTCTGGGAACACAGTTAGAGAGTAATTAATTTTTCCTGGCAGGGGTCAGGAAAGACTTCAGAAAAATATGTAACATGGGAGGCAAGGCTGGAAAGATGGATAGTTTTCTGGTAGAAAAGGGGAAGAAAGCGTCTCATGTCTAGGGGAGGGCTGAGCAAAAGCAAGACCACGTGGAAATGCCTCAGGTGCTTGGATCCAGGCCAATTCCAGTGAAAAAATGAATACTTTGGAATTAAGGACTTTAAAGACAGGAGCGGGCCTTGGTGGTGTCCAGGCTTTCTAGTTAGCAAGCATGTGAGCTGCTAGGTGGCCTGCTGTCTCTGGGGCAGGATCGATTGCCATTTCCTACAGCGGCCCTTGCCTGCTGGTTTGACATTTGCATGAACCCAGCAGAGGATGTGAACTGGTGTTGGTCAGAACTAAAGATTGATTTTCAGTCCTGGGAAGGTTTGTAGGTGACCTTTAAAGTCAGCTGAACTGGGTGATTTCTCAGAGAACAGACTAGAATGAGTGAGGTTAAGGCGGTATCAGCGGTAGGTACCCAAGGTGTGACTTCCGAAGGGCAGGCTTTCCTGGGTCGCTGTTAGTTAACCCAGGTCGGGTCCCACTCAGAGTGTATCGTGAAGGCTGTCAGAGGAGAGGAAGTATAACCAATTCCTCCACCATCAGTGCTGGGAAGTATGTGATGGATGCCACCGTGGACATAGTGTGCATATGGGTATGCTAGCACTGGAAATTTTCCCCTCAAAATCAGGATACCCCTGTATTAGTTAGGGTTCTACAGGGAGATAGAAACAATAGAGGGTGTGTGTGTGTGTGTGTGTGTGTGTGTGTGTGTGTGTATGTATCCGTATCCATATCCATATCCATATCCATATCCATTTCCATATCCATATCCATATCCATATCCATGAGACAGAAAGAGAGAGAGATTTTTAAGGAATTGGTTCATGTGATTCTTGGGGCTGGCAAATCCAAAAATCTACAGGGTGGGAGGTCAGGCTGGAGACTCAGGGCAGAGCTCATATTGCAGCTCCCGTCTGAAGACGATGGTCCACTGACGAGTTTCTTCTTGTTTGGGGCGGTCAGTCTTTGTTCTTTTAGGGCTTCAACTGATTGGATGAGGCCCACCTATATTATGGAGGGCAATCTGTTTTACTCATGACCACCGATTTAAATGTTAATATTATCCAAAAAACACCCTCACAGAAATATTCGGGGTATTGTTTGACTAAATATCTAGGCATCATTAACCATCACAGCCTCTCAAGACTGCTGTAGAATGAGAATTCTCTATGAGTCAGTATCTGTTTATCATCTTTTTTGCCAACAAAACAGCAGGGATTTTTTAAAATTATTTTTTCCATGTTGCTATATGACCAGAACCAATAGCATTCCCTGGCACATAGTGAATGCTTAAGAAGTGTTTTATAAATGAATGAATAAAAGAATAAACATTGACTCCAGTTACTTGGGAACACAGTACCTGATACTGTAGTTATTTCCATTCTGGCCAGAAATTTTGTGTTAACATAATATGATTGCACAGAGTTGCTCTGTATGTCTGGCTTGAGCCTCTGCATCTTCCCAGAGGTAAATTAGGCATCTTCGTAACTTTTTCATGTTGCTGATTACCATGGATACACTGGGAATAGACTTCCCTGCATTGTGGTTTGGATGTCCCATTGGGTGGCTCTTACCCAAATGAGAAACCCCAATGAATGGTCTGAGGAATTCCAATGAACAGTCTGAGGAATTTCAGTGATTTTAGCTATATATATATAATACTGTATGCAGTATTATATATAGGTAGAGGGCGCTGGTGAGAGGAAGTTTATCAAGCAGGGGGGTGTAGATGCACAGGGGAATGAATAAAAACATTCTGCTTCCGATTTTGTCCATGAGCGAGTGAAGACTGATCTGTGTTTATATATTGGTCTTGAGGTTCAGATTTTCCTGTTATTTTGCATCCTTTTTTACAAAGTTTATTTATTTATTTATTTATTATTTATTTATTTATTTTAAGAGAGAGACAGCTCAGGTGGGGGAGGCGCAGAGAGAGATGGGGAGAGAGCGTATCCCAAGCAGGCTCCACACTGCTGGCACAGAGCCCAATGTTGGGCTCGAATGGCCTGAGCTGAACCCAAGAGTTGGATGCCCAACCGACTGAGCCGCCCAGGCGTGCCTATTCTGCACCCTTTGTAAGCACTGCCATCATTCCAAGGACTGCACTGAACGTTCATGCTCCGTGTTTCCTGCCCTCCGTTAACCTACATCGCAGATCGGCGTTTGGGGGGCAGGGGTGTATGTTCATCTTTTCTACCTGGTGCGGCAACATTATTTATATCGGTTAGAATTTGAGTGGGAACTTCTGTGGGAAAAAAGAGGTGTCAGGGTGATGGTGAAGGGGACCATTGTCTGCCAACTGTGGTGGGGAAGGCAGTCTAGAGATGGGGTTGGAAGAATTAAACCAAGTGTCAAAGAACATTTGTTTGGTTGGAGTGAAGGAAAGCGGAAGACTGTAGGAGGTGAAGAAGGAATCAAGAAAGCTGGCAGAAGGCCTCCAGGCCTCCAGAAGGAGCCACTTAGGAAGCGTAGACTACAGGGCCCAGAGAACCTTCTTGGCTCATAAGAATATCTCTTTTGAAAAGCACTTTATCGTGTGTAACACACAGCCCATAGGGAGGTGATACAATCAAAATATTTGGCAAGATAAAGGACCTCTTTGTGTCTCTGCAGAGGAAACTAGCAAGAAACGGGGTGGCTGAGGGGATGATGGTAGCTGGAGTTTTGTCTTGAGGAATAAAAGAGAAAAGAAGGGAATGAAGATATTGGAGGAAGTATTGGCATTTTATTTCTTCTAGAATTTGCATGAAGATTGCGATGCATCTTTCAGTTTCTGGTCTTCTGACCTTGGGTGATGGGGATGACTCTAAGAGGTTATTTGAGGAGATGAACAGTGTGGTGGGTTAAAGACTGAGATCTTTTGGCAACAAGAAGGGAAAGGTTTAAGAAAATACACTAGGGGTGCCAGGGGGGCTCAGTCAGCTAAGCATCTGACTTTGGCTCCGGTCATGATCTCACAGTCCGTGAGTTTGAGCCCTGCATCACTCTCCCTGCTGTCAGCAGGGAGCCCACTTGGAATCTTTTGTCTCCACCTCTCTCTGCCCCTACCCCACTCATGCATGCATTCTCTCTCTCTCCCCAAAAATAAATAAAACATTAAAAGAAAAAAGAAAAATACACTACCAACACAACTGCAAATCAGCATCTTAGGTCAGGCCAGAACATGTCGGGATGAGATGACTATGGAGACCACGGTAGTTGAGATAATTATGAGAGCACATTCCTCATTAAGAAAGAATCAAAACTAGATCCCAGGGGAAGAGTCACATAAGGTGAGGTAGATGATGAAGGTGAGCATCCAAAAGAGATACAAAAGTTAGAATGATACCAAGGTCAGGGTGGATTCCTTCAGAACCATGATGTAGAACAGGCTGGCTCCTTGGCCAAAGGTCCAGCTTCCTCCTGGACCTGTAACTGACACTGGGGACTACGTCCTCAGGCCTCCCATTGTCCTGCACTCCCTGGGCGCACAGGCTAACCAGGTCTAGGCTTATTTTGTAATGAGAACCAAGTCCCAGAAGCTACTGTTGTGTCCCACATTTGGATTCCCTGAGAAGCCCTATTAATCAGGACCTGCCCATTTGGGATGAATTGCACTGGGAACCCCAAAGCTAATAGCTCCTCTAGGCTGTACACCCCTGCCGTTCTTAGTTCCTTCTCAAAATTAAAGTCCCTAGAAGCTATGTTACCTCTTCTGCATAGTCTGGCCTGCTCTGTACTTCCTCCTCCCACCCCAGCCTCCGCCACTGCCTTCCTCCAAAACCTGTGCACTGTGCCTTACAGAGAACTGGCCCCCTAGTGAACAAAAGTCCCTTCTTCTTCCCTCTTCTTCAGTGGAAGTGATTACCTTTGAGTGTCTCTTTCTTTCTTTCTTTCTTTCTTTCTTTCTTTCTTTCTTTCTTTCTTTCTTTCTTTCTTTCTTTCTTTCTTTCTTTCTTGAGAGAGCACAAGTTGGGGAGAGGGGCAGAGGGAGAGAGAGAGAAGGAATCTCAAGCAGGCTCTATGCAGAGGGAGAGAGAGAGAAGGAATCTCAAGCAGGCTCTATGCTCAGCAAGGAGCTCGATACAGAGCTTGATCCCATGACCATGGGATCATGGCCCGAATCTCAATCAAGAGTCAGACGCTCAACCGACTGAGCCACCCACACGCCCCTATGTTTGAGTTATATTTTAAACTGTTTATTTATTTTTGAGAGAGAGAGCATGAGTGGGGGAGGTGCAGAGACGGGTTGGGGGACGGAGGATCCAAAGCAGGATCTGTGCTGACATCAGTGAGCCCAATGTGGGGCTTGAACTCACAAACTGTGAGATCATGACCTGAGCTGAAGTCGGAGCCCCAACCAACTGAGCCATCCAGGCGCCCCCTGCCTTTGAGTTTTAACTGAAGTCTTCCTCCATATTAAGGCTTCCACATTTGCAGCAGCCGCCCTACGGTAGGTTCTTCGAGAGCAGGATGCACATGTGATTTGTTTACCAAGAGTCTTCCCAGCATCTAGCAAAGACCCTGAAGTAGCAGCTACTCGAGAAATACTTGAATGAGTGAATGAATGCATGCATGTAGAATCTGCCCATTTGCTACAGCATGTGTTCTGAGAGCCAGGAGTCCCCTTTGTTCTCGAATCACTGTCAATGGCTGTCTTCACCTTTGTCCCCCGTGTCATGAAGTCTTTGCTCTCTGGCTCCTGCCTTGCTGCTACACAAAGTCTGGAGTAACCTCAGTGCTCTGCCACCGCTTGGAATTATGCTACAGCTGATTTTTGTTCTCACTGGTGGAACTTTCTAGAAGTGGGTATTCATAGGTCATGAAATTGTTCTTTACACTCTTACTTCCAATTCTTCACACTCTTACTTCCAATTCTTCACCTCCAAGTGCATCCAAATTCAGTCCAGTCAAGCATTTGTACAACCAAGATTCCTGACTCATATATTACCCTTCTCCTTTTTATTAAATTCACTGCATTTTTCTGTCTTTAGTTCAATTGACAACTTGGCAGCACTCGCCAATTTTGGCCATGATTGCCATGAAACATGTGTCCTTGGCTTTCTCTATACTTACTTTCATAGTTTCTTCCTTTTTCTCCTCCATCTCTCCTTATTCTACTCTCTCCGTGCCCCTTTCCAAAATATTGGTGCTTTCTTTGTGTTTAGTTTTTTTTTTTAAGCTTATTTATTTATTTTGAGAGAGAGAGAGAATGTGTGCACACAAGCAGGAGAGGGGCAGAGAGGGAGAGAGAGAATCTGAAGCAGGCTTTACACTGCCAATACAGAGCCAGACATGGGGCTGGATCCCATGAACTGCAAGGTCAAGACCTGAGCTGAAATCAAGAGTTGGATGCTTAACCAACTGAGCCACCCAGGTGCCCCTAGTATTTAGTCTTCTGCTCTTTTTTTTTCTTAACCCTTAAGTTTTTACCTGTGCTATCCTCTGCCACCCCTTGAATAATCATTTGCATTAGAGATGTCTTCCTAATTTCGATCCACCTCCCATCCGCTTATGAGGGTCAGATAGATTGTCTCGCTGCTATGTACTAATCGTGCACGAGGGGCTACTATTGACCTCAAACTCAACCTGTTATAGATGGAACACATTTCCCAACCATCTCTCCAAATTTGCTTTATTCCTAGTATTTTCTTTTTTCATATCCTTCCTTGTATGCCTGGATTCATTTTTATTCTCTCGAACCTCACTCTCACAGCCTTCTTCGCGCCATCATCATTTATTGCCTGGATTTATCGTAGTCCTTTCTTAGGCTGCTTTCCAGTAACTACCCTTAACTGCATCCCATTTAATATCCAGACTGTCATCTTTCTGAAGTAGAAATCTGAACATGTCATTCTCCTGCTTAAAACCCTTCACTTCTTCTGCATTGCCCTTAGTAGAACTCTAAACTTTGTGGCATAGCCTGCAACAATCCTTCAAAATCGAACCTAAAGTATACTTGCTGAATAAATGAGTGACTAACTTAAGAGCTTGAATGAGAGGCCATATGGACTAATGGTGTCATAAATGCAAGAGAGTTCTAGTAGGAGCATCCTAGCAGAATGAACTTGATCTTGTTTTATATTATCATTAATACATTCAAGTACTCCTTTAGCTTGGGAATATTTGAAATTTAGTGCGTCATCAGCAACACACACCTTGTCTTCCCTACACATAACAGGCTGGCCATTAGAGGCCTTCTAGAATGCTGTGTGTGGCGTCCTATGCCCAGGAATGGATGCGTTGTCTGGGAGGTTTTTTTCATTCACAGATTTTAATAATTTAAACCAATGAGAGTTCTATGTACTGAAGGATTTTGAAATGTAAGCTAAAACCGCGTCTTCTAGTTTTTGGTTCCCCACATGAGTCATGAGGTCCTTACAGGAGCTAAAATGTCTTTTCCATAATAGGATACTGCTTCTCCACCTCTTCCCTGGTGCCCTTGAATTTGCTTTCAGTGTGAAAAAAAAAAATTCAATTTCATCCCATTTTACCATGATTGATGAAATTAATTTGTCAGTGTGGCTAATGGTCTTGCAAATCAAATAATTTCCTTGGTTTAGCAAATCTGGTTGAAGAAAAATGTGAAGAAGAAGTTTTAACCTCCTGGCTTCCTTTACTATATTCAGAGATGTCTCCAGGGGCTTCCTGTCAGATTATGTGTCTTGAAAGAATTTGTGACTAATTATGGGCACTGGAATCTCAGGTTCAGGTTTTGAAAATTGTTGAGGGAACATCAGTAGGCATATTTTATTGTGTCTACCTTTTAAATAAATTTCCTGGAAAATTGTTTCTATAGGCAAAAAGTGGGTCTGGCGTGTTATTATTTGTTTTGTTTTTGACAGCGGATTCTGTATTTCACATCCCTCAGGTTAGAGGGCAGACAGAGGCAGTTTGTGGGTATTTGTGAGCTCTGGCTGGAGCCAGCTGGAAACTGGCTATGCTTGTTCAATTATCCTGTGGTGTATGTTAAGCCCCAAATACTTTTCATAAAGAAACAGATTGAATTTCACTGCAAACATTTTCATCAATTCCTGGAATCTCCGAATGTCATTAATTAGCAGTTGGAAGTGTTGTGTTATGTGTCAGGAGTGATTTAATGAATTGAAATAGTATTAACTTTGTCTTTTTTTTTCGTTCTTAAAACATTTACATTTTATTTACTCTTTAGCTGTGGGCTTAAGTGTACCTTTATTTTTTTTTGGAATGGAAATCATTGAGCAAAATATTTGTTTGCTCCAAAGGTAGGTTTATTTTATAGCTTTGAATTGCATGGGGAAAAATTGTACTTTGATCCAAATGTTAATTGAATTCTGAAGAGTTGTTTCTGAAAATTTGACTATTTTTAACCACCTGGATATAAGTTCTAATGAAAATAACCACATGTGACATTTACCTTTATTTTCATTAACTCAGAATTAGGAAGCATGTTATAGATATAATTTTCCACTATTCATGCAATATTGTACTTTCTCTAGTTCCCTGAGGTATTTTATTTTGATTACCCTTATTTTGAAATGATTTTTCTTCCTCTTATATCAAAAGCATTAGTTATGACATGTTACTAATGAATGTACACATAAAGGAGAGACATTTTTATTAAATCCTAAGCATTAGATTTTATTCGGTGCCTTTAGGTTGTTGGCTTCTTTAAAAAATTCATCATGAGACAAAGTGAATAGGTATTTGCTGAGTGCCTTCAACGGGTCAGCCCTATGCTAAACTATGTATGCTACTTATGTTATTGCGTTAAATTGTAAAAGAACCTTATAAAGTACCATCATCTCCACTTTCCATCAAAGGCAGCTGAGGCACAGAGAGGTTGAGCACCTAACCCAGGTTTTCATAGTGATGGATTTGGGATCATGGACCTTTGACATTAGTGATAGCTGCTCTTTAAGCCTATTCGCTGGTTTAATGCTTCTTATTTTTTAATGGGAGCTCCAATCTTATATAGAAAGTATTTTTGCCTAGTTGAAAAAAGATTCCAGATTTGATAAACAATGGTGCCAATGAAGTAAATGTCAAACAATAATGGAGGAAAAACTGGCTTCAGACCAGTGTCACTGGTTATCATCAGAGTGTCTGTGATCATCATTTAAAACCTTACAGAAAGAAAAGATAAAATCCTCCGTACAGGGAATAGATTGCTGTGCCCAAAGAGGCGTGACCTCTAAACTCCCAATTAGTAGAAATAATTTGAGAGCTTTGGATTGAAACATGCTTTATCTGCTATGCCTGCTTTTTCTGTGTATTTGCTTGTGAACATAATCAAAAGTCAAATAGCTGTTCACCTATTTCTTGGCTGAAGTAGCCATAATAGTTTCAGAAAATTTAAGATGCAGGCTGGGAATTAAATTTGGAGCTTTGGAGAACGCATGTGGCTGAGTTGACCCAACTCTCTGTAATATACTCTCAAAACAGAGAACAAGGATCTCACTGATTGAAACAAGATTTATCTACCCTTGGAGTTCCTGTTGGAGAATGGAATTTTGGAGAATGGGATGATGGTCTCTTCTATAATAAGCAAATTAATCTTTTTTAAATGATGGAAAACATCCTATGTCCAAACTCCAAACTAATCTCAACAATCTTTTGATATACCAACCTAATATGAGTTTTAACACATCATGTTTAGGAACATAAAGGAAATTCTAGAGCATAAAAATTTCAGACTTTCACTTTCAACTCTACCTTCAGAGCTTAATTAGTCTAACCCTTATTCATCTTCTTGACAAATTCCCGCTTTCCTTCGTGACCCAGCCTAAAAGTGTCCTCATCTATGAATTGTCCCCCAACTACTTGCTCACCATTCTTTCCTCCCTGCTCCCATTAGAGTTAACCCCTCCTGGATGTCTCCTACACTATTTAATGACCAGCCTTCCTCATGTCTCCTCTACTGAGCTGGGAGCACCTGGGGAGGGGTGGAATTCATTTCAGAATCCTCATGGTATGGTACAGTGCCTGGAACATAAGAGGCACTTAGTGTTCTTTGGACAAATGAATCAGTGACACAAGGTAGCCAAAGTACGTGCGTCCTGGGCATAATCGCATCACAAAAGAGAGAGAAAGGGAAGGGGAAGTTAGTTTCCGAGAAGAACTCCAAGGACAGAAGAATCCCATCCCTGATTAATCTCTGTTCTAAAGGAAACAGGGTGATCGCTCGTGACAAGAGTGCTCCTGGAACCCTGTGACCCACGTAAGGACTTTCTTTAGATCAAAACTTTACTAGAATACACAGTTTTGATGTTCTGCCCAGGGACCTTCCCAGCATTTTTCCAGATAGTCTAACAGACACTCTCCTTCTTTTCTTGTTATGATCTTTGATGAATCTTGGGGGATATTCTGATCCTGGCAGCCTTTAATGGGACACAGTTCAAGCTTAGGGTGGCAGATGTCAAGGCTACTTCCTCCCTATCATCCCCCACCTCCCTTTCTACCTTTATTCCTTGATGTCTACTCGTCCCAAAGATCTAGCGTCCCTCCCCTTCTGATACTGCTCCCCATCTTCTCCTTGGGGCCCTTGAATGTTGACATTCAGCTTCTGAATGCTCCTTTAATGTTGGCTTTCCCATGTTTCCTTCATCTCTGGGCATCCTCTGAAGGAAGGAGCTGTTAGACCCAGTGTACCTTTTCCTACAATTTTTTTATGAGCATTGCTAATTTTTTCCATTTGTGAGCCGTAATCGGTGGTATTTAATTGCTGCATTAAGAGGAAGGATAAAATCAAAGGAAAAAGAATTTTAAAATACCATTGGCAAATGATTTAGAACCACCAAATAATCAAAACAATAATTAAATACAAACTGAATTTCATCCTCATTATACAAATACTCGGGCAAATCGCAGGCTGTGTAGCCGTTGGGGTTGATGCTTCCCACCCAGAGGTCTGCAGCTGTTACCACCTCTTGCAGACTCTTGGAGTTCCAGCTGCCTCGGGCTGTGGCCCATGTTCTTTCCTGAGCTGCAGAGCAAATAGAGCAAAAGTTTTGGAAGAGAAGATAGCTTGGATCCTTGGAACTGGCTAAGAGAACTTAAAATCCTAAAGAAATCCTAAGAACCCAACTCTATGGATAGAGAAAGACATCTCTTGAAGTGTATATGGCAGTTCCTAACCATGGATCTTTTGTCATGATCCAGGGAATGAAGACTCCTGATTTAGCCCCAATACAATTGAGTAATTCAGTTTTATTACCAACTGGCCATATAATTTTATCCGAGTCTCTTAATCTCTGTCATCTTCAGTGATCATAAAAGTCCCTAAACGCGCTGAAGTTCAATACCTCCGTGATCCTATTGGCGAGAACATACAGGATGTGCAATTTAGAGATGAATGTAGATTATCTTTTCTCCCCAGTGGCCTCGAGTGAGGAGTGAAATAAATACTTACAACTACATGAATGCAAAGCAAAAACAAATGAGGAATGAAAAGAGAGGAGAAACAGAAAACATAAGCCTAGAGGGAGAAGATTTAATATGTTTTGTGGGAGTACCGATGCCAGCAGGAAAAAAAAAATAGAAAAGCCAATAGTCAATGCAAGACATTTGGCTGTGCTGTGTGTCACCGAGACCCTAATGGACTGATGTGAGCTAATGATTACAAGACGGATTTCAGTTTGCCTCAAGTCACCATCTATGCTTCCTGTTGTTTACGATTATGAAGCAGTACATTATTACATTGATATTTCCTTTTACTTTCTATTGGTTCACATGTATTTGTGTTATATTACCTGTGGTTATTATGTGATTCTGAGGCCTGCTTTAAAGAAGTGTAAGGTTAAACAAAATGGAAACTTTTTGAATTAGTGTTTTCATTTTTTGGCTAAATACCCAGAAGTGGAATTACTAGATTGTATGGTACTTCTATTTTCGTTTTATCGCAGCATCATTTATAAAAGCATGATGAATGGATAAACAAGATGTGGTTCATATACACGATGAAATATTACTTAGCCACAGAAAAGAATAAAATCTTGCCATTCACAACAACACAGAGGGACCTGAAGAGTATTATGCTAAGTGAAACAAGTCAGAGAGAAAGACAGATACCAGGGTTTCACTTAGATATGGAATCAAAACAAATGAATGAACAAACAAACCAAAATAGATACAGACTCATAGAGAACTGAGTGGTGATTGCCAGAGGACAGGGTAACAGGTGAAATAGATAAAGGGGATAAGAGGTACAAACTTCCAGTTATAAAATAAACAAGTCGTGAGGATGAAAATTACAACATAGGAGATATAGTCAATAATACTGTAATAACTTTGTATGGTGACAGATGATAACTAAATGTACCATGGTGAGCATTTTGTAATATATGTAATCATTGCATCACTGTGCTGAAATTAATATAATATTATATGTCAATTATACTTCAATGAAACATTTTAGAAAAGAACAAGAAGTAGAAAGCTATAGAAATAAAAAGGAAATGATGTGGGTTAATATTTTGAAAAATAATATTGGGAACGCTAAAGACGAGTTTGATAGTTAACTATGTGGTGTTTTAGTGTTTTTTATTTTATTTAAAACATTTTTAAATGTTTATTTATTTTTTGAGAACAGCAGAGAGAGAGACAGAGACAGAGACAGACAGAGTGAAAGTAGGGGAAGGGGCAGAGAGAGATGGAGACACAGAATCTGAAACAGGCTCCAGGCTCTGAGCTAGCTGTCAGCATAGAGCCTGACTCGGGGCTTGAACCCACAAATCACGAGATCATGACCTGAGCTGAAGTCAGACACTTAACTGACTGAGCCCCCCAGGCGCCCCTTTAGTGTTTGTTTTTTAAGAGATTGCTATCAGTTTTCAGATTATACGTGTTTTTTTTTTTTTACAGTTTTCATTTTTCTTGTAAAATCCACAAAACATAAAGCTTATCTTAACCGTTTTTAAGTGCACAGTTCAGTGGCATTAAAATACTCATATTGTTGTGTAACCATCCCCACCATTCATCTCCAGATTCCTTTTTATCTTGCAAAACTGAAACTCTGTACTTATTGAGCAATAACTTCCCATTCCTTCCTTCCCCCAACCCCTGGCGTGCACTGCTGTACTTTCTGCCTCTGTGGTCGTGATTACTCCAAGTACCTCATAGCAGTGGAATCGTATGGTATTTGTCTCTTTTTGACTGGCTTAGTTCACTTTCACGTCCTTAAGCTTCATCCATGTTGTGGCATATTGCAGGATTTCTTTCTTTTAAGGTTGAATGTATGCCATTGTATGTACATACCACAGTTTTAAATCTATTCATCTGTCCATCAGTGAACACTTGAATTGTCTTCACATTTTAGCTACTGTGGTTAATGCAGCTTGAGCATGGATAAACAGATGTCTCTTCCAGATCCTGTTTTCAATTCTTTTGCTTTTATATCTGAAGTGGAATTGCTGGATTGTTTTTTTTTAATCTGCCTTTCAGATTGTTCATTATTAGTGTTTAGAAATACACTTGATTTTTGCATGTTGACTTTTTATCCTGCTACTTCGCTGAATTTGTTTATTAATTCTAACTTTTTTGCATGGAATCATTATAGAGTTTTCTACATATAACACAACAACATATGTGAAAGATATTTTTACTTCTTCCTTTCTAATTTGGATGCCCTTTATTTCTTTTTCTTGCCTGATTTCTCTGGCTAGGAGTTCCACTACTATTTTTTACCCACCCTCCCATTCTATTGAGAAGTAATTGACTTACATCACTTTTTAAGTTTAAGGTGTACAGCATGATGGTTTGATTGACAAATATTGTGAATTGTTAACATCCGTCATCTCATATAGATACAGTAAAAGGAAAAGAAGAAAACCCCACTTCTCCTTGTGATGAGAACTCTCAGGATCTCCTCTCTTAACAACTTTCCTGTATACCATGGAGCAGTATTGGCTATAGGCATCATTATATCCTTAGTACTCATTTATCTTATAACTGGAAGCTTATATCTTTGACCACCTCCCTCCAGTTTTCTCTTCTCCCACACCTCACCTCTAGTAACCACAAATCTGCAAATCTGACCTGTTTATCCATGAGTTTGCTGTGCATGTGTGTTTAAAGATTCCACATATAAGTGAGATCATGTAGTATTTGTCTTTTTCTGTCTGACTTACTTCATTTAGTGTAATGCCTTCAAAATCCATCAATATTGTCTCCAGTGGTAGGATTTCCTCACTTTTCATGGCTGAACAATAATTCCTCGTACACATGTACCACAACTTCTTTATCCATTCATCTGTTGATGGACCCTTAGTTGTTGTCATGTCTTGGCTATTGTAAATAACACTGCTGTAAACACGGAGATGCAGATATCTTTTCAAGTTAGTGCTTTTATATACTTTGGATATGTTCCCAGATGGAACTGCTGAATCATAAGGCAATTCTAGGTTAATTTTTGAGGAGACTTCACACTGGTTTTCATAACGGCCGCACCAATTTACAATCCTGCCAACAGTGCACAAGGGTTCCCTTTCTTCCACATCCAGGCCAGCATTTGTTACCTCTTATCTTCTTGATGACGGCCATTCCAATAGGCAGGAGGTGGTATCTCATTGTGGTTTTAACTTGGATTTCCCTAATGACTAGTGGTGTTGAACATAACTTCATATACCTGTAGCCATTCATATATCTTCTTTGGAAAGATGTTTATTCAGATCCTTTGTCTATTTTCCACTCAGAAAAATTAACTCAAAATGGATTAGAGACTTAAATGTAGGACTTGAAACCATGAAACTCCTGGAAGAAAACATAGGAAGAAAGATCCTTGACATTGGTCTTGGTCATGAGTTTTTAGAAATCACACCTACAGCACAAGCAACAAAATAAAATACAAACAAGTGGGGCTACATCAAACTAAAAAGTTTCTGCACAGCGAAAGAAACCATCAGCAACGGGAAAACACAACCTACAAAATGGGAAGAAAGCACTTGCAAATCATATTTCTGACAAGGATTAATATGCTATATATAAAGAACTCATAATTCAATAGCAGAAAAGTAGTACTATGTTGAATAGAAGTGGCAACAAGGGTATCTTGGCATTGTTTCTGATCTTAGAGAAAAGTTTTCTGACTTTCACCAACAATATGAGGTTTGCTGTAGGTTTTTCATATACGGGCTTCATTCTGTTTGAAGTAAATGAATGCTTAATTTTGAATGTTACAGTATCTGAAGGCCTGATTTCAGAAGAGGTGTCTTTATTGAGTAAAAGGCAATACCAGAAACAACATTAATACTAATAATGATTAGATATTGGTGTAGAGAGAGGATAATTATATCTGACAGAACATGGGCTGATTCACAACTCCTTTGTTTTCTGGATATCAGATTAGAACAAGGTGCTCAACTTGACCCACCAGTTGCCTGTCTGTGGAATTTCCTTCAAAAAGTTGTACGCATGCTTCAGAAGTTTCAGGTTGCTTCTCTATCCCCATCTGCAATGTATGTATGAAGAGTGCATTACTTTGCTGTACTCCTTGAGTAGACGGAGGAGGAAATTATTTCTTTTGACTTGGTACTATATTCCCATTTAACTCCCTTCTCCCATTGCCTTGTATAAACCTCATTAGGGGACTAGCCAATTTTATTTTATTCTGAGCTTTTTCTCTTTTCTCAGGTTTAGGGAAGTTTTAAATCACTTCCCAGGCTGTCACATGTATTTTCCAGAGATGGCACAGACAGGTTAGTAGACATACATGAATCCAAGCAAGAAGGTGAGGAGGTGAAGGTTCATTCCACCATATCCTTGTTCCTCCATAGGTTCTCCTTCACTGGTTCTCTCTTCACACAGGGTGTATGAGAACAAGGGCACTGGCCATGATGATGGCTTTACAGTCATGCATGGGGCAGATGGAAGTAAATCTTTTCACCTCAGTGCTGGTTGAGTTAGATTAGTCTTTCATGTTCCTGTACTATCTGAAAGGGACTGAAGGTGAAGATAATAAAGAAGTTGTGACATCCTAAGGTTGCATCAGTGTACACTGAGATGGAAATGTTTGGGTTCAACAATGATCAAAAAGGGATTGGAATGGATGGTGGTACAGAAGTTGAATTCTAGTAGCAGAAGTTGTATGTCTACACTGTTGTCCAAAGATTTTTTTTTTTTACACCTTTTGCCAACAATAAAGAAAAGGATAGCAGTGGGAACAAAAAAAGATAGCAACATGGAAGGATGAAAAAAAATGGGTCAAAAGTTAGTAGGAAGACCCTGTCTCTGTTTATGCTTATGTTGAGATAGTTTGGTAAAGAAAGAAAATCTCAAAGAGTTGAATAAATATCCATTTTCAAAGCTGATTTAGTCTCAAATTCAGTCATTAAAACTTTAATGTGATTTTTAAAAATTTAATTGGGCTCGCATGTACTTTGAACTTCCTTATTAATACATTCCAATGTTAGTTATAATAAATACTATAGGACGGTTGGATAGAAAACTGTATCCCTTTTTTTCCCTTTCCTTCTCTTCTTTATCACTTTTTTCCAATTCCAGAAGTGTATATTAAACATTAGAATAAAAAGCATTCACTTGCTATCTTACCTAACATTTGCAACTTTCATATTTCCATGTCTTATCAGGGTTACACAGTAATTTAATTAAACAATTTTTACAGTAAAGGAGAATTTGAAGGTGACGTGCAGAAGAAAGTGTGGCTAATAAGAAAGCAGACAGCAGTTAAATTTCTTTAATTAACAATAATTTCAATATTATTCTACTCTGTAGGAAATTTAAGTCAAATGACAAGTTGAAAATCATATATTATAAAGGAAAACTGGGTCCTTCCCCGAGACTTTTACAGCTTCTAAATCAAGTGTGGCTCCCTCCATGTCCTGTAATTGTCACTAGTGGTGTCACTGGTGGTAGGGTGGATATGGCAAATACTAGTTTTTGCTTTTATAATATATAAAGAATAGCTTTTATTTAGGCATGCTCAAACAAATTTGATCAAGTTTATCATATGATTCACTCTAGACACCGCCTAACAGCAAAGAACAATAATTTATTTTCAACCCTGATGTTAACTGTTAGTTCATGCAACAAATACGTAGGTTTACAAAAGCCATTTGACTGCAGAGTCATGGTTATCACTATGTGCTCATGTAGCCTCTCCGACAACATGCCATTCTTTTTTTTTCTTTTTTTTTTACAAATAGTTTATTGTCAAATTAGTTTCCACATAACACTCAGTGCTCATCCCCACAAGTGTCCTCCTCCATGCCCATCCCTCCTCCCCCCCACATCCATCAGTCCTCAGTTTTTGTCAGCATTCAAGAGTCTCTCATGGTTTGCCTCTCTCCCTTTCCCCCACCATTTCCGCCCTTCTTCTCCCCCTTGTTCCTCCGTCAAGTTCCTCCTAATCCTCCTATACGTGCAAACATATGATATTTGTCCTTCTCTGCCTGACTTATTTCGCTCAGCATAACACCCTCAAGGTCCATCCATGTTGCTACACATGGCCAGATTTCATTGTTTCTCATTGCCATGTAGTATTCCGGCAACATGCCATTCTTATTCTCACCTCTGTTCAGTCATTCTTTAAGCCAACATTCATCCAGGGCCCATCCTGTGCCAACAGAAAAGATACAGAGATAGGCAGGTAGAGTCCTACTTCCTTAGGACCTTATGAATTAGCTGGGAAATGCAGGAACGTCCAGGGTGTTGGGGGAATCATGAAGAAGCAGTGAATAATTAGGATAAGTGGTGGTAGAGAATGGTCAGAAATGATTTCTAAAAAAGAGGTGGACAGGGGTGTCTGAGTGGCTCAGTCAGTTGAGCGTCTGACTTTTGCTCAAGTCATGATCTTGCAGTTCTTGAGTTTGAGCCCTGTGCCGGGCTCTGTGCTGGCAGTTCGGAGCCTGGAGCTGCTTCAGGTTCTCTGTTTCCCTCTCGCTCTGCCCCTTCCCTGCTTGCACTCTGTCTCTCTGTCTCTCAAAAAAATAAATGAACATTAAAAAATGCGTGGCAAAGAGGCCAGTGAGTGCAGTAGGGGATAGGTATAGACAGGTGCGTAGTGCCTCCTGAAAATTTAGCTGGGTATAAGAGAAGATGGGATGAGGGAGGCATGTCACATGAAGGAGCTGGGCTTTGCTTTGAAAGCTTTGGGGGAGACAGAAGGATTCCAAGCAGGAGAGTGATATGATCAGGTTTGCATATTCCTGGTGCTAAAGCCCCAACTAAGAAAACAGAGATAAGAAGAAGGACATATTTACATTCCACTAGGAAAGAATTGAAAGGGAAGGTAGCCAACTGTAAGGGAGAAGGACACTAGGACCACTTGAGTTGTTGGGTACTTGGAAGGTGCCATTGACTGAGAAAGGAAAGGGCTGGTGATGATTTAGATGGGGATGGCATTTTAATGCCCTTCTCTCTTTTGTAGTTTCTAACATAGAAGTATATACATAAGGAAACATGCAAATGAGACATAAATCACTGCTTTAGTAATAATCAGGTAAGCAACTTATACCCCAAAGTAAGCCCAGACGTGAAACCTAAGTCTGGGACTCCAAAAAGGGCTTTCTCCTTTCTTCTCCAAGAAGGCAGGTGCTGGGCCATCCAATTCAGGGGACCAGAAGGAGTGGTCTGGCTGATTGCCCCCAGGGGGTACTAACTTTGGAAGAGCAAGACTTGGGACAGAAGTTACCTCTGAATTAGAAAGTGATAACAATGTGAAAGAAACCTCATTTGTCTCCAAGGAATGGTTACCCCATACTTTCTCAAAATGAGTCCCAATTAATATTTCAAGAGCCGTCCAATAAGATTTGTAACTATTCCATTAGGAAAGAAATAGCGAGGGGCGCCTGGGTGGCTTAGTCGGTTAAGCGTCCGACTTTCGCTTAGGTCATGATCTCGCGGTTCGTGGGTTCGAGCCCCACGTCGGGCTCTGTGCTGACTGCCAGCTCAGAGCCTGGAGCCTATTTTGGAGTCTGTGTCTCCCTCTCTCTCTGACCCTCCCCTGCTCACGCTGTCTCTCTCTCTCCTAGAAATAAATAAAAAATATTAAAAAAAAAAGAAAGAAATAGTGAGGGGGTGGAATAGTGCAGTGGGGACATATCTCTTCTATGGTCAGATTATAGGGATGGTGATGAAAGCATGTTCCTTTTCTCCCAGCCACCCCCAATGCTGGACATACTGACTCTGGAGGTTCTGAAACAACCAAGAGGAAATATAGCAGGGATTTTTGCTCTGGAGAGAAAGAGCTGCTTAGGAAGTCATCTGAATGTTGGTCGTGGTGAAGTGTTGGGAGAAGAATGTTTCATGAATGAAAAGGGAAGTGTGTTGAGGACAGAACATGGGAGCACCAGTATTTAAGGGACACACCAAAGAAATGGTGTCTCAAGAGGTAATTAAAAACAGGAAAAACATCATCACTGAATCCAAGAGACAAGAAAGTGTCAAAAAGTGTCAAGAAGAAGAGGGCAATCAACAGGCAAAGAGCTGTAAACAGATCAAAAGTACCCATTGAATTTTTCTTTCTTTTTTTTTTTTTCAAGTTTTTAATGTTTTTATTTATTTCTGAGAGAGAGAGACAGCGTGAGCAGGGTAGGGTCAGAGAGACAGGGAGACACAGAATCCTAAACAGGCTCCAGGCTCTGAGCTGGCTGTCAGCATAGAGCCTGACGTGGGGCTCAAACCCACGAACCATGAGATGATGACCTGAGCCGAAGTCGATGCTTAACCAACTGAGCCACCCAGGCGCCCCCCCCCCGCCCCCATTGAAGTTTTCAAGTAGGGGCCACAAGTAACTGTTATAGTACCGACAGATAGATGGAGGGAGAAGACAAATTCTATTCACACAGAAGGAAAGGAGAGAGGAAAAGGCTGAAAATGCAGGGGGCAGTGGGGACAAAAGAAGGAGCAGGGTTCTTAGATGCTGGGAAAGGCAGATGGAGCTGGAATCTCACATGAACCAGCCCCCTTCTAGTGCTCGTACTTCTGATTCTTTACCTGCCAACTGCTGCTTATCTTACATGCCACTTCCTCAAAGAACATTCTCCAGAAACCTCAGTCTAAATGAAGTATTTGTATTTTATTCACTTGTCAACAGCCTACATCTATTCTTATTTTTTAATATTTATTTAATTTTGGGAGAGTGCAAGTGGGGGAGGGTTACAGAGAGGGGGACAGAGGATCCGAAGTGGGCTCTGCTTCCATCTGACAGCAGCGAGCTTGATGTGAGGCTCGAACTCACAAACCATGAGATCATGACCTGAGCCAAAGTCAGATGCTCAACTGACTGAGCCACCCAGGTGCCTCAACCCTACATCTATTCCTGAATTTCAGAGCACTTACCACTGTTGGCAATTATATGGTCTTCTCCATGCTTATTTGTTTAATGCTTACCTCTCTTATTAAACCAAAAGCCACACATGGGCATGGATCACATCTGGTTTTTCTCAGGGTTATGGTTTTGGCTCTTAACATGGTATCAGGCATATATTTAATGCTCAGTAAATATTTGTTGAATCTTTCAGTGAAGTTTCTTGGACTACTCCTATCCATTGAAAGATACTTTGATTTAAATGTTCAGAAACAAAGGTTTATTTGTGAACTGTTTATAAGGAAAGTATAAGCTGCTATTTTCAGAATGTAGGGAAAATTAGTTTTGATTTTTTAACACAGCAGTTGAACCTCTCCATCATCAGTATCCCAAGAGATGAGGGGTTGAAAAAAATACCTGGACATGTCTCTACCATTTACTGCAGCCCAGAAATGGGTTAATTCATGGATCATTGACTTGCCCATGGGCAGTCCTGGGCTGAACTTGCCTTGTGGGGGTTGCCTGGACCTGAAAATCTGCCTGAAATTTTGGGAGCCACACAGAACTACAGCAAACAATGTTACAATCTTCCAGAACCAACCCACACAGGTCAATGAGCATTGATCCCTGCACTGTGCTCTTCCCACTGCTTAGGAGCTGAGTGTCCTCAGCTGAACAATGGATAACTCCCCCATTCCCACAGCATTTCAAGTCTGGTGAGGACTTAGGGTAATGGAGAAGGAGGTGAGCCAGCAAATGTGTTTTATCAAAGGAATGGGATTGATTGCTACTATATCATTCTTTCATCCCAGCTCTCTCACAGGTTTTGTTTTAATGACTTCGGAGTCTAAGAAGCTCTATTCAGAACACCAGCGCACATTTGGCTCTGACATATGCAATCAGTGCATGCCATGGGAACTTGGCTCCCTTTAAACTCAAAATTAATTATAGGCATTTATATTTTCAGAAACCAAAATGGGTAATCAGACTTAATTAACTGGTAATCAATCAATGCTTCTCTTCCTCCCCATGTACAATGGCAAGTAAGTGAAGATAATTTTGATTCTGAGAAGATTAAAAACCCTTTAGAGTGGGGAGAACCATTGTAACATCATGTATGGGGAATCTGATGTGTGGTTTCCACTATCGTTAATTATGTATGGTAGATATATAACCATCTCTCTCGTTATGCCCCAAATCCACTTTTGCTTGGTGGTTTCCATGTCTTCTGTGCTAGAGGCTGTACTAAAATTTGCAAATCCCATTTCTCCAGTGGTTACATGCTGGAAGAGTTCTTGATACTTGCTATCTCCCTTGTTTAGGCTTCAGTTGAGTTGAGTTGAATTGAGTTGAGTTGAGTTACACATTGTTTATGATTGTTTTACAGATCCTTTCCACCTAAGCTTAATTTTCACTGACTACTCATGGGTACGTAAGATTCAGTGAGTTCAGACATGATGATAGAAGGGGGAAAGGCAGGAATTGATGACATACCACTTCAACAATAGTAAAACATTGCTACATTAGCCCCCAACGATGGAGAAGACTCTTTGAAGAAAGTTATTATAGTTTAGCATCAATCTAAAAAGTTATTTTCTAAAAAAAAGTCATTATATTGTAGCACCAATCTAAAACATTTCTAAGAGAAGAGATCTTAAAAGGTCTCATTTCAAGAAAAAAATTGTAACTATTTTTTTTAAAGTCAGTTTTCAATGATCTTTTTTGAGAAGGTGATAGTAGTAGCTTTCCTCTTATTCACCATTGAGTGAATCTAGATCCTCTAGACTCTCCATGACACACACCTTCCCAACTTCCCAAATTAAATGGAAAGACAGGATTAGTTGTGTGCACAGATTGTCCGTTGTGTATCTCTGGAGTCTCCCAAGAACCCATCTGTTTTTCCAGTGTCATAGAATTCAGTGGAAGTTCCATCAGGAAGCCTGATGGAAATAAGGAATATATTGTTATAGAATACAAGTCACCTTTTTATGAATGGCAATATTAGTGTTGCATGAAATTCAAGGTACAGCTTCTAGTTAGGTTAAGTCAACTTCTAGTTAAGTTTGAGGCATTTCCTTAATATGATAACATAGATTAGCATATTATCAACCCAGAATTCTTTTGGTGATCAATCTTTCTCTCCTTTAATCACTTTGTTAGAAGTCCTCACGTTTTTCAATGTTCTAAAGACGTGTATTCTTTAAAGTATTAAAAATAATTTTTTGATGTTTATTTTTGAGGGAGCGAGTGAGAGAGAGAGAGCGAGTGAGCGAGAGAGGGCAAGTGGGGGAGGGGCAGAGACTGAGGGAGAGGCAGAATCCAAAGCGGGCTCCAGGCCATCAGCACAGAGCCCGATGCGGGGCTTGAACCCACAAACCGGGAGATCATGACCTGAGCTGAAGTCAGACCCCTGGCCCACTGAGCCACCCAGGCTACCTCGTAAAAGCTGAAGTATTGTTGTAATGATGACTCTGGGCTTGTAAATGGTATTTCTTATGCCACTGTGAGATCTACTCTAAAGGGTGGTTTCCAAAGACATAGCTTTGTCTCCAAGTAGTTCAGGTTGAACAAAGCTCTCTCCTGATTCAAATTATTCAATTTGTAGAGATTCTGCAGTGAATATTAGACCTTAGTTGTTCCTCCTCTTCATACAGCATACTTTTGAACCATTTCTTTGTGCTAGAGATTTTGATTTAGGAAATGCAGGCAAACTTTTAATAGTAGCATGAGTAAAATAGAATTGGAAAAATATATGTTTTACTACCAAATCCCCCATACCGTATTGCTCTAATTCAGGCCATTAATTTGTGCATCGAGGGTAATGATGCTTCTTGATGATACTCTGTAACGTTTATATTATATATGGCCACCCTGGCCACTGTATGAAAGAGAAAATTGAAAATCTTAAGGGCTGAACAAAATAAAGGGTATTTCTCAGTCACATAGCGTGTGTTCCTGATTAGTGGATGGAACCCTTCTAAGTTATGATTGGGAGACTCTGCTTTTTCTCTTCTTGTGGCTTTGCCATTTTTTTTACAAGGCTTCCGTGTTACCATGAAAGAAGGAAGAGCACAAAGGATTGCATGTGTTGAAGGACCAGGCGTGTGAGGAGCACGCATGATTTCTGACTCATGTTTCCTTGGCCAGAATTCAGTCACATGCAAGGAAAGTGAAACTGAAGTCCAGCCGTAGGAGACAGTTATAGCCCATGGCTAGCCTGTCTCTCTCACAATTGTTTGCTCTTTTCCTTTATATCCTTTCCCTTCCTTTGCAATTTGTCTTTTTTACTCCTTAGTGTAAAACTTGGCAGTATAGCCCAAGTGTTGAAACTTTAAAAAAGCTTTTAAAAATATATACAATCTGTCAAATTTTATGAATTTTAAACTATGTGAATTTAAAAAGTGTGATTTAAATGTTAGTAAATATTAGCAGAATCTCATTTTATGTGTAAAATTTGAAAAAGCCAACGTATACCAAATTTAAAAATAATCTAAATTGTATAATTTCAAAGTTAGCTGGCAAAGCGAATTGCAAAGTATTTATGCCATTGACACAGTTGATGCTCTCTACCTTATGTGATAACAGAAATAGCCACCATCCTTGGTAGGTATAACATCAATCATAAATTTCTTTACATGCATTAGAATCTCTGATGGTGGTTTTAATGGCTGACATGCTTTCATCTTAATGTTCGTGGTTTTCTAGTATACAATCTTTTTAATATTCTGTATATTCTAAAACAATGTTAAAATTCATCAAGTGGTGGTAATAGACAGAATGTTGGAAATGTGCTTAAAAGTCAATACTGTTGAAATGGAAGGTGAATAATCATAATCAGGAGGTGGAAGAGAATAAGAAACAAAGGAAGAACAGCAGGAAAAGATTAGCTAATATTTGTGAGCACTGGGCATTGTTCTAAGGACTTGTATTGTGTTGATTCTTTTAATTCTTACACTCACCCTCAGAGTTAGGTAGGAGGGTACTATGATTGCTCTTGTTTTATAAATGCAGAAACATAATACTCTGGATAGAAGGCTACACACTACCGTATTGTGTCATGCCATGCTGTTAATTTAGAGTGTACATTCTATGAACTATTCAGGATATCACAGAAAAAAATGGACAGAATGAGGGCAATCTTTTCACCTCGCTCCTATCTAGAATTAATCTTTTAGGATAATTATTTGTTGTGATAATATAAGTCTTCAGGAACTCATCCATGGTATATAAAGCAGCAGCCTTCTAACTTTCTTCATATACAACCAAGAAGACACACCCTTGTGAGTTCTTCGTACTTTGGGATCTAGAGCCCTAATTTACTATTTCTAGTTTCCCTTGCCTCCATGTCCTCATGTAAACACTCTGTTTCATGCCCATCAGTGGAGTACAGTTTTATTTTTAATTCCTGGAACCCCAGATGGATTGAAAAATCTAAATATGAGAATGGAAGTTAAGGAAGAGAACAATGGGAATGGACTGAGATAGGGACATAATTGATTGGCCCCTTCATTAATTTCCTCATTCATTCACTAAACTGTTACCAAGGGTGCTATGTACCAGGTATTGCTGTAGATTTGGGAGATTCAAAGAGGAGGGAACAGGCGAGGTCTTGGAGTCTAATAGGAAAGAGGAGTGCTAAAAAACAAACAAAAAAACCCCCAACCAACCAAACAAAAGACAAACAAAAAAAACCCTACAAAATGTTTCTAACTTCCTTGGGGAAAGACTTTATGTACAGCTTGTCCAGGCAGGAAGAGGTGAAAGGCCATGACGTGTTCCAGAAACCAAGAGGCACAATGTTACTGGTGTGTGGGGTGTGTTGGAGAATGGCACTGCCCTTAGAATTAGGTGACGGGCGCCCTTCCTTGATTTGGGTTTTGTACATTAGAAGGTGTCACTCTGATGAGAGGTTCATGGAGCTGGGGAACCTGGCCTTGCCAACCTGGAGCCCATACCCACTATGTTCCAGGTACTTCATACCCCAGAATGTCCTGCTCTGTTGGCACCCAAGCTCACTTTGAAGGTCTGTACTGACATTCTCCACTGGCTGTACTCCCGAGGGTGGGAATGCATGGTAAATGTAAGCATTTCTAGATCTAGGTGGCTGTTTTCAAGGGTGTGTGGTTGAGCTCTGACATCAGCCAGTGGTGTCCACTGCCTGCCCACAAGATTATTCATGGAGGAAACCCAGGAGTGGAAGCAGAGGGGAATGGGGTGATGGGATACAGGCTGGGGGCCCAGAGTCTTTTCCATGTGAGACTCTTCTTCATGTGAGGACCTCAAGCATTCTAAATTCACCCCTGGTCTCCAAGTCCTTTAAGTTATATTTGTTAAGATGGAAGCCTTGAGCATACTAACAGTTTATGAACTTGATTTATAAGTTTTAATCTTCTTACATATGGTATGTGGGCCCCCATTTCTGCTCTTGCCTACAACCCACAAGTGGAGAGAGTGGGCGTCTTGCAGAGCATAAAGCTGATGAGATAGATTGCCGTAGAATAATGATCTTCTGTATCTTGCCAAGTAGTAACACATGGAGTCAACAGCCATTTATAAGAAGATGAATTTTTGTAAAAAGACAACCCTGGGGGCAGGGTGAGGTGTGAGTGGGGAAGACCTTCAGGTAATGAGCCAGTTAGAAGCTGTTTCAATTGATTAGCCCACAGATGAGGAGGAACTGAGTCGAGGCTGTGGAAGAGGCAGTGAGTGTGACGGTGGGATGATGTGGAGATTCTGGACTTGAGGGACATTAATGAGGTGGAATCAATGAGCATTGCTGATGGATTAATAGATTTATGGGTGGAGTGACAGAATGGGAGACAGGGAGTTAGAAAAACAGAACTCAGGGATGTTGAGAGGGCCTATTTTGTTGTTGTCCGGGAACTTGTAAGGATGGCGGTGCCATTGGTGGAGGTTGGAATGGACCTAAACCTTCATCCTTACTCATCCCCTAAACCACACATGTTTTGTAGCCTGTGAGATTTGACCAACATTCCATATAAAATGAATGACCGACATTAAGTATCACTTTGACTAAGTGGATTAAATGCTTAAGTTAATTCAAGATTTTAAACTTTGTTTTTGATGGACTTAATATTTTAGGTCATGCTAGTATTTCATATCATACAGAGCTTCCATGTGATTAAATTAACTGTCTATGAATGTTACATGAAAATGGGATAAATCTGCATTTTCTTCCTTTGATGTAACTGATGTAATTGATGCAAGACATTTCCATCACAGATTTTTTTCCCACTGGTCAGTGGCTTCTGTCTATATTTTATACATTCTTAATTTAAATCACTTTATGTTGTAGCCCTGCTAAATTCTATAACTATAAAACATAATTATCCCTTAGACACATCGGATCGTGTTATAAAAGTAACGTTGAATCAAAATGACTTTCACTGAGTCAGGTAAAGATCTCTAATGATTTCTTTTAAAATCATAGGGCAGGTCATGTTCAGAAAAGAATCAAATATTAAGTAGAGAAATTACATTGGATCGGTGCCCAGATTCTTAAGAGAGACCACTGAAGATGATAGTCTGGTTTCCTTTGGAGCCTGAATCCAAATCATGTCTCCTTGATATAGCAGTCCCTGACAGCAAGCCTGAAGATAAGTCTGGTTCTTCAGATGTTTTTCTATAGTGTGGTTTATAACCTGATTCTTTAAGAAATTTGGCCAATGCTAAAGATATGAATGTTGAGGAAGTATTGATATGTATATATTTAAATGTATATGTAGATACACATATAAATATTTATAAATAAATATATATTTAAAACTTTCACCTATGAAGATATAGATGATGCTATTCCTGTGCTTATTAGCTCATTATTGACATATTTATTTCATACGTTTGTTCATAATATTCTCTTATGTGAGGCTTTTTTTCCAGGTGACAGTTATATATACCATAAAGGGCATATTTGACTATAAATCATACCTGGGGCTAGTATCTCAATAAAAGATTAATATTCATAAACTGTAAAGACCTATTAGTATTTTAAGATGTATACATAAAATTACTATAAAAAGACACTGGAATTATTACTATGTATACTGAAGGGAATGATAACGGGTACTTTGTTTTTCCTTATATAATACCCCATATTTTCCAAAATCTCTCCAATGAACATACTATTCTCATATTTGGGAAAAGGAAATCTGTCATTTTTAAAAAAGAAACAAGATGCATCAGGGACATATATGGTTGTAGAACAGAGTGATGAGGTTACAGGAAGTCATATGAAGGCTCATGTGCATGCATACTCATGCATTCACTAAGGGGAAGTAAAAGCAAGAAAAAAAAAAGAACAGCTGGAAATATCTCACCATACTTGTAGAATGGAAGGGAACTTGAATTACAGAAAAAACTTGCTCTCTGTCTTTAAAAAGTCACCAACTATCAATATTAACTGAGGGTATATTTGTGGCAGATAGAAGCATCAGTTCCTGCATGAGAAATATTTTCACTGCATAACTGGAAGACTTATTCCAATTGCTTTCTAGTATCATTAAAGATTTAAGCACACAGAAAAGAATGGAGAAAAATGTAACGACCATCAGCCCACAATCCAGCTTCATCAAAACTTGGCATTATGCTAGCTTTGCTTCAGAGATTGTATTTCTGTTAAGTAAAATATTACATCTTTATGGTGGAAAAGAGAGAAGACTTTGAGTATGCCCCAGGTAGAGCCTACTGGCATGAAGAAACTGTAGGTGGGTTGAGTAGAAGTAAGGCATCCTCTGTGATTGGTTAGCGATGTCTGTTTGCCTATTTCTGGTTGGTCCTAAGTTGGAAGGAAGACAAAAATTTGGGAAATTAGTAACCAAATCCTGGTCATCGGACTGATTGTTCTAGAAATTATTGTGCAGCCTTCTGGTTTGTTGCTAATGATAGCAGTCAGGCTTCCTGCAAGTCTGACTTAATGCAGGCTGGCATCCTGGGCTGTTTGATGGAGATAACGGGTTGGTTCCCTGAGTTGCTGGTCAGAGGTCTATTTTTACAGATTGTTTGGCCACTGTCTGGTGGTACGTTCTGTTTTTCATGATACACAAGGCTCCAATTCATTTCTGCTTACCTGTAGAGTGGTATTTCATTGTATGGGTATATAACAATGTTTATCTATCCTTGGACCATCCATCCAAACTTAGATCCCATCTTTTTACCCCTACAAACACTGCTGCAATTAAGATTCGTGTCTGTTTGCACAAGGAATGTTTCATACCAAGAGTTTCCTGCCATGTGTCTGGTTTTTTCTTTTTGGACTGAAAGATATGATGATTCCTTATCTTACTGTGTGGTGAATTCTAAGGTCCAAGGTCACTAGAATTAGTAAACACTGTCCATTACTTCCAGAGCCTACAGAGGTAGGCCAGCATATCAAATTTGCCTGGTGCTTATATATCTTATGATTTAAAAAAATCATTTCTCTCCTCCTTCTGCAAAAATATGAATTCCATTTTCTCTTCCTTCTCTTCATCTGGAATTAATTAGGATGACAACTCTACCACTTCACCAGCATGGGAACCTCTTTAAGTTAGCCATTATAAATAGCCTGCAGTGTTGTGTATTCAGGACATTATCACATAAAATTCACTCAATGTCAATGTTTTCAGTCAAGGCCATGTGACTAATAGATACTTAACTAGAAGTTAAATTGACCGCAAGTTCTAAGATGAACCCTTGGTATTGAATAATTGTCAACACATTTCTTTTATGTTTACCCTTTCCTTGAAAAGCTGTACTGTGTGTTGAATATTAATATTGTAATACAACTTTTATATGTAGTTGCTTTCTAGGATTTTTGTAGTTTTTCTCTTTACTCCAGATAATCACCCTATGCTCACTCATATGAACAGTAAATGTTTGTTTCAAAGAAATAGTAAAAAAAGAAAAGCATACCTGATAGGAAAAATACGAACTTATGATCCTTATTTATGTGACTAAGTGTTACAAACCCTATCTCTTAACTCACAAATCGGTTCCCTTTTGTGTATTCCATTGCCTCCACTATTTCTTGCCTGAACTTTCAAAACAAAAAGACACTTTATAAGAAATCTCACCATCGCTGGGCTTGTGCCCTTCGATCGATGCTTTCAACTGCTGTCAGAGTGATCTTTGTAAAATGAAAAAAGAATTATTCCCCTACTGAAAATCCATTAAGACCTTTTTATCATCTGTAGGATAAAGTAGCAGCTACTTAGTCTGATATGAAAGGCCCTTTGTGACCAGAACGCTTTTTCTGGAAACTCCCCTTCTGGCTCTCTCCAGCACGGCTGGACACCAGGCAGCCCCAATCCCCAGCTACGCCCAGGGGTTCCTGGAGGTGCATTGGGCCTAGACCCCTTCCCCTATTTGTTGGACTAAATCATCCTTCAGGACTCACCTCCAGAGTGACCCGTTCTGTGAACCTGTTCCAGAGTCTTCTCCCTTGCCCACCGAATCAGGGGCTCCCTCCCTTCTGTGCCCTGGGCCTACACATGCCAAAGAGTTTTGTAATTAAGAACATGTTTGCATCCTTGCACTAGCCTATGGGATTTTTAAGGGCAGATATTGTTCTTGAAATGTTCATCTATTTTTGATTTTCAGAGTTTGGAATTTAACATTTTAAAATATATACACATATATGCATGAATATGAACATGTATACACACAAATGTACTTGACTTTTAGCTCCTCACTGCCACTTGCTTTCTGCACTTGGACAGGGCTGTTTAACTTCAACACTTCGGTTTTCTTATGAGGAAGTTGAGCCTAGTTAGATTTGGAGATGTTTAGAGGAGTCATTGAAAATTTCACCTGGGGCACCTGGGTGGCTCACCTGGTTAAGTTTCTGACTTTGGTTCAGGTCATGATCTTGAGGTTTGTGGGTTGGAGCCTTATGTCGGGCTCTGTGCTGACAGATCAAAGCCTGGAGCCTGCTTCAAATTCTGTGTCTCCCTCTCTCTCTGGCCGCCTCTCCCCATTTGCACTCTGTTTCTCTCTCTCTCTCTCTCTTTCTCTTTCTCTCAAAATAATAAACATTAAAACAACTTAAAAAAAGAAAGATCTACCAAGAATAAGGCCATTTCTGCAGATTCCTTTTTCTATCCACAGCACCCAGGGAATATCTAGCTCAGTGTTGACTAACCTGAGGGAAGAAAGAAATGAAAGAGGAAGGAGGGTGGGGAGGGAAGGAGGAAGGATAAAAGGGGGTAAGGGTAGGGGAAAGGAGGTGCAGGGGTGTGGGGGGAAGGAAGAGAACATGCAGCAATATGAAGCACTCTTTGAAATCTGTACGGGTGAAGGGGATACCTAACCAACATTGGAATTCTGTTGGAATGAAGAAAAAGGAAGAAACTCATGCTGAGTAGGCAGCGAACAATGTCTACCCCCAGAATGTTTCTGGGATACAAAACTAAATCAGACATGACACTTGCCCTGGAGAACTTTCTCTCCAGTAAAGGAGATTAAAACACATGTCTACATAGAACTGCAGAGCAATTGGTGAGAATTGTCTGGGGCAATAGGCCTTCTGTGAAAGTCTATTGAATGAATAAAAAAGCGAGCAAACAGAAGAACAGATAAAGTTCTAGAACTTCAGAGGAGGAGTAAATCCTGTCCAGCAGAAAGGCTCCAGGAAGGGGAAGCAAACTTACCTTGGTCTTAGGGCAGGGAGGGTTTGGAACAAGTAGTTAAGGGGCAAGTTTTGGGGTGAGCAGGGATGGGGAGGGGAACATTTGAGGGAAAGCGAAGAGTGTACAGGGGTGTATGTGGCTGGGATGAATTCCATTTGGCCAAACAACTCAGTTTTGATGGCTCAGAGTGAGGATGGCCATGCCACTGTCGCCACAGATCCTGTAAATGAAGCATGCATTATTCTCTTGTATTTTCTATGTGGTAGAAATCAACAGGAACCGTCAGTGATCATCAGGCACTGTTTCCACCCCTCCAAAATCTTAAAATATAATCTGAGGTAACCAAAAGAGTTACATATGAACATTAAATATTTATTTCAAAGAACTAGTAAAATAATAAAAGCATACCTGATAGGAAAATGTGAACTTACGATCCCTATTTATGTGACTAAGTGTTAAAAACCCTATCTCTTAACTCACAAACCTTTTGTCTACTAGATGAAAGGTGAGAGGGGACTGTTGTGACTCCAGCCTTGTTATGTGCACCAAACCCGGGGACTAGGAGACGAGTTCCCAGGTGATGAAGGTGGCCGGAGTTTTTGCGGTGCTTTGTTTCTTAATGGAGGATTGAAAATTCTTTAGCCAGAGTAAACCAAAGACTGAATGGGGTGCTGGGATCAGCAGGTGCAGCGGACCCTGATAGAGACTGAAATGTGACTGCACCTGACTGATATGACATTGCACTTTCTGCTTGTGCTGCTCAGAAGCCTGGGTTCCTACAGAAAGACAATACTTCACAATCATCAAAGCTTAACCTTCAACGGTCATGACCGATATCTTGGTGTGCCACTCCTAGGTCCTGGATAGAGAAGGTGGAGTATGACAATGAGAAAAGAAAAAAGATTTTGCTTTATAGACTTTTAAAAAATGTTAACATTTAATAGCATGATCTTTTTCTTTCTAGTAACATTTTTAAAATTTGAAATAGATCTCTGAGTCGTTTTGTATTATAAGCAATTGTAGAAGCGACAGTAAAAGGGAAGTTCAATATGTTTTTTTAAATGTTAGAGAAAAACCAATTTCCTCATTATCATGGATTATTTCGTATTTCTAAATGTTCACCAATCACATTGATTCTCTGGAGTAATTTAAATATAGAGCTTGATAAATGGAAAACCGTCTTGCTTGACAATAGAATGAGAGTATATGAGATTCGAAGAGATTTATGTTATTTAGCTTTGCGTAACTACCGGTTACCTGCTGCAGTGTATGCTAGGAGGCTGGGTTTTGGGGGTAGAATAGTACAGAAACTTCCTTGACAGTGTCGTAAGAGGGTCAGGAGAAGCAAGCAGGGCCACACAGTCCTGAGCCATGTAGGCAAAGAAAGTGGTGAACACAAGTTTTCAGGAGCTTGCAGGAGGGCATGTAACCAAACCTTGAGGGCCAAGGAAAGATCCTGGAAGACATACCATTGAGAGGGGATGTTCTAGAACAGAAGGAACAGCCTATCTGGAGGCTCAGAGGTGACGGAAAGCAATACTGCATGGGGCCGTGAGAAAACCAAACCAACCAAACCGAAATCCATCATGCTTCCTATGATCCACGTTCAATGTGCCATATGCATATTGTATTTTCTGAAACAGAAATAGCCTTCCTGGACTGATATTTTGTTTCTAAACTGATGGGTGAAGCAATGCCTTTACAAATATGCCTTCACTGTAATTCCTTCCTTTTGGAGAACATTCTTTAGGGCAAAAATTTGTGAAAAGTCAGTTATCTTACATTTAGGGTTTTTTCATTGGTAAATCCTCTTTAAAAAAGTTTTTTTAACGTTTATTCATTTTTTTCATGTTTATTGTTTATTCATCTGTCTCTCTGAGAGAGGGAGGGGCAGAGAGAGAGAGGGAGACACAGAATCCAAAGCAGGATCCAGGCTCTGTGCTGTCAGCACAGCACACGGGGCTCGAACCCACGAACTGTGAGATCATGAGCTGAGCTGAAATCAGACGCTTAACCGACTGAGCCACCCAGGCACCCTTGGTAAATCCTCTTTTAAACAAAATTGGCTCTCCAAGAAAAATCAAGATCCCTTTTCTCACCATGGGCTGATGGGGGAAACTTGGAATATCTGTGCTGGCATTCCTCATGAAATTCGCAGGCCTTGGTTCACTGAGAAGGCCACTGAGTTCCAGATAGAGGAAGCACCTTGCCCAAGGTCACTCAGCTTTGGCAGCTAGAGTGAGATCCATCACATAAAGCCCCGGGTTTTAAATCCCCGTCCAGTGCTGTTCCCCTAACACCTGAAGTTTCGTCCTGAATTTTCCTACAAAGGCCTTTTAGGTGTTTGCTAGTTCTTTTAAGTGTCTGCTGTGATGTAGTCCTTTTGCCTGGACTCCCTCCTCCCCTCTGTGGAGCTTTCAGTTAATTAATGAGAGGTCAGGTGACAAATGATTTGCTTTCTGATGGGGTTTTGATAGGAATTGTTGAGCATGATTATGTGTGCACATTTTGGGGACAGCGGTTTCCTTACAGAGCTCATTTACACGGCTAATTAACCGTGTGCAGCACTGTCGGGCAGGGCAGGACGGGAACTGGGAGACACCACCAAGGACATAACACAAAACACCCAAATTATGCTCTTTCATAACCGAACAATCAGAGGCACATTTTCCATAAAGCCAAGTGAATTGTTATTACAATTCTCAAGGTCCTTTTACTTGAGGCTGCAGATGACCACAGAACTCAGTGACATGAAAGAGATGAGCTAGAGGTCACAGGGGGCTACTTTTGATAAATTTCTTTACAATGTGAGGGGGTAAACGAGCTCTCAGTTACCAATAAAATGCAAAGCTCTTTTTACGTCTCTCTAATTCTTAATAAAACTCTTACAGAGACCAAATGAGAAAACCTTGTTTTCTGTATTTCCCTTCCTCCGATTGTTGAATACGTTTGTAACAGAAAAGAGGAATGACTTAACGCTTTATTCTTTTGGGGCGGGTATTTTTATTACACCGGACCTAGTTATCAAAATTAGAGCCTTGTAGTTCTTACCAGTGTTGGTGACCTTTGGTTTTAATCTTTCGTGATTGAACTTTTCTTTTTTTTTTTTTTTTTTTTTTTTTTTTTTTATTTATTTCTAGGAGAGAGAGAGAGACAGCGTGAGCAGGGGAGGGTCAGAGAGAGAGGGAGTCACAGACTCTGAAACAGTCTCCAGGCTCTGAGCTGGCAGTCAGCACACAGCCCGACGCGGGGCTCGAACCCACGAACCGCGAGATCATAACCTAAGCGAAAGTCGGACGCTTAACTGACTAAGCCACCCAGGCGCCCCTGAACTTTTGTATCTTGATTTCTAAAACAGACTGTGTGTGTCCCTTGGTTTTACAGAGTTTGTTGATCACCTGCAACAGAAAATTGCCATTTCTAAGCCTCTCCTTTTTCTGTAGACATATAGCTCAGAACCTCCTTTGAATGTAGACTTGGTGATCAGACCTTTTTTCACCCCTCTCCTAGCTGAGCTGCTCAACATCTGAAAGACACTAAGTAAGTTTACTTAAACTTGCCAAGGCTCAATTGTCCCACCTGTACAATTAGGATGACTGAAAAAAAAAAGATTCCCTAGCGTTTTGCTAAGCTGTTATATGAACACTTGCATATTATTATATATAAACACATGTTTTAAATATTTATTTATTTTTGGGGAGAACGCAGGTGGGGGAGGAGCAGAGAAGGGAGGACAGAGGATCTGAAGTGGGCTCTGTGCTGACAGGCTGACGTCAGTGAGCCAATGTGGGGCTCAAACTCATGAACTGTGAGATCATGACCTGAGCCAAAGTCACTTAACAGACTGAGCCACCCAGAACCCCCCTAAACACATATTTTATATGAATCTTAGTGCCTTTCTTGGCAGAGTGCATATCTTTATTTTTTATTTTTTTGAATGTTTATTATTTTTGAGAGAGAAAGAGAGTGCAAGCAGGGAGGGGCAGAGAGAGAGAGGGGGACAGAGGATCCAAAGCAGGCTCTGTGCTCACAGCAAGTAGCCTGATGTGGGGCTCCAACTCACTAACTGTCAGATTATGACCTGAGCCGAAGTCGGAAGTTCAACCGACTGATCCACGGAGGTGCCCTTGGTAGAGTACATACGTACTTTTAAAGTAATTTTTGTAATTTTTAAAAATTTGGGGTTTTATTTTTTCATTTGAAAGAACTATATTGTGCATATTGTTTAAATCACTGTAGCACAATATTGAAGACAAAATTTGAATTTGGTTTTTAATTAACTATCAGTCAATGAAATGAAATGGAACTTTGTTTCCCTCTTTTGGTTTAAAAAATGGTGTCCATATCACAGGGTCTGAGAATTCAGTGAGATAAACTGGTAAAGTGCCCCTTAGCAAAGCTGTCAAAATATAATGTGACTGGTAAGGTCGAATTTTAAAAACTTTGTAGATTGCCTTTGATATTTTAAACTTTCCTAACTGCAGTGACCCTGAATTCTGTTACTGAGAAATGGCCAACTTCAGTTACAAGTGCTGAAGCATCTATTTCTTTAGTATTTATTAAGTTGTCAGTAAGTGATTATATTGATGATATTTGTAGTAAATGTCATGCAGAAATTTTTGGGGGTTGAAAACAGCTCATTGTTTGATAGATATGTAAATCTTTTGATGCATAGCTCTCTTTCAAGAGTCTGTTAATTTGTTTTATTGCTGTAGATATCCTTCAGCTTAAGATATTCTTACGACTTCTGGTCATAATAATAGCCAAATATTTGAATGCTGCTTTAAAATTTTTTTTAATGTTCATTTATTTTTGAGAGAGAGACACAGATCGAGTGGGGGTGGGGCAGAGAGAGAGGGAGACATGGAATCTGAAGCAGGTACTAGGCTCTGAACTGTCAGCACAGAGCCTGAGGTGGGGCTCAAACCCACGAACCGCGAGATCATGACCTGACCCAAAGTTGGATGCTTAATCGACTATGCCACCCAGGCACCCCTGAATGCTGCTTTTAAAAATTTCATTAACATGAGAAATTTCAAACATGTACAAAAATGGACAAAATAGTATAGTAAATCTCTATGTATATATCATCCAGCTTCTACAACTAATACATGGTCAGTTTTTAAATGTTTTATTCTATTTTTTCTAGCTTTATTGAGATAAAATAGACATATAATATGTGTAAGTTTTAGGTATACAATGTGATGGTTTGATACATGTGTATATTGTGAAATGGCTACTCCAATGAGGTTAGTTAACACTTTCATCATGTCACATAACTATCATTTGTGTATATGTGTGAGAGAACATTTCAGATTTAAAACACAAGCACATAACACAGTATTGTTAACTATAGTCACCATGCTGAACATTATATCCCGAGAACTTATTCGTGTCATGGGTGTACATTTGTACCTTTTGACAACATCTCCCTGTTTCTCCAGCCCCTACCCCCTGGTAACCACCACTCTACTCTCTCTTTTATGAGTTTGGCTCTTTTAGATCTCACATAGAAGTGAGATCATACAGTATTTGTCTCTCTCTATCTGATTTATTTTACTTAATGTGATGCCCTCAAGGTCTATCCATGTTGTTGCAAAAGGTAGAATTTCTGTCTTTTTATGACTGAATACTATTGCAGAGTGTGTGTGTGTGTGTGTGTGTGGTATATTCTTTATCCATTCATCTGTCCATGGACACCAAGATTGCTTCTGTGCCTTGGCTTTTATAAATAATGCTATGATGAACATAGGGGTGCATATATCTTTTGGAGTTGGTGTTTTTGTTTCTTTTGATTTCAGGTCTTGGTTTGAAGTTTTTAATCCTTTTCAAGTTAGTTTTTGGGAGTGGTATAGGGTAGGATTCCAATTTTATTCTGTTGCTTGTGAATATCCAGTTTTCGCATCACTACTTGTTGAAGAGACTGTCTTTTTCCCATTGAGTATTCCTGGCTCCCTTGTCAAATGTTATTGTGATTGTATATGCATGGATATATTTCTGTTCTGTTGGTCTGTGTGACTGCTTTTATGCCAATACCATTCTGTCTTGATTACTATAGCTTTGTAATATAGTTTGAAATCAGAAGTGTGATGCTTCTGGCTTTCTTCTTCTGTGGAATTGGTTTGGTTGCTCAGGTTCTTTTGTGATTCTGTACAAATTTAGGATTGTTTGCTCTAATTCTGTAAAATAATACCTTTGGAATTTTGATAGAGATTGCATGGAATCTATAGATAGCTTTGGACAGTATGGACATTTTAACAATATTTCTGACCCATGAACAAAGGATAACTTTCCATTTTTTGTGTCTTCTTCAATTTCTTTCACTAGTTAGTCTTCTAATTCTCAGTATACAGATCTTTCACCTCCTTGGTAAAATTTATTCCTAAGTATTATATATGTGTGTGTATATATACACACATATATATATGATAGTACTGTAAATGGATTTGTTCTCTTTATTTTTCAGATTGTTGTTAGTGTATAGAAACAACTGATTTTTGCATGTTGATTTTGTATATTGCAATTTTACTGAGTTTGTTTATTCCAGCAGGTTTTTGGTAGAGCCTTTAGAATTTTCCATATAGAAAATTGTGTCATCTGCAAACACAATTTTACTTCTTCCCTTCTGACTTAGGTGCCTTTTATTTATTTATTTATTTATTTATTTATTTATTTATTTATTTTGCCTATTTGCTGTGGCTAAGGCTCCCAGTACTATGTTAAATAGAAATGAGAGTGGATAGTCTTGTTCCTTATTACAGAGGGAAAGCTTTCAACCTTAACCTGGAGTGTGATGTTAACTGTGGGGTTGTTATCTATGGCCTTTATTATGTTAAAGTACTTTTCTTCTACACCTAATTTGTTGAGAGTTTCTGTTACATAAAGACGTTGAATTCTGTCAAATGCTTTTTCTGCATCTATTGAGATGATCACATGATTTTGATCTTTCATTCTATTAATGTTGTGTGTCATCTTGTTTGATTTGCATATGTTGAACCATCTTTGTATCTCAGGGTTAAATCCCACTTGAGCACAGTATATGATCATTTTAATGTGCTACTGAATTCATTTCATTAACTTTTTTTTCAGGATTTTTGCATCTATATTCATCAGGTACATTGACCAATAGTTTTCTCTTCTTGTATTGTCCTTACTTAGTTTTGGTATCAGGGAAATTCTGGCCTCATAAAATGGATTTGGAAATTATTCTTTAATTTTTTGGAAGAGTTAGAGAATACTTGGCATTAACACTTCTTAAAATTGAAGTATAATTAGCATACAGTGTTATATTAGTCTCAGGGGTACAATATAATGATTCAGCAATTCTAAGTTACTCAGTGCTCATCATGACAAGTGTACTTTTAATCTCCTTTATCTATTTTACCTATCGCCCCTATCTCTGGTGACCAGTTTGTTCTTTGTTTTTAAGAGCCTGTTTTTTGTTCATTTTTTTCACTTTTTCATTGTTCATTTGTTTTGTTTCTTAAATTCCACATATGAATGAAATAACATGGTATTTATCTTTCTCTGTCTGACTTATTTTACTTAGCATTATATCTGCTAGGTCCATCCATATTGATGCAAGTGTCAAGATCTCATTTTTTATAGCTGATTAACGTTCCATTGTATATATACAAAGAACATCTTTATCAACTCATCTCTGAATAGATAACTTGAGTTGCTTTCATATCTTGGTCATTGGAGATAATGCTATAATAGACATAAAATGCTACATTTATTTTTCAAATTAGTGTTTTCATCTTTTTTGGGTAAATACCCAGTAGTGAAAATTACTGGATCATATGGTAATTCTATTTTTAATTTTTTGAGGAAACTCCATTCTGTTTTTGTTCTTCAAAACAAATTGGCTTCACCAATTTGCATTGTCACCAATAGTGTAATATTGGTTTCAGGAGTAGAATTTAGTGATTCATCAATTACATTAACACCCAGTGCCCATCATAACAAGTGCCCTCCTTAATACTCATTACCCATTTAGCCCATTCCTCACCCATCTCCCCTCCATCAACCCTCCGTTTGTTCTCTGTAGTTAAGAGTCTCTTATGGTTTCCTTCTCTTTCCCTCTTTTTTCCCTTCCCCTATGGGAAAGGATGTTTCGTTTTTTAAATTCTACATTTGAGTGAAATATGATATTTGTTTTTCTCTTACTGACTTGTTTCACTTAGCCTAATACACTGTAGCTCCATCCATGTCATTGCAAATGGCAAGATTTTATCCTTTTTGATGGCTGGGTAATATTTCATTGCATATATATCACATCTTCTTTATCCACTCATAAGTAATTGGACATTTGGACTCTTTCCATAATTTGGCTATTGTTGATAGTGATGCTATAAACATTGGGGCTCATGAGTATGTTCAAATCAGTATTTTTTGTTTCTTTCGGATAAATATCTATAAGTACAATTGCTGGATCAGAGGGTAGTTCTATTTTCAACTTTTTGAGGGACTTCCATACTGTTTTTGAGAGTGGCTGCACCAGTTTGCCTTCCCACAAACAGTGTAAGAGGGCTCCCCTTTCTCTGCATCATTGCCAACATCTGTTGTTTCCTGTGTTGGTAATTGTAGTTATTCTGGCAGGTGTGAGGGGGTATCTCATCACAGTTATGATTTGTTTTTCCCTGATGCTGAGTGATGTTGAGCATCTTTCCATGTGTTTGTTGGCTATCTGTATGTCTTCTTTGGAAAAAGTGTCTGTTTATGTCTTCTGCCCATTTCTTAACTGGACTATATAGTTTTTGGGTCTTGAGTTTGAGAAGTTCTTTATAGATTTTGGATAGTAACCTTTCCTCAGATGTGTCATTCACAAATATCTTCCTCTATTCCACAGGTTGCCTTTTTGCTTTATCGATTATTTCCTTTGTTGTGCAAAAGCTTTTTTAAAAATGTTTATTTATTTCCTTTGAGAAAGAGAAAGAGTGTGAGCAGGGGAGGGGCAGAAAGAGAGGGAGAGAGATGATCCCAAGCAGGCTTTGCACTGTCAGCTGAGAGCCCCACATAGGGCTTGATCTCATGAACCATGAGAGGTCATGACCTGAGCCAAAATAAAGAGTTGGATGCTTAACTGACCGAGCTGCCCAGGCACCCCTGTGCAAAAGTTTTTTATCTTGATGAAGGGCCCATAATTCATTTTTGCTTCGGTTTACCTTGACTCCAGAGATGTATCTCATAAGAAGTTGCTGTGGCCGAGGTCAAAGAGGTTGCTGCCTATGTTCCTCTCTAAGATTTTGATGGTTTCCTGCCTCACATTTAGATCTTTCCTCCATTTTGAATTTATTTTTGTGTATGTTGGAAGAAAGTGGTCCAGTTTCATTCTTCTACATGTTGCTGTCCAGTTTTCCCAACACCATTTGTTGAAGAGCCTGCCTTTTTTCTATTGGGTATTCTTTCCTGCTTTGTTGAAGATTAGTTGATCATACAGTTGTGGGTCTGTTTCTGGGTTTTCTATTCCATTGATCTATGTGTTTGTTTATGCGTGTTGTATAAGTTTTTCGTGTATTTTGGGTATTAACTCCTCATCAGACACTTCAGTTTCAAGCACCTTTTCCCATTAAGTAGGTTGCTCTGCTCTCCTTTGCTGTGCAAAAACTTATTTTGGTGTAGTCCTAATAGTTTACTTTGTTTTTGTTTCCCTTGCTTGAGGAGATAAATCTAAAAAAATGTTTCTGTGGTTGATGTCAAAGAAATTACTGTGTATGTTTTTTTTCTAGAAGTTTTGTGGTTTTAGGCCTCACATTTAAATTTTAATACATCTTGAGTTTACTTTTTGTGTATGGTGTAAGAAAGAGGTTCAGTTTTATTCTTGTGCCCATAGATCTCTAGTTTTCCCAGTGCCATTTGTTGAAGAGACCGTCTTTTTTTCATTGTATATTCTTCCCTTCCTTGTCATAGATGAATTGACCATATGATTGTGGGTTTGTTTCTCTGCTCTCTGTTCTGTCCTATTGATCTATGTGTCTGTTTTTGTGCCATAACCATACTGTCTTGATTGTTATAGCTTTGCAATATATCTTGAAATTTGGGATTATAAAACCTTTAGCTTTGTTCTTTTTCCTCAAGATTGCTTTGACTTTTTGGAATCCTTTGTAGATCTATATAAATTTTACTATTATTTGTACAGCTACTGGCCAATATCTCTGATAAACATAGATGCAAAAATCCTCAACAAAATATTAGCAAGCCAAATTAAACAATACATTAAAAAAATAATTCACCATGATCAAGTGGGATTTATTCCAGAGATGCAAAGGAGAATCAGTATTTGTGAATCAATCAACAGGATGCATCACATTAATAAGGGAAAGGATAAAAATTATATGATCATCTCAGTAGATGCAGAAAAAGCATTTGAGAAAGTACAACATCCATTGTTGATGAAAACTCCCAACAGTATAGGTTTAAAAGGAGCATACCTCAATATAATAAAGTCCACATAATTGAAAACTCATGGCTAACCTGATACTCAATGTTGAAAAACAGATTTTATTCCTCTAATATCTGGAACAAGACAAGGATGTCCACCCTCACTACTTCTATTCTATAAAGTCTTAGCCACAGTAACCAGATAAGAAATTTTAAAAAACATACAAATTGGTAAGTAAAGTAAATTGGTTAGTAAAGTAAATGAAGAAAACTCACTGTTTCTAGATGACATGAGACTACATACAGAAAACTCCAAAGACTCCACCAAAAAAACTACTAGAACTAGTAAATGAATTTGGTAAAGTTATAGGATACAAAATTAATACCCAGAAATCTGTTGCATTTCTTTACACTAATAATGAAGTAAAAGAGAAACGAAGAAAACATTCCCATTTCCAGTGGCACCCAAAACAATAAAATACCTTGGAATAAACTTAACCAGGGAGGGGAAAGACCTCTACTTTGAAAACTATAAAACATTGATGAAAGAAACTTGAAGATGAGACAAACAAATGAAAAGATATTCCATGCTTATGGATTGGAAGAACCAGTGTCATTAAAATGTCCATACTGCCCAGGACCTACAGATTTAATGCAATCCTTATAAAATACGAACAATATTTTTTACAGAACTAGACTAAATAATACTAAAGTTGGTATTAATTCTTTGAATATTTGGTAGAATTCACCTGTGAAGCCATCTGGACTGGGCTTTTCTTTGTTGGGAGTTTTTGATTACTGATTCAATCTCCTTAATCATTATTGGTCTGTTCAGATTTTCTATTTCTTCATGATTAACCTCAATAGGTTGTATGTTTCCAGGAATTTATCCATTTCTTTTAGGTTTTCCCATTTGTTAGTGTGTAATTGTTCTTGGTGGTCTCTTATGATCCCTTGTATTTCTGTGGTATCATTTGTAGTGTCTCCTCTTTCATTTCTGAACTTATTTGCTTGAGTATTATCTTTTCCCTGTAGTCTAGCAAAGGGTTTGCCTATTCATCTTTCTAATAAACCAGCTCTTAGTTTTGTTGATCTCTTCTTTTGTTTTTCTGTTCTGTATTTGATTTAATTATTCTTTGATGATTGTTATTTTCTTCATTCTGCTAGCTTTGGGCTTAGTTTACTCTTGTAGTTTCTTAAGGTGTAAAGTTGGGTTGTTTATTTGAGATCTTTTTAAATTCTTTTTTTATTAAAGACAAGTTTTTTAAAGTTTATTTTTTTGAGAGAGAGACAGAACACATTCAGGGGAGGGGCAGAGACACAGAGGAAGGCACAGAATCTGAAGCAAGACCTAGGCTCTGAGCTGTCAGTACAGAGCCTGACATGGACTCAAACCCATGAATTGGGAGATCACAACCTGAGCCAAAGTTGGATGCTTAACTGACTGAGCCTCCCAGGTGCACCAAGATCTTTCTAGATTCTTAATGTCGACACTTGTCACTATAAACTCTCTTCTTACAACTGCTTTTGCTGCATCCCATAAATTTTTGGTATGGTGTATTTCCATTTTAATTTATTTCCAGATATTCCTTGATTCCCCTTTTTATTACTCCTTTGACTCAGTGGTGCTCAGGGATGTGTTGTTTAATACCACGTGTTTGTGAATTTTCCAATTTTCCTCCTATTATTGACAATGGTATTAACTACGTAACATTGTGGTTGGAAAAGATACTTGATATGATTTCAGTCTTCTTAAATTTGTTAATACTTGTTTTGTGATCTAACATATGATCTATCTTGGAGAATTTTCCCTATGTGTTTGAGAAAAAATTGTATATTCTGTTACTGTTGGATGACTGCTCTACATATGTCTTTCAGGCTCATTTTCATCTAAAGTTTGGTTCAAGTCCAATGTTTACTTATTTATTTTCTGTCTGGATGATTTATCCATTGCTGAAAGCAGAGTACTGCAGTCCTACTATTATCATATCATTGTCTATATCTCCCTTCAGATCTGTACCTTTGTCTCTTCTTATTTTTGGCTTAACATCTATTTTATTTGATATAAGTATAGCCAACGTTATTCTCTTTTGGTTTACATCTGCATGGAATATCTTTTCATCCCTTTACTTTGAGCCTATGTATGTCCTTAACGCTGAGGTGTTTATCTTGTAGGCAGCATATAGTTGAGTACTGTTTTTTAATCCATTTAGCCACTCTGTACCTTTTGGTTGAAGAATTTAATCCATTTACATTTAAGGTAATTCCTGATAAGGACTTACTAATGATATCTTAATTGTTTTCTGGAGGTTTTGTAGTTCCCTTGTTTCTTATTTGCTATTTTTCTTTGTGAATCGATGATTTTTTATATCTCTGCTTCTCACATTGTATGTTTCTGATGTCACAGTTTACCTCTTTTTATGTTGTATATCCTTTAACAAATTGTTATAGCTATTGTTAGCTTTAATACTTTGGTCTTTTAACCTTTACACTATAGTTAAATAATTAACACACCATCATCTTACAGTAGTAGAGCATTCTGAATTTGACGATGTACTTTACCATCATGTATATTTTCATGATCGTAATTAGCATCCTCTTATTTCAGCTTAAAGAACTCCCTTTAACTTTTCTTATAAGACATGGTGATTAACTCTTTAGTCTTTGCTTTTCTGGAAAACTCTATCTCTCCTTCAGTTTTGAAGGACAACTTTGTAGAGTACTATTAGTCGTCAGTTGCTTTGTTTTCAGCACTTTGAATATATCATTCCATCCGATCTGGCCTACAACGTCTGCTGAGAAATCTCCTGATAGTCTCTGGTGGTTCCTGTATGTGTAAGGAATTTTTTTCATGTTGCTTTTAAAATTTCACATTGTCTTTGATGTTAGTTATGTGTTTGAGAAGATTGTCTTGGGTTGAAATTTTGGGGTGATCAATTACTTTCAGGAACTTGAGTGTACAGATTTGGGAAGTTCTTCCCAGATTTGGGAAGTTCTCCTCCATTATTTCCTTAAATAAGTTTTCTGCCCTTTTCTCTTCCTTTTTGCTTTTTGGGATTCCAATAATGTGTAGATTGTTTTGCTTAATAATATCCTCTATCCTTACTCTTTTTCATTCTTTCTTTTTTTGCTCTTCTGATTGGATGATTTCAATGACCTACTTCTAGTTCACTAATTCTTTCTGCTTAGTTTAGTCTGCTACTGAAGGCTTTCAATGGAATTTTTCAGTTCAGTCATTGTATTCTTAAACTCTAGGATTTCCAGTCAGTTTTTAAAAATGTTTTCTGTTTCTTTGTTGAACTTTTCATTTTGTTCATACATTGTTTTCCTAATTTCTTCTGGTGGTCTACTTGTGTTTTTTTGTTTTTTATAGTTATCTCAGTTTCTTTAAGAATATTCTGAATTCTTTGTCAGACAGTTCATAGATCTCCATTTCTTTATAGTCAGTCAATGGGGCTTTATTAGTTTCTTTTGGTGTTTTCTTGATTGGTCATGATCCTTGTGGCCTTGTTTTGGTTTCTATTCATTTGAGAAAGTAAGCACCTCTTCCAATTGTTACAGACTGGATCCAGTTGGAAAAGCCCTTCACCAGTCAGCCTGTCCAGGGATTCTAGGTGGGCTGTCTGGTGGTGTCTGTGGGAAGACTTGCTGCTAGAGTTCTCAGGTGGGCAGGTCTGGTGCTTGGGTCAGCAGATGGCCAGACCTGGTACCTGGAAACTTGGAGGCAGGCCTGGAGCCTGCAGTTACTATAGTGGGCCAGGTGCTTGAATCTATGGTGATGGGACCTGGGCCTGTGTGGGTGGACCTGGACCCTGGGTCCATGGGGTTGGTCCAATGCTGGGATAGCCCTGGATCAGCATGCTCAGGCTACAGAGGCTGGTCTGAAGCCTGGATATGTAGGAACAAGTATAGGGGTTATGTCTGTGGGAACCAGCCTGGAACTGGGATGGACTAGGAGCCTGGGTCCCTGGGGAACTGCCTGGGGCCTGGAGCTGCAGGGACTGGCTTGGAGACTGTGTCTACTAGGGCTGGCCTGGAGCTGCAGCACGCTGGGAGCCAATCTGGAGGCTAGGTCTGTGGCTGCCAGTCTGGTGTTGGGGTGGACTGTGAGCCCTGGTTGTGGGAGCCTGCCTAGGTCTTGAGGCCTGGGTCCGTGGGGATTGGCCTGGTGCTGAGGTGGGCTGGGAGGCTGGGGCTGCAAGAATTTGCCTAGGGCTGGTTTGGGCCTGGTGCTGAGGTCTGTGGTGTAGTCAGGTGCTTACTTCTGTCTCCTTTCCCCATGGGGACAGGATCTCTCTCTATAATGGGCTGCCTGGGCTTGGCAGGAACAGGGGAAATGTAAACTACCCTCATCACATTCAATTCCTACTTTTTTCTTTTCTTATTTTAATTAATTAATTAATTTAGAGAGAGAGAGCACGCATGGGTGGGGAAGGCGGTAGAGAGAGAGAAAGGGAGAATCTTAAGCAGGCTCCATGCTCAGCACAGAGCCCAATGTGGGGCTTGATCTCATGACCCTGGGATCATGACATGGGCCAAAATCAACAGTTGGACTCAAATCAACTGAGCCACCCAGGCACCCCAATATTTTCTTATTTCTGTGCTTTACCCAGTTGCTGTAATCCTTCACTTGGAATTTCTTAGCTGTTGGGAAGGTATTTTTGTTTATGGATAGCTGTTTAGATTGATGTTTCTAGGGAAGATGAGGGCCAGAAATTTCTATACCAATGTCTGGCTGACATCACTCTACTATGCTGGGGATTGTCTTTTTTCATCTAAATCCCCACTCATTTCCCTCCTGCCTCATCACACTGGGTTCCTTTGAAAGAAATGCCAGACATCATATCATTTCATTCTAAATAATTAGGAATTAATAACTAGAAGATAAAAATTCTTTGACGGTAATATAACTATAATACCATTATCACACCTTAAAGCCATTAAGTTTAAAATTTCTTAACATCATTACCTCTCCAGTCGGATCTCAAATTCCTCCAAATTGTTTTATGCATATTGTTTGATAGTTTGAGAACACCACTTTTGAATAAAGGGACATTTAACAATATATTAAATAAAAATAATTTTACTGTGAATTTATGTTCATGTGATATACCTTAGTAATTTCTGGCAATTGCCTCTTAAGGTGTAAAATTATACCACTTGAAATATTGAAAAATATATCTTAGTACATGAAACTTACAACTCTATGGAAGGTTTTATGACCTTTACCTGTAAGAGTGCTGAATATCCTAAGAATGAATTAAACACAAACTCGTATCTTTTGGGTGATCATTTTATGATGTTTTATCTTTGCAAACTATGATACTCGAGGGCAAAACAGACATTTAACCTGTCCAGCAGGATTAGGAAAAGGGCCAACATTTTCATTTTCTGCCATAGATATTCCAGAATGGTTGCCGGTAAATCATACTTTCAGCGCCGAGCCATACTTTCAATGCCTATAGAAACTGGCTTTCTAAGGAGAACGGCAGAGAAATCTTTCACCGAGTGAGGAATACATTGTTCTCAGCCTTGAACAAATATTATTAATTTAATTCTCTTACAGTAAGCTTTCGTGTATTAGGCTTTTTCAGTGGATTTTACTTGAATGTCATTACTATTAAAGTATCCTATTCTTACTCTTTTTGTCTCGAAGTGAAAATGGATATGGGTAAAAATTCTAAGCCTCTTCGGCATTGTAACTGCTGTGTTTTAAAGAATTACATTTCCCTGGGAACAGTTTGCTTTCTTTTCTCTTAGCCAGTCAGTGTTGGGCCGAAGAGGAACCAGTATGTATTCTTTAATCACGTTTCTCGGTGCTTCACAGATCGTTAGACCCATGAGTTGACTGATGTCCAGAAACCATTACTTCCCGTATGGGAGAAGTGCCAACAGAAAGGATGTAAGATCAGTTAGGCTCTAGACCAAGTCATGGAAGAAATGAGTGAAGTCTTGTGCACAGTGCTCTTCCGTTGATTAATAATTGTGTGTATGGTATTCCCATCACTCTACATACCCTACCATCAGAACGAGACCTCTCACTATTCAGTTGTTCCACTGTGGTCATGGAGAAACCCCACAAGCGAGCATAGTTGGCCCAAGGAACCCATTTCCGCTCCTGGGAAAGCAGCTCACAAGGTATGCTAGTCAGGTATTGGCATCGCCTGGAGTTCCTGTGCTGTTCCCAGATAGCGTGTGTCCAATATCTGTGTGGTGCTTTTGCTCATTGGTTATTCCATGGAGCTAACGGTCCCCTCGTTAAGGGTTGGATGTCTGTGTGAGCCAGTAGCCATGTTTCCTCTCATGCCTTCTTTCCGCTTTCTCTTCCCTTCTTCCAGTTGTGGCACCGTTTGGTTCCTTGACAGTATTTCTGCTTCCAGGAGAAAATTCAGTCACTCAGGGAAGGTTTAGGACTGTTGAATGTACTTCTCCTGAGAACATTGTTGGCAAGGGTAACAGTGCCTTGGCCGGCAATCCACTGCCTGAAACACTCTGATAGTTCCTAACCATGCACACGGTTTTGCATGGCAAGTGTCTAGTATGGAAGCACCTGCTGTTTGGGCCCGGATTCCTTGCTCTGTCTGGTGCTGGAGCTGCTGCCACCACTGCCCTCTGACCTCTAGCACAGGCTGGCCATGGACAGATATGGCACATATGCCTGTGTGAGCCGTGGGCTCAAAGCCGGCAGAGGTAATTTAGGCTGCTGTCAGTAAAAGCACTTAAAAGCAAAGGAGATGATTTCATGTTGACCTTTTCTCCCCATGGTTCAAATCAGGTGAGAGTAATTTTAATAGTCATTCATCAAAGGCATTTTGGCTCTTATCATAAAAGTGTTGCTTTTAAAAGTAAGCAAATACCCATTAAAGGAAATTATTGGGCTTTCAAATAGTCTTCAATTTAAAAAACATCCTTTAACAATGTAAAATCATAGAACTTCTAGAACTTCTTAAACTTTGCTTTGCAACTTGCTCTGAAGCCATTCATTTATAGACCAAAGTGCAGAGAGAAATACATCATCTCTTCCCACTTGTTTGGGAGGTTGCTTTCTTAAGTAGATGCTTATCCACTGTCCAGTCCTTTTGAGGCACCCGTTTCTTGTTGATGGTCATTATCACTAATCAGAAAGTACTTAAATATTTTGGGGGGGATATACGAACACATGTGAAATGAATGTTGTGGGGTGTGGGAGGCAGATAAAAATCTCTTATGCAATAAATAGCTTGGCTTGTGGGTAAGTTGAATTGTAAGGCAGCTATTTGGCTGGCTCTGCTTTCTACCTCCTGATTATAAGGGACCAAGCAAAGCTCAAGTTTTCACTAAAGAGGAACACATTTTCTCTCAAGTTTTTGCTTACAAAAGCAGAAAAAGCTGTTGTTCGTGTTTTCATTTAGCTGACAAAATTGCGGTTAGTCTATTTTAGGGGAGTATTTGATTTTTGTTAACAACTGTGAGTTGTTTCATATCTAATACATGCTTTGGTTCTCATTCTGTCAAATTTCAGAACAAAATTTTAGATTTCCTGAAATAAACCTGCAGTATGCAATTTATTGAATATAGCATAAGCCACACATAGAAAGGTGATTGAGCAAAATAAATACATAATTACTTACCTTCAGCTGGGAGCTGGGGATCCCTGGACGATCTGAAAATCACCGTGGAAAATGAATGCTGATTTTAATGGGTATGTGCATGTCCCTTTTGCTGAGGAAAATATACTGATGTATTCTTTTATCTGATTGTCAAGTTAGATAGATACTTGACCATCACCTGGCTTTACCCCTTGCAACATGACGCCTGCTCTCTGAAGAGCTGATTACACTGGCCTGACTCATTCCCTAGCTTGTAACACCCCAAAGTCTGCCAGAAAGTGGGGAGGCCTTGGGGTTTCACTTCCTCAGGGAACCCTCAACCTTGGAGCCCCCAGATTTGTACAGCAGTTTCTGCCTCACCTGGCCCAGCCTGGCCACAGATCCCAGTCTCTTCCCCAATCAGGTTTTATGAGAAGAGCCCCATTGATAACATTTCCTGATTTTAGTAGTCCTTTTATGGCAATTTGGGGGATGTGGGGAGTGATCGTTCAGGAAGTGAACTCCCTCTGATGTCTCTCTGGCTCCACCTTACTCTCTCCCAGTCCCATTCCTTGGCACTTACTGAAGAAGCAGATTCCTACCGGCCTCACTAGTCCCCTTGAAGGTCTCAGCCTCTATCCTTAGTGTTTATCCAGATATTTTCCAAAGGAAACATGGACTGTGAAATGATCTCCACCTTGTTACATGCTACACAAAGATACTAGCTTAGGTTCCCAAGGGGCACAGTGGTGGGTTAGGGAAGACTATTTCATCTCTCTAAACCTCAGTTTCCCCATTTGCACAGTGGGTATAATAGCACCTGCTTTGCCTTCCTCAGAAGCTGCCTTCTGTGTTTGTATCTGCCGCTCCACCCTGCCCCTCCCCCTGCCCCATATCCTAGAGTGCTGAGCTGCTCTAGAGTCTCCTGCTTCAGCTCAGTGCCCACTGGATTACAGAACAGCTATATCCTCGAAGGCCTTAGGACAGGAGCCTTCTTTGGAGAAGCAGAGTACTTTGAGTATGATGACTTGAGCATTTTGTATAATGTATATTTTAACACAAATATTGGCTGTGCTATTATGTATCTCTGGACCGTTTCAGCCATATCACCCTTCCCCATGAGGGGAAGACATAAAGGTATTATTAGGCTTGATGGATTGAGAGGGAAGAATCTTGTCCCCCTGGACGATGATAGAGGTGTCTCTGTTGAACATCCCTGGTGCCATTCATTATGCATTTACTACTCACAGCTACCTTGAAGATAAAATATTTTTATCTCTAGTTCAGAAAGAAGGAAACCTGAATTTCTGAGAGATTAAGCAAAGTGCTCAAGGCCACACAGTTAGGAAGTATGTCTGATTCTGAACTTCTGTGTGCCTGACTCCAAAGCTGATGGTCCTCGCATTCCAGGTTGGGGTAGAGATTGTCATTCATCTTAGCAGACAAAGCATTTGTACTTTCTACAGCCACCTGTTCTCTTGAAATATGCAAGGAGATTTAAACTCAGAGGAGCGATATATTAGAAGACCTTTCAGGTCACTGCCACTTAGAGCGTTCTGAGGGGTTATGAATCCAATTCTTTGGCCACAGGTTAAACTGGTTGCTCATGAAAGGGATTTCTTTATTCCTATTTTGTCTTTTCCTTTAGAACCATGCTGTCTGGAATGTGATGTGAAAGACAACCCATTAGGGTGTGGGAAGAAAATACTAGGCACAAAGAGGAAGCTGCTAGTCTCTTTCTTTTTAGCAAAAAAAAAATTTTAATGTTTATTTGTTTTTGAGGAGAGAGAGAAACAGAAAAAGAGCATGAGCTGGGGAGAGGCAGACAGAGAGGGAGACACAGAATCCAAAGTAGGCTCTGAGCTGTCATTACAGAACCCAATGCAGGGCTCGAACCCACGGATGGTGAGATCATGACCAGAGTTGAAGTCAGATGCCCAACTGGCTGAGCCACCCAGGTGCCCCAAAGTTGCTAGTCTCTTAAGGCCTGGCCTGGAAACCAACATTCTGTATTCCGTTGGTCAGAGAGTCACACCACTCATCTAGACTCCAGAGGAGGAGGGAGATCCTATCTCTAGATGGAAGCAGTGTCCCAGAAAGTCTTGCAAAGAATGATTTGTAGGAGCTACGTGCTGTGCTCGTGTTCTCTAGCACCTCCATCTACGAGCTGGAGAAATTGACCTTCTGACTATTCCTTGTCACTTCAGGGTGTTTTACAAAGATGCATCCCATGTAGTTGGAGCTAAAGATGTAGGTTACCACTTGAGTTTAGCAATTTTTAGCTATGAACCAAACAGAAAACCTAATGGTGTAGTGAATGTAGGCTGCCTAGAGTTTGTGGTCTCTCACATGATCTTGGAAAGAAAAGGTATAGATTATGTCTCCCCACCTATTCTAAGACATGCAGTGATCCCTGCTGGGCAAGGCATTCTACTTCTATGCACTAACATCATAATAACAGGTAGCAGATTCTTGGCAGACAGAGCCCCGACTAGGATATTCAGTTTCAAAAAAATTTTAATGTTTGTTTTATTTTTGAGAAAGAGAGAGAAAGAGAGGGAGCACAGTGAGGAGAGGAGCAGAGAGAGAGGGGTACAGAGGATCCAAAGCAGGCTCTGTGCTATCAGTACAGAGCCCAATGTGGGGCTGGAACTCATGAACTGTGAGCTCATGACCTGAGCTGAAGTTGGGCGCTTAACTGACTGAGCCACCCAGGCACCCCTAGGATGTTCAGTTTAGCTAGAATCCACTGGAGTCCACTGGAAGGAGGGATGAGATATGATGCCAGAGAGAAAAGAGGGGCAGATCATGAGGAGCCTTTGAATTAGCTTGCTATGTTGCTGTAACAAAGTCCTGCAAACAGCAGTATAAACAACAGAAAATCATTATTTCACAGATCTGGAGGCTACAAGTTCAGGATCAAGGTGTTGGCAAGGTTGGTTGCTCGTGAGGGCAGTGAGGGAGAATCTGTTCCCTGCCTCTCACTGGCCATCTTCGGCATTCCTTGCCTTGTACAAGTGTTGCCCTGATCTCTACCTTCATCATCACATGGCGTTGCCCTTGTGTATGTCTCTGTCCCCAGATTTCTCCTTGTGGTCAGGACATCCGTATTGGGTTAGGGGCCACCCTATTGACCTCATCTTAACTTGATTACCTCCCTCAAGATCCTTTCTTCAAATGAGGTCACATTCTGAGGTTCTGGGGGTTAGGATTTCAACATTTGGATTTGGGTGGGCAGAACTCAACCCTTAGTAGCCTTGTAAACCAGAAAAGAAGTTTAAACTTTGTCATCAGAACTTTTATTAAGATTATGTAAAATAATGTTTACGAAAGCACTTCCCAAACTGTGAAGTACAACACAGATGGGAGCTATTGCTATTGTAATTGCTATGTACTTTACAGTTTTTCAGCCTATTTCTTCTCATTTCTTCTGATTTTTGGGCCTTGCAGACGAGGCTGCTGCTCTCCGGAAAATGTGAAGAAGGCAAAATGTTTCTGCTACTATAGGATTATTAAGAGAGAGGGAGAGAAAAAGCTACTCTTAGCATATTCTTCTAAGGAATTAGGATCTACTAATTAATTTCTGATTTTCTGAGGGAATTCAAGAAACTTCCTCTCAAATTTTTATTGGACTTATTAAGACTCACTCTTGTGTTCAAGGCCACTGGGCTTATATATGAAACTGAAATGTTCTGTTAAAGGAAACCTAGCAAATGCCATTCTCTGCTTAAATGAAAAAGCCTGAGGACCACCTTCTTTGTAATGTCAGATTGAAAATATAGCAAAGGATTTATATTAAAAGAGGCAGTAAGGAGGATAGGGTTCTAGTAGACTAAGAATTAAGAATATATTAGCCCTACAAGAAATGCCTTTCTAAGATATAAACAAGATTAATTTTAAAGTGATTTCTTTTTCTTTGCCTGTATAATATTTTTCTGGGAGCAATTTTGTTTGCTTTGAAAACTATTACCCCCGGGTATTTTAGAAATCTCTTGATTGCTTTTTCATCTGCGTATAGCTCACCAATCCTCAACTCTAGCCTCTTATATTTGCACAATAAAAGATCAAAATTCATTTAAACAGGATGGAGAACACCCATAAAATAGAGCGAATCGCATAATAGGAAATAAGACACTCTGTTTATATAGATTTGTTGCTCTGTTTAGGTGTATAGGGCCTTTAATACTCAATGGATTTGATGTGGTTCATAAAACCATATGAATTACAACAAGATTAAATAACAACTGAGGTAAACAAGGGCCAAGGATGGAACATGGGTGATGATATTATAAACTAGAGCTATGTTTAATACAGTGAAATGCATACATCGTACATGGTCACGTGTCCTTGCTGGAGCTGGCTTCAGATGGTACCTGGCTTCTTAGAGATCATGGCGTTCATCAAGGCGGCTGGACTCTCTAAGATAATAAAACAAGTGAGCAGCTTTCCTGTTTCCTTGCACACAGAGACATTTTTTCGGAAGACTGGCAGGGCCAGGAGGTAAGTAGTGGGTGCCATGAAGTCGGCCTCCTGTATCATCCCTCAGTGATGGCCAATGATATAATATTAAAACCGAAGTCAAAAAGAGCAAGGTTCAGGGACACATGGGTGGCTCGAGTCAGTTGAGTGTCCAACTTTGGCTCAGTTCATGGTCTCACAGTTCATGAGTTTGAGCCCCACGTTGGGCTCTGTGACAGCTCAGAGCCTGGAGCCTGCTTTAGATTCTCTCTCTCTGTGCCCCTCTCCCACTCACTCTCTCTCTCTTTCAAAAATAAATAAACATTAGAGAGAAAGAGAGAGATCCAGAAGAACTTAATCCAAATCAAAACTTTCTGATGATCTGACTTCATTGAAGGTTTTAACTGATACTATCCAGAGCAGTGTTTCTGAATCTCTTTGGAGTTACAGACTCCTTCAATAAGAGGAATAAGGGCACATCTAAACTGAGGACCTACTACAGTCAGGCACTGTTTGAGGTGCTCACCTAGGTAGCTGAGATTATCTTAAATCTGCACGGTAATCCCAAAGAGAAGTACTGTCATAACCCCCTGTTAACGATTGGGTTTGCGAGGCCCTGAAAGATTAAAAAAAAAAAAAAAAAAAAAACTGGCCCAAAGACACACAGTGATGGAACTGAGTATAATTGAGGCAGTCTGAGTTCAGCCTGCCCTTCACCGCCGTACAGAACTGCCTGTAAAACCCCTTTGATAACCTGATTAAAATCGTCTCGCCATCTCTCTGCAAAAATACATACGTGCACATAAACACAAAAACCCTGCATCACATGTTTACCGTGTTCACATATGCCCTAAGTTTCTTCCAAATACATGACAATCCCCTGCTTGAAGAGACTGAATAATGAATGTCATTCAATGCATTCTGGGGAATATTCATCTCATTATGACTTTGAAACTGGGGAGCAGAAGGTTGAGGGCGCTGGTCAGCGGCAGCCCCAGGAAATAGACATGCTAGGTTGCTGATGAAGGACATGGGCTTTTCCAGTCAGGTAAGATGTGGGAAAGCCAAGAGTTCTCCCATGAAAACTGAGGATGGTGGCTGAGTCAATGGGCTCTCTTGCTGCATAAGGAGAAAAGTTGGTGCAGGAACGTCCAGAGAGGACTGCTCAGTGTCTGCCTTGGTGTGTGGATGAATGAGTGGCCGAGGCCTGGCAGGAGTTTTTTTGTTTGTTTGGTTGTTCATTTTCCCTACATAATCATTTTAGGCAGGAGATACTGCCCCAGTAACACAAGGTGGCCATATAAGAATTTCAATAAAGCAGCCACAGTGTATCTTCCTTTTAAATGGTGGTGTTTCCTGGCAACGTCCCTAGACTCTCTCCAAATTGGGCTCCTAGGTATCTTGTTGACTTGACCTGTTGCATAAAATTAACACATATGAGCAATAAAGGTTGGGGGACAATATGACAGTCATGATGGGTTTTGGCTTTAACATAGTTGACCCGATGTCATCCTGCTATTCTCAATTGTCTATTGAAGCCAGGTCTCCTGTCAATCAAACCAAGAACAGGGGAGACACTTACCTTTTTTCTTATCAGTGCCATTGACATCAACCAAAGGTAAAGCTTAATCCTTGGGTTACCACCTGAAAAGAGGCAGCTGGGATACATATCACGGGAACCTAAAATATTAGGAGACCGAGCAGCCTTCTGACTCGGATCATTGATGTGGCTTATGAAGCAGATTCTGAATAAGCATGAGTAACCATGAAGTGATATTGAGCTCAGGGGGTTTTCCCAAAATAAAAATGCTGGTTATAGCTAACTGTGTGACAGGTGCTCCTCTAAGACCTTTGCATGGATAATTTCATTTATTCTGCACACCCCATAAGGTGGGTACTATTATTACCATCCCTATTTTACAGATAAAGGAACTGAAGCCTCTTCCACAGAGGGTGGTGAGCATTTTATGCCAGTCAGATTTCCCTATGACATGATCAAAGGTACTTTTCCATGTGGAAAAGCTGGATTACAGTTGATTTACTAAACTAAGTGAGATTCTCAAGAGGAAAAATCATAAATTTTAGGAGGGATATTTCAGAGAAGAGTGGACTTCTAATCTGGGGTAAAAAGTAATGGGCTTCATAAAAAATGTGATGGACCATGAACATCTTGTGGTGATGCTGTGGTACATTGCCCATGCCCCTCCCCTCTTCACACCCAAGGCTTGCATTTTCCCAGCTGCTTGGAGTGTCTTTGCTAATGGCTCATGCTGAGTCCATCCCCAGGCATCGCCAAAGTTGTACCACTTACCAGGGGCAGCCAACCTCCTAAGACTGGTTAAAGCAGGGGTACAAGGACCCAGCCCTCTTTAAAACTGAATAGCCATTCACTTCCAACCTCTGCCCTATTCTGCTGCGTTCTCTCCCTGTAAAGATGCTGCTTGCCAGTAAACAGCACACAGACACATTTTTTTCTTAAAATTTTTTTTAATGTTTATTTATCCTTGAGAGAGTGAGAGTGACAGAGAATGAGCAGGGAAGGAGCAGAGCGAGAGAGGGACACAGAATCTGAAACAGGCTCCAGGCTCTGAGCTGTCAGCACAGAGCCCAACACGGGGCTCGAACCCACGAACCGTGAGATCATGAGCTGAGCCAAAGTTAGACGCCTAACCGACTGAGCCACACAGGCGCCCCAGCACACAGACACATTTTAATCTCAGAATCTGCTTCTTGGAGAACCTAACCTATGACACCTGTCTTTGTTTACAATAGTCCCTTCTTTGATTTTAAATCAAAGGAAGACTGTTTTCTCATTTCACATGGGATATCTATTAAACCAGTTTTTTATGTGTAGATTTATTTTTCTTGTATTCCACTGTTTTGTGGAAGAAATATTTCCTCAATTGTAGCTTAATAAGACACCATGAGAATACTATGATTTTACTTGGTGGATTTGTACAAACACACACACACACACACACACACACACCATCCCCCTAAGGACCAAAGCAGAGATGTAGAGTCATACAAATATATGTGTGTTATAGAAAATGAAAATGACTATATATAACTTCATGAAATAGTGATTTAAACATGGGCAAATGTATAGACATAAAATGAAAGTATTTTGCAAACAAAAGCATTATACGTGGCTCTATAGACACGTAGATATAAATATAAACAAAAATGTAGACTTAGAGATGAGAACATAGCCAGGGATGTAGATATGGCTTTTTGCCATTGGGTCATGTTTTTAGCCCCACACTCCTTTTATTCTTCACTGCTGGGACTTCACCTTTATAAGGAGAACAAGTGAAGTGAAGCTGTTCAAATATACCTTAATTCAACTGCTTGGCTACTTCAGGGAAGAGTATAATTATATACTGCAGATATGCTGCACAACCCTGCAGGGCAGTGGGTAAATCTTCCTGAACCCCTCGTCAAGTGGCTTGCTTTCCGTAGAGGTGAGTGTCGTGACAGGTGCCTTTAAACATTCTGAATTTCTTCTCTTTGTGTGAGCGCAGGCCAGAGGAGCCGCTACTCGGATGCTTTACCTTTGCAAACATGACACACAACCAGATTTCTTGCCCATGTGAATAAATGTTGGACTTTTCACTTGGACACACTTAAAAAAAATTAAAACAGAAAATATATGTATAGGCCACATGAACTTCAGTCTTGTGCTTGGGGCTCCTGTCAGTCAGCTTTGTTCTCTGAATTTCTTTTCCAGGGCAGTACTGGAGGTACCCACACTTACCAGCGCCTCCTGCACCAATGGTGTATGTTGGGAGGTAGCAGACTGGATGAAAGTGTATAGTCACAGACAGAGACCAGGTGATGTCATCCTGTTAGCCCTTCTAGTCAACTAACCAATCGTCATGTATTGAATGAAACCTCAATTTGAATTCAACACCAAGGCCCTGGAAGAGGACACTATAAGGCAAATACTTTTAGTTAGATTTCTGATCATCTAATCAGATAGAATCCCCATCTTGGTCATTCCCAAGGCCTTCAACCCAGAGATGTCTGAGAGTTGATTGAGGGGTGTGTGCGTGCATGTGCGTGTGTGTGTGTGTGTGTAAGAAGACTGAGAAGGAATGGAATGGGAAAGATGTGTTGAAAGGAATCTCGTCATTGATGAGTTAAATGACAATGTTTCCACAGGTAAAAAGCATGCATATCTATGTACAAATTAAAAGTGATGGATAAACAAGTCCACATAGGAAAAGAAATAATAAGTGAATGATAAATGGGAATGATTTTTTTTTACACTAAATTGACTGTACTTTTGGGTAATAGCATAAAACTGGAGACTGGGTAATTTTTCATTTCTTCAGAATCTGCTCTAATTACTGAAACTCTGTTTACCTTGGTGATGACCTTCTATTTTAACATTCATCAGCTTTCCTAAGAATACATCCTTCATTCCTATGAATCATACTATGAAAAAAATTCTCAAAACAAACATCTGGGTGGATGTTTTTTTTAGTATTCACATTTCATATTCTATTACTTTTCTCTGTCATCTCTTCTAGGAATAATGATTTTTTTTGCTGGCCTAGTTGAATCTTTTTAGGTTTGAAACAACTGTCTTTCCTCTTCTGAATGAGTTTAATTTGCACTGCTACTTTTTCTTTATGCCGACTCTTTGAAGATGCAATCAACTCCTTTTTGGCCTTCACTGTACATTTTCCAGTTATTGATTCACTTGCTATGTTGGTATATAAATGAAGCTTACAAATGCAATTTCTTTGGTTCCTAAGGTGGCTTTTTTTTTCCCCTTCAGTTCTCTGACCCAGCACTTCTAACTTCACATTCACAATATCTTGGCCCATTAGCAACTACGATTTGTTTGGGCACAGTGAACTGTATTTCCTTGCTCTAATGAAGCACACAAACTATAACCGCTATCTCCTCAGCAGGCTGCCCTTTCTAAGGAAGGTAGAGAGAATATTCCCTGAGAGCAGGGAGCTAAGCCATGAGAACTTAATGAACTCCAAGGTACTCTGTCTACACGGGACTATAGCATCTGAATGAAACTTAGCAGCTCATTTCAGCTGGGAGCTGGGTTGGTTGCTCCTGTGGACACACTGCCTTCCTGGCCTTTTGAATGGATGCTCCCACTCTCCTATTTGGGTTTTGTTTGGTTTTAATGTACTGGTGAGCTGGACGACATAATCTTCCATGCCTTTAAACCCCATTTTATATTTTCTGGAATGGAAGATTCACAGAGTTTGAAGGTTCACTGTCTTTGTTACCTTGATGAAGGTAACAAAGTATCATTATTGGAAATAGAAATTGGACCTAGAAATCAGCCTTAAATGACATTTCTTAAATTAAAAATGTGATGTCACATGGAATATTGGGCAAAGAGACCTGGGTTATTATTGCTGTAGTATGGGGTAGGGGAATTAGAGACATGATTGTAGGCGAAGTTTGGAAACCTGAATCCCACCTGGATGTGGAATTTTAAAAATAGTCAGATAAAGAGGTTGACTTTATTCTTCAAGCAAATGGGTAACCATTAAAGGCAATGTGATCATGTTTGTGTTTATATAGGATGAATATGACTGAGTTGATGTGAAACAACTTCCTGGCCTTTCACTTCAACACATAAGAATGTCGGCAAAATATTAAAATGTAAATACCTAGCCTAGGTTCAAAAATCAAGAAATGGAAGTCTTGAGCTGTCTGAAATGAAGAATTCAAAGTCAGATCAGTGAGCAGGAACTGAAGCCTAAATGGACCATGAGAGAAAGCAATAAATCTGTAGGGTTTAACTGTTGGCAACTGAAGTTTTAAGTCCCATGGAGAGAGTGGTCAGGCCACAGTCTCAGATCTGAGCTACAGGAACCAAACTAGGAATCACAAAGGGCTGCCTAACCCATTAGAAAATGACTAAGGAAACTGTACCCACGTAGAGAATTGGTGGCAAAGCTTGCTGTATATCTGGGCCATAGAGAAAAATATAACCAAAGAGAAATGAGATCTCCAGGCTATTGTTACTGCAGATTTACACTATCCATGGGATAGGGAACCCAGTATTGAGAAATTAACATGAAAACTTCTGGAGTGGGAGGAATTAGTAGACCTCTGGCGGAGGCATCTACAACCATCCCATTGGTATTCTTCCTAATAGAACTCTGATGGAAAACAGCTCACACTGAAGATAAGCTAATAAAAAGTACAAGCCCTATGAGTAACAAAGTGCCCCAGAGAAACTAGAAGACCCAACAAATGGGGCAATGCTAGAAATGATAAAATAATCAAGCACATCAGCATAAATATATTTAGAATGTTCAGAGAACTAAAGGAAAAACCATAGGGCAAGGATGGAACTTTATACAAGTAGGGTGTATTTGAAAATATCCAATAGACTTTTTAAAATTAAAACTGCAGACATTTCAATTCAAAAGTGGGTTACATAATCAACAAAGATACAAGAGAGGGGTGAACTATCTGAAGACATTATGGAGAATTCAGTGTAAAAAGACAGGGATGGAAAATATATAATAGATATTAGGAGAAATGGAGACCACATTGAGAAAAATCAACACATATTTAATTCGGGTACCAGGAGGAGAAAAAAAAAAGAATGAGAAAGAAGCAATATTCAAACAGGGAGTGGTGAAAATATTCCAGATTTAAAGTGAAGGAACACAAAATATGGTGAATAGATAATAAAATAAAAATATAAACCCACACAAGTCCCATAACTGTGAAAATATGGAACATTGATGGCATAAAGAAAATTTTATAAAGTTCTAGAGATAAAAGTAAATATCTAACAAGAAAGGGCAGTTAGAATAACAAAACATTTTGCATCTGCAATAATACATGCAATAAAACAATGAAATAATGTCTTCAAAGTACAGAGAAAAAAGAATTGTCAGCTTAGAATAATATAAAAATACCTAGATAAATTATTTATTAGTGATGATGAAATAAAGATAATTTCTTACTTACAAAGAAAAAAGCATTTATTACTCTCATTCTGCAGTTAAAAGATGTTGTTCAGAAAGAAGGAAATTAAATCCAAAAAAGAATTGTGAATGAGGACTTTTATAAACAGGATGCAAGTAAAGTAATATTTACAGCATCTAATTATGGGGATTTAACAAAAAAAGTGGACATTAAACAATAATAACATAAGATGTTGGAGATGAACATAGAATCAAGTTTTTTTTGTTACTCAGAAGGAGATTTAGAGACACAGGTTAAGCATAGACATACAAAGAATAAGATTATATGTAAAACCTTTAAAGGTAAATATTGTAAAAAGTGGAATGCATGCATTTGGGAAACAAAATATTGTAGCAGAAAAAATGAAAAGGAATAAAGAAAAAATAATTCAACAAAAATGAGTTAAGGAAAAGAAAAGAAAGAAAAGAAAAAGCAAGGTAAGTTCAAAGCACAAAATAAAATGTCATAGCCAGGCTAAATGTGTAAGCAATCACAATAATTACAAATACTTTAAGCATACTTTATAAAAGACAAAATCTCTCACAGAGAATTATACATTATTAGGAATTTAAAAGGTCACTAAAAGGGGCACCTGAGTGGCTCAGTCAGTTAACCGTCTGACTTAGGCTCAGGCCATGATCTCACGGTTCGTGGGTTCGAGCCCTGCTTTGGGCTCTGTGCTGACAGCTCAGAGCCTGGAGCCTGCTTCAAATTCTGTATCTCCCTCTCTCTCTGGCCCTCCCCTGCTCATGCTGTCTCTCTCTCTCAGAAATAAATTTTAAAAAACATTAAAATATTTTTTTAAAAATAAAAGATCATTAAATTGAAGTTCAGTATAGAAAACCTGTATTCATATAACATATAATGGCAACAGAATGCATTTTGCCAGATAATACAGGCAATGGTTGCTGGGAAGATGACAGAGTTGGGAGCACCAAGAATGTGTCTCCCTATCTAGATGACAATTGCACTGGTAGGATCTGTCTAATGAAACTGTTTTGGAACTCGAGAATCTGTTGAAGGCTTGCAACTTCCAGGGGAAGGTTTAAATGGTAAACTGTGGTTAATTTTGGTCAATTTCAGGTCCTGGCATAGAAGCAGCTACCTACTCCCCTCCCCAACCCCGAACCCCTACCCCATGGCAGGCAGCTGTGCCTGAGTTCCAGGAGCAGCTTGCCTCTAGATTGTGGCAGCCAGGGTGGCTGGAAAAGGACCCTGTCCTCCAGATATCAGGGAATCTGTGCTGTGATGCTCATTGCTGCATCTTATTTCAGAGATACAAAGAGGCAGACAGCCATTATTGTTGTATTTGCTCTCATTATTGCAAGCCCCTCCTCTCTGGTGAAGTGACTTCTAGGGGACTTAAAGAGGGAGAGCCCTTTTATTCCCCTTTCTTTGGTGTTTCTCTTTTTTTCGCCCCTTTTGGGAACCAGCCATTGAAGACTAGGACATTCAAAAGTAACTACATATAGAGAGGAAATTAAAAACTCACTGTACTTGCCCATGGAAAGTCACAGGCTCAGAAAAGAACTGAGAAGACCTCAAATTCCATCCCTGATTAATCCTCAACACAGTGACATCCTACAACAAACAAAAAAACAAACAAGATAACCGAAAAACAGCAAGCCCTGCAGAAGTTTACCCTTGATTGATATGATTTCTAGAGTTACCATAGATGAAAATGTCCAGTTTTTATCACAAAGCATACAAAGAAAAGAGGGAAGTATGGCACATTCAAAGGAAAACAAATAAATTAATGGAAATTGTCCCTGAGAAGGTCTGATGGTAGATCTTCTAGGCAAAGACTTTAAAACAATTGTCTGAAGGAGGCTCAAGAACTAAAAGCAGATGTGGAGAAAGCCAAGAAAATGATGTGTGAACAACATGGAAATATCAATAAAGAGATAGAAATTTAAAAAGGGGCCAAAAAAGAAATTCTGGAGCTGAAAAGTACAATTACTAAAATGGAAATTTCACTAGAGGGAATGAAAGGCAGAAGGGATCTGCAACTTGCAGATAAGAATGAAAAGGTCAGATCTGAGGAATAGAAAGAAAAAAGATTAAATAAAGAAAGGTGAACAGAACTGAAGCAACCCATAGAACACCATCAAGTAGGTCAACATACACACTGTGGGAATCCTAGAAGAAAAAGAGAGAGAGAGGAGGAGGCAGAGAGACCATTTGAAAAAATGTCTGAAAACATCTCAAGTTTGATGAAATACATGAATATAAACATCTAAGAAGCTCAATGGACTCCAAATAAGATGAATTTAAAGAGACTCACACTGACACATTTTCTTAACTGTATTTATTTTTAGAGAGACAGGGTGTGAGCTGGGGAGGGGCAGAAAGAGAGGGAGACAGAGAATCCCAAGCAGGGTCCTCACTCAGCACCGAGCCCAGTGCAGGACTCAAATTCAGGAAACCATGAGATCATAACCTGAGCTGAAATCAAGAGTCAGATACTTAACTGACTCAGCCACCCCGGCAGCCACGCCGAGACACATTTTAATCAAACTTTTAAAAGCCAGAGACAAAGAGAGAATCTGGAAAGCATCAAGAAAGAAGTGCGTCATTATATACAAGTGATCTTCATTAAGATTATCAGCAGATTTCTCCTCAGAAAGCCTGGAGCATAGAGGCAGTGGGCGGATATATTAGAAGGGATGAAAGAGAAATCTATCAACCAAGAATCCCTTATCTGGCAAAACTGTCCTTTAAAAGTGAAGGAAAAATGAAAGCATTCTCAGAAAAACAAAAATTAAGGGATTTCATTACTATTAGACTACCCTGTAAGAAATGCTACAGGAAGTATTGCCAGCTGGAATGAAAGGACATTAGACAAAACCTGAAAGCTCTCTGAAGAAATAAAGGCCTCGTAAAAGTAAACACGTGGGCCATTATACAAACAGTGGTTTGCAAGTCTACTTTTTGTTTTGTTTTCTACACAATTTAAGAGACTAATACATTTTTTAAAGATGTATTTTTCTTTTGTTTAAAGTTTATTTATTTTGAGAGAGGGAGAGAGAGAACTTGAGTAGGGGAGGGGCAGAGAAAGAGAGAGAGAAAGAGAGAGAGAGAGAGAGAGAGAATCCCAAGCAGGCATGGTGCTGTTAGTGCAGAACCCAACGTGGAGCTTGATCTCAGGACTGTGAGATCATGACCTAGCCAAAATCAAGAGTCAGATGCTTAACCAAATGAGCCACTGAGTGTTCCTAAAGAAATATTTCTAAAGCAGTGTCTTTCTTTGGATTCTGATTCATGTCGAATCGGAAAAACCAAAAGCTCTCTACCTGGAGATATTTGTACAATATTGTGAATGTAATTAATGCCTCTGACTCATACACTTAAAATGTTTAAAATTGTAAATTTTGTGTTATGTATATTTTATTACAGTAAAAAATACAAAAAAGTAAAAAAAAATCCCTTCAATTTACAATAGTGTCAAAAAGTCAAGTATCATGGAATAACTCTAATAAAGGTATGCTTGGCATCCACCAGAAATTTATTAAACATTATTTAGAAAAGTAAAGAAAAATTAGGGGCACCTGGATGGCTCAGTTGTAATTAAAATCAATCTGACTCTTGATTTTAGCTCAGGACATGATCCTAGGGTCATGGGATTGGGCCCCATATCAGGCTGTGTGATGTGCATAGAACTGCTTGAGATTCTCCCCCAACCCCCGCCACTTTCCCCCACTTGCACATACTCTCTCTCTCAAATTAAAAAGAAAAAGATAAGTTAAAGAAAAATTAAATGCAAAGCCATTTCAAGTTCATGGGTTTGAAAACTCAGTATTGTACAGAAGTGAGATCTTCTGAAACTGATCTATAGATTCAATGAAATACCAAATAATAATCCTAGGAACTATTTTTATGGAAATTGATGAACTGATTTAAAAAGTTATATAAAAATGCAAATGGAAAAATATATTCAAGACAATCTTGAAGAATAAAGTTGAAAGACTAATAATGCTTGATATCAAGACTTTTTATAATAAATGAGCTTGATGTTGGTGCAAAGATAGACAAATAGACTAATGTACAGAATAGAGTCAGAAACAGATTCTACATATCCAGTCGCCTGATTTATACCTTCAGTGTAGTGCAATAAGATGCACCTGTCTTTGGAAAAATAAATATTGGTCTCTACTCATACCATATACCCAAATGAATTTTAAGTCAGCCGTATATCTATGTAGCATAACAATAAAATTTCTTGAAGAAAACTGCTTTTGAACAGGATATAGATATAGATGATATAGATGACAAGTTTTAGAACAGGATACCAAAAAAAAGCAGAAGGAAAGAGAGATTAGACTTCATTAAAATTAAGAACTTCTGTTTATTCTTATCATTAAGAGAATGAAAAGGCCAGCATTAGTATGAGAGAAGATGTTTATAATTCACCTATTTCTTAAATGTCTAACATCTAGAATGTATAAAGAATGCCCACAAATCAGGGCATCTAGGTGGCTTAGAGGGTTAAGAGCCTGACTTTGGCTCAGGTCATGATCTCATGGTTTGTGTGTTTGAGCCCCACATCAGGCTCTGTGCTGACAGCTCGGAGCCTGGAGCCTACTTCAGATTCTGTGTCTCCATATCTCTCTGCCCATCCCCCATTTGCATTCTGTCTCTCTCTCTCTCTCTCAAAAATAAATAAACATTTAAAAAATTTTAGAAAAAGAAAAGAATGCCCACAAATCAATATAAAAAGGAAACCAACCCAATAATTGCTGAACAAAAAGACTAGCTCGGACACTTTGCCAAAGTAGATCAAGATGGCCAATAAGTATATGAAATGAGTTCAGTATAATTTATCAGGGAAATAAAATGAAAACTATGAGATGAATGCACTATCATGGCTTTTTATAAGCACGGGGGCGGGGGGCAGTATTGGTTATAATGAAGAGCAACCAGAACCTATATTTACTATGGCGGGATTGTAAAGGTGGAAACTGCAGGTATTTGCTAATGCTGAACATGCATAGACTTAATGACATGCCAGTTCCATTCTAGGTATATGTTCAGCAGAAATATATACATATATGTTTCAAAAGACATGTATAAGAATATTCATGGCAGAATTTTTACTTATAGTTCAAACTGAAAAGGACCCAAGGTCCATCATGGAGTATATACCTACAATGGAATGCTATACGGCAATGAAAAATAGGTATTATTTCTTACATGTAGCAACATGGATGTGGTGCATGAAGGAAGTCAAATACAAAAGAGAACATATACACTTTAGTCATTTATTTCCATTCAGATAGCTTTCACACACAGGCAAAATAGTGGCGCCTTGGTGGCTTAGTCTGTTGAGCAGTTGACTCTTGATTTCAGCTCAGGTAATAATCCCAGGGTCATGGAATGGAATGTCGTGTCTGACTCTGCACTGAGCATGCAGCCTGCTTGATTCTCCCTCTGTACGTCTTCCCCACTTGCTTGCCTTCTCTCCCTCTCTCTCAAAAACAAAACAAAGCAAAACAAACCAACCAAAAAAAAAAAACAAGCAAAATTAGTCTATGGTAATAGAAGTCAAAATAGTGGTGATGGAGAGTAATGGCTGGGGGGAGGGCACAAACGGAGTTTCTAAAGTTCTTGATCTTGGAGATGATGATACAAGTGTGTTCACTTGGTAAATTCATCAAGACATACCCTTAAGATATGTACCATTTATTGTATTTATATTATACTTAAATAAAAAGTTAGCAAGTATAAAACAAAGAAGGGTGCCTGGATGGCCCAGTTGGTTGAGTGACTGACTCTTGATTTCAGCTCTGGTCATGATCCCAGGGTTGTGGGATGGAGCTCTGCATCAGGCTCTGCACTGAGTGCCAAGCTTACTTAGGGGTCTCTCTCTCTCTCTCTCTCTCTCTCTCCTCTCTCTCTTTCCCTTTCACTCTCCCACCCTCCTCCCCTCTTCCCCACTAGTTCTCTCTCTCTCTAAAAAGTAAAAAGCTTTGAAAGAAACAAACATACAAAGCATTGCATGTAAAAAATATATAATATACACATACACACCCATATATGTATATATGTGTGTGTTAAAAGTGTATGTACTGGAATAATATCCCTACATTCATAAAAATGCCTTTGGGGTAGGAGGGAAAGGAGTGAGACTGGAAAGGGAGCAAAGGTAAATGTAGTTTTGGCTGAAATGCTCCTTTTCTTCTTAGAACAAAATTATATTTACAGCAAAAGTTACATTGTGTTAAGATGTGTTAATTCTCTTGTTTTTGTATGATTTTCTGTTTTTAAGTGTGTTTTAACTTTGGAAACATACAGTTTCAAAGAAGGGAAATAATTGTTACTGCAACCTAGGAATGAGATTTGGAGGAGGAGATTAGGATTAGAGGCGTGATTTAGGAAATGGTTGTCCCGTTCTGGATGAAGATGGGGAAGACATGAACCAGGGTGGTTGGGGTGGGAGGGACTAGAGCATTAACTCCAGCGACTTTTAAGAGATAGGATGATAAGACCTTGGTGATGCTTTGCATTGGGAGCCCAGGCAGTGAGCAGACTCAGGTGATTCTGAAGTTTCTAGATCTGATGTTTGAGGGATGCCATGCTGTGTTCTGCCTGAGAGGCAGAAATGGGGAGAGGTGTGCATTTGGTAGAGCAAGGAAGGGGCAGGTATGGAGAATTAAAAATTGTTTAACACTTATGTTTGAGATGTTAGTTGGACACCCATGTGGATATCTAAATAAAACAATTGGAAATACAGCTATGATTTGGTAGAAACCTACAATAAGTGATGAAATTATATATGAGAGCTTAGAAGACGACAGTGGAGTGAGAAATGACCATCCCCATTCCCTGTTCTTTGTAGTGTTGTAACAGAACATATGTATAATCTGTATAATTAGGTGTTTATATATACCAGGATGCTATTACATCTAACATGAATTAGAGATTATTTGTGTAAACTTGCAAACAAGGGGTTCACTATATTTGTGTATCTTTCATTGGGTTTAGCACAGGCCATAGTAAGAGCTTGGTTTAGGACTGATGGATGAAATAATGAAAATAATTAGTCTTGCTCCCTTTATTTTTTAAATCAGCTTAATTAAATGTAGTTCGCATACCCTATGATTTACTCATGTAAACTGTACAATTCAGAGAAATGTATATACGAGTTGTTGAGTCATTATATTGTACTAGGTATTGATTAGGTATTGTGTTGTACATGAAACGAATGTAACACTGTATATTAATTATACTTGAACAAAGTCTTTTAATACTAAAAAATTTAAGATAATTTTATTAATTATTATATAATAATTAATATAAAATATAAAATTTTTATACACCAATAATGAAGCAACAGAAAGATAAGTCATGAAACTCATCCCAGTTGCACAAAAAAAACATAAAATACCTAGGAATAAACCTAACCAAAGATATAGGAGATCTGTATGATGAAAACTATAGAAAACTTATGAAGGAAACTGAAGAAGACACAAAGAAATGGAAAAGCATTCCATGCTCATGGATTGGAAGAATAAATACTGTTAAAATGTCATTACTACCCAGAGCAATCTACACATTCAATGCAATCTAAATCAAAATTACACTGGCATTCTTCTCAAAGCTAGAACAAACTATCCTAAAATTTGTATGGAACCACAAAAGACCCCAAATAGCCAAAGTAATATTGAAGAAGAAAACCAAAACGGGAGGCATCACCATCCCAGACTTTAGCCTCTACTGCAAAGCTGTCATCATCAAGACAGTATGGTATTGGCACAAAAACAGACACATAGACCAATGGAATAGAATAGAGAACTCAGAATTGGACCCACAAATGTATGGCCAGTTAATCTTTGACAAAGTGGGGAAGAGCATCCAATGGAAAAAAGAGAGCCTCTTTAGCAGATGGTGCTGGGAGAACTGGACAGCAACATGCAGAAGAATGAAATTAGATCATTTTCTCACACCATACACAAAAATAAACTCAAAATGGATGAAGGACATGAATGTGAGACGGGAAACCATCAAAATGGATGGAGAGAAAAATCTCAAGCTCTGCACTGAAAGTGCAGATATGGGGCTCAAACCCATGAAGCCTGAGATCATGACCTGAACTGAAGTCGAATGCTTAACTGACTGAGCCACTCAGGCACCCCCTGGATATTTTGTGTAGATAGACTTATGCAATATACAGTTCTTTATAACTGACTTCTCGTCAGTCTTGACTAGCTTAATGTTATAAAGATTTATCCATTTTGTAGCATGTATCATTACTTCATTTCTTTTTATTGTCAAATAATTGTTCATTATGTAGATCTATGGCATTTTATTTATCCATAATCGGTTGATGAATAAGTGGGTTGTTTCCATTTTTGGTTATTATGATCATGTTGTTATGAACATTTATATATAAGCTTTTGTGTGGACATGTGCTTTTATGTCTTTTGGGTAGATACCCAGAAGTGAAATTACTGGGCCATATAGTAACTTGCTGTTTACGCATTTGAAGAAATGCCAGATTGTTTTTCTTGAGGAACTTCACCACTTAACATTCCCACCAGCAGTGTATGAGGACTCCAATGTCTTTACATCCTCCCCAATATTTGCTATTATCTGACTTGTTTTAATTTTAAAGTTTATGTATTTATTTATTTTGAGGGAAACAGAGACATTGTGAGTGGGGGAGGTTTAGAGAGAGGGAAAGAAAGAGAATCCCAAGGAGGCTTCCCACTACCAGCACAGAGCCCAATGTGGGGCTCAAACCCACAAAGCCGTGAGATCATGACCTGAGCCAAAACGAAGAGTTAGATGCTTAACCAACTGCCACTCAGACACCCCTCTGACTTTTAGATTATAGCATCCTAGTGAGTGTGAAATGTATCTCACTGTGGTTTAGGTTTGTATTTTCTTGATAGTTAATCTTGTGCATGTCTTTTTATGTGCCTATTGAACATTTGTATACTTCTTTGGATGCATCAGTTTCTTTGGCCATTTAAAAAAATTGTGTTGTCTTTGTATTTTGAGTTCTTTATATATTCTAGATATATTTCCCTTGTGATAAAACTTCCTCCCATTCTGTGGGATGTCTTTTCACTTTCTTGATGGTATTCCTTGAAGCACAAAATGTTGCTGATATTTATTTTTTAATTTGTTGCTGGTGCCTTTGGTGTAATATCTAAAAAACTTTGCCTAATCCAAGTTCACTCTCCTTTGGTTTGAAAAAATAACTTTTATGACTTTTATCCTTTTTTTGTTTTTGTTTAATTATAGTTCTTGTCTTAAACATATTAATCTTCTACTTTTCCCATTCTCTTTCTGAATAATCAATCTTTAGAAAATTTCTTCATGCATACAGGGACATCTGGGGGGCTCAGTTGGTTAAGTGTCCAACTCTTGGTTTCAACTCAGGTCATGATCTCGTGATTTGTGGGTTCAAGCCTCACAGTGGGCTGTGTCCTGACAGCATGGAACCTGGTTGAGATTCTCCCTCCTTTTCTCTCTGTCCCTCCCCTACTCAGGCTGTCTATCTCTCTGTCAAAATAAATAAATAAATAAACAAATAAACAAACAAATAAATAAGGTTTATTTATATTGAGAGAGACAGAACATGAGCATTGGAGGAGCAGAGAGAGGGGGAGACAGAATCTGAAGCAGGCTTCAGGCTCTCAGCTGTCAGCACAGAGTCCGACGTGGAGCTTGAACTCACAAACTGTGAAATCATGACCTGAGCCGAAGTTGGATGGTCGTTTCACCGACAGAGCCACCCATGCATCCCCTAAATAAGTAAGCTTTAAAAAAAGAGAGAGAAATGTTCTTTATGCAGACAGTAGTTTGATTCTATTTTTCTCACTTAAGGTTTTATAAAAGTGAATATTTTTCCATATCATTAAAAATATTTGGAAAAGATCTCATAAAATGCCTGTCATCCTGCCATATAAATTAGGTATTATAATGAATTTAATTATTTCCATATTCTTACACATTTATAAACTACTTTCAATATTGTGGTATTTCTATTAAGTGTTAGTGAACATACATATAAATATATCTTGGTCCAGGGGTGCCTAGGTGAGTCAGTCTGTTAAATGTCACACTTTGGCTCAGGTCATGATCTTGTGGGTTGTGGGTTCGAGCCCTGCCTTGGGCTCTGTGCTGGCAACTTAGAGCCTGAAGCCTTTAATAACAATATTTAAATATTAAATATTTAAATATTTAATTCTTTACCTAGAATAGGTTCTAATTAAGAGTTGGAATTACTGGGTCAAAGGCCTGAGCATCTTTCTAGACTGAATGCAAATTGCTTTCCAGAAAGTTGTGTCAATTTACTCTCTCCTAGTCAGTGCCTATGTCATTATATCTTTATCTGTATGAGTATAATTTTTAAAAATCAAGCAGTGACTATAGGATACTGCTCCTCTCTGCAGTCCCCTCTTTTCCTTAGAGCTGAGAATGTAGCTGCCAGTTCCAGTATGATGTAGTCCCCCTGGGAAGCCATAAATTCTGCCAAGGCTTTTACAGTATTTCCATGACTTTGTGGTGACTTCACATTTCATTTAAAAAGGCGTAAAGCAATTACCAGATCATTAGCAAGCACTTTTTTAAAGGAGCTTCAAAAAAGCGTTTATAGAAATGGCGAGTGAGCTGGTGTTTTACTTTGGAGGGAGAGATGCAGGATGGGACAGGGATCGTTGATAGAAATGAACAATTTATTTATTTATGTATTTATTTATTTTCTTAAGAAAGAATGAGCGGGGAAAGGACAGAGAGAGAGAGAGGGTCAGAGGATCTGAAGCGGGCTCTGTGCTGACAGTAGAGAGTCTGATGTGAGGCTCGAACTCATGAACCATGAGATCATGACCTGAGCCGAAGTCGGACACTTAACCTACTGAACCACCCAGGCACCCCCAGAAATGAACCACTTAAAGGCAAGTATCGAGTTATGGCAAGAATGAGTGGATCATCACGGTCACTAGATCTGGGTGATTCTGCTCATGGCAGGGGCTCTAGTTTACTCTTACAATGAGAGGCTCTCAACAACATAGCCTCTGGGTAGGCAAATCTGTGTTAGAACCCAGGCACAACCATTTTCTGGCTGTGTGACCTTGTGTTGGCCTTGACTGTACACAAAGCACTTAGCATAACTAAGCACATTCTCAATAAATATTAGCTATTTTTGATTACTTTTCATCTCTGTATCCCCAAAAGGACAGCAAGCACTGGGGATGGCCGATAACTACAATTATTAAATGAGTAAATGAATAAGTTCTGGGAAAACTAAAAAGAGTGTGTATGTAAGAAACCTTCCAATTTCTATATTATAGGCCACTCATGATCCTCCATTTCAAACCTGAGCCATCTCAGGCTTGAAACTTCCCTAGGCTATTATCCACTTAGGTTCCTTGGTGAGATTTTACCCTGAAGTAAACCATTATTTGTAGCCTGTCATGTTTCTATTCTTGCAAGGATATGCATTGTGCTTTGGTTCTGCTGGTTTAAATCATTTAGCAGATAACACCAAAAAAAAAAAAATCACTTAGAGTCTGATTTAATCAAGAGGCACAGGATGAAGTGTGAAAAACCCAGTGTTGTTCTGATTCTTGGCTTTATTGAGGGCTGCAAAAAGGTATAAATTAAGTGACCTTTCCAGGTCAGGATTTTATGACTCTGATAAATTCCCCAGGCTAGCAGTTGTCAGTGAAGACAGGGGAGTGAGAATATGAAGATCCTTTCTCCCCAACCACATCTTTCCAATGCGTAGTTAGATAATGGATTTGAAAGTACCTTTAGAAAAGTAGTTTGATAAACTTAAAATATGATTATTATACGCAGAACAGAAAGATGAAGGAATTAGAGTCGAGGCAAAGATTTTTTTCTTAAGTTTTTAAAATTTACTTTGAGAGTAAGAGAGTGAGTGTGAGTGGGCGAGGGGCAGTAAGAGAGGGAGAGAGAATCCCAAGCAGGTCTGCACTAGAGCCCGACGTGGGGCTAGAACTCATGAACCATGAGATCATGGCCTGAGCCAAAATCAAGAGTCAGTCACTTAACCAACTGAGCCACCCAGGTGCCCCATCAAAAAAAAATTTTTTTTAATCATAAGATCTTACAACAAGAGGGACTGTTAAAGAGTTTTGTGATCCAAATCCCTCAATTTCGTATATGAAAAATGAATAATGTTACTTTGTCAAAATCATGTTAATTAAAACTGAAGTCCTATTACTTGATGTAAAAATACTAGATAGGAAAAATTAAAATTAAAAATGTTCCTAAAATACTATTTATCTTCATAAGGTAAGGAAATATAAACTTACATTAATGAGGTTTACTTATGAGCTTGAGTGCATTTTAAATGTTATTGACCTAAGGTAAATTTAAAAACCTGAAATGAGGGGCACCTGGGTGGCTCACTCAGTTGAGTATCCAACTCTTGATTTTGGCTCAAGTCATGATCTCATAAACCGTGAGATTGAGACCCGTGTTGGGCTCAGCACTGACTGTGTGGAGCCTGCTTGGGATTCTCTCTCTCCCTCTCTCCTTCTGCCCCTCCCCTGCTTTCTCTCTCTCTCTCTCACTAAGAATTAATAAATGAACATTTTCAAAAAATCTGAAATGAGAAATTTCTTTTTTTAAATTTTTTATAATGTTTATTTTTGAGAGAGAGAGAGAGAGAGAAAGAGAGAGAGCAAACAGAGGAAAGGCACAGAGAGAAGAGGCACAGCATCTGAAGCAGGCTCCAGGCTCTGAGCCATCAGCACAAACCCACAAACTGGGAGGTCATGACCTGAGCTGAAGTTGGATACTTACCCAACTGAGCCACCCAGGTGCTCCTGAGATGAGAAATTTCAGTTATAAAGGCTTCATTGGAATTGATTGTTATTCTATTTTGAAAATGTTTTTTGCTGCATCAACAACACAAAGTTTAAATTCCTGGTCTCCGTGTTCATGGTAAGTTAACTGAACAGCCTCTTCCTTTGCAAAATTGCTTGTAAGGAAGGTATGATCTTCCCTGGAGGTTAATTTACACTGGAATTAATAAAGGTTAATGGAGTCTTTTGGGAACTCCATTTTTCCCCCTGGGGTCCCATATTTAAAGTCAAGCTGCTTCCCTTCGGCAAAATTTTAAAAATGTTCTTTCCTAGTAGCCAGCATTCACATTACCTTTAGCTATAAAAGTCCTGTCTGCAAGGTATTGAGTGACATTTTGCATGCACAAAAAGAAACACTATGTTGCAATTATTATTATTTTTTTTGCAAATACTACTTGGATCTTTGGATTCCCACACTCACTTTTGGATGGTATTCTATTTAAAATACAGTATTTTTGGTCCAGTTCTATCTGGAGGAAATGAAGAGTATATGTGTGTGTGGCGGGNTATCTGGAGGAAATGAAGAGTATATGTGTGTGTGGGAGGAGGAGGAGGGGGGGGAGGGGGGGGGGGAGGGGGAGAGGGGGGCTCTAGAAAAACTACATTTTACCATTGTAATTTTGAAGGACAAATGGATAAGTGGTTGGAGGTTAAAGCTTTTGTATCACTTGTCATTAACTGGAGAGGCCTACTCAAGAGAGGAGCCCTGGAAACGGTCCAATTGGGCATTATTCTTTCTGCACCTGAGTGGGGAGCACTCTCAGATTCTGGAAGAGGAGGAAAAGCAAAGAGGGAAATGGGGAAAAAAAGATGACTCTGCTCTTCTCAGGCTACCGCATATATTGCTAGCTTTGCTCTTTGAACTTGAAATAATGAGTACTGCAAATTATGTATTGCATAAATGCTTGACATCAGATTATCTTGCATATTTGGGAAGCAAGATGATTCTTTCCCCCTTGCCAAAAGACAAAGTACTTGTTCTTCCAAAAGCAGTACTCTGAGACTATTACATAACGCTCGTTTTAAATGATTTGAAATAATTTTAATTGGTACTTACCTGGGAGCCTATATCACTTTCATTTCACCAACTCTCCCAAAATGGCACAGAGAATTGCTGCTCATCAGCAGCTGTGGAAGTGTGATAAGACAGGATGATGTATACAAACGATTTCTTCTTCAGAAGAATTCATCCAGAAGAATTGTCAAATTATTTTTAAATGGCTATAGTTCTTCTTGAAACATTGCAAGAGAAGTTTAAAGCTTCACTTGCATTCTGTGACCTTGCTGTTTGGTAATCCTACGGGAGGATTGTGGGGTATGTTTGAGCTGGGACATGCTTTAGGGACTGTCTTTTGTAGAGCACTCAGTTTTTTGTTTTTTGTTTCTCTTCAAATGAGATAGAGACCCAGGGAGGTTAGGTAGCTTGAAGGCTGTAAAGTAAATTCTAGGCTAAAAGGAGCCTTCAGAAATCCAAAGTTCAGAGTCACTCATATAATTGATTGTGAAGCAGAATGGAGGAAGCTTCCTCAGTATTGACAATGACACACTGGAGACAGGAGCAAGAGAGAAGGAACGAGGTTAATATGAGAAATGAGTACTTCCTTGATTTTGGTTACTCTGCTAAAATACTATTAGTCTTGTTTTGAGATAGTATTTCAGTAGTCTGTGGCTGACAGTACTGTCAGGTTTTTGTATGAAGCACAGAGGTCAGGCTCTTATTCTGAACAGCTATCTAGGAAGGCCTTTACAGGAACTGGTTAAAGTTCAAAGTAAAAAAAAAAAAATATTTTGCATTTATTTAAATCCTAAATTTTGAGTAACATAGCTTCCAGACCCCCTCTTGGTAGTGCCCCCAGCATGGGGAATTAGAAAGAGGAATTCACAGTCTGTTTTTTTTTTTTTTAATCGTTTTGTTTATTTTTGAGAGAGCGAGAGAAACAGAGCACGAGTGGGGGAAGGGCAGAGAAAGAGGGAGACACAGAACTCGAAACAGGCTCCTGGCTCTAAGCTGTCAGCACAGAGCCCAACACAGGGCTGGAGCCCATAGACTATGAGATCATGACCTGAGCCGAAGTCAGACGCTCAACCAACTGAGCCACCCAGGTGCCCCGAGGAATCCACAGTCTTAATCTCTTTGGTTGCATATGGAGGCCAAGACACAGGGCATTCTGTGACAGAGGCAAAAACGAAACCTCAGTCTGTAACTTCTTGCTTCAAAGTGCTTGTCTGATCCTAACACTGGAGACCAGAATCAGTTGGGGGGAATAAAGAGCCTTGGTTGCCTTGGCAATGATTTGGCCTTTGGCAGGGTTGAAGGGAATAGGAAAGAAGCAGACGAGGTGGGTGGAAGGAGCTGGCCAGACTCTTGAAGAAACTGCTCACTCCTGTAGGCTCTCTTGACAAATGTCATGACCTGGTGACTAAATTTCTTGCCCTAGGAAGGATTTTCTAATAGCCCTGGGATTATTTTGCTGCTCTTAGTATCAATAAGGCGAAGATACGAGCTTATAATAATTGCATTTTAATAAAATATTTCTTATGAAGTAAATATGTTTAAAATGATTATCATTTTGCTGGTTCATATTACTTTATCCATATAAATCATAGCATTCTATGTTAGCATCTGGGATTATTTGCATACTATTAAGGCATTCTTTGAATTTATTAAGAAGAGGAATGTTGAGCAGAAATTCCGTGAAAAAGGATGCTAGTAGCTCCTCATATTTATTCTTTCCTTCTTGCCTACTAAGAGAATCCTGATATTAGTGGGCCACATGGCCACCAGGATAAAAGACTACATGGTCCAAGGTCCCTCGCAGCCAAGTGGGGCCACATGACTAGGTTACATTTAAGATGATGTAAATGGAACTTTTTTTCAGGACCTCCAAGAGATCTTCTAAAAGAGTGAGGTGTGTCCTTTCTCTGTTCCTTCTCCTTGCTAGGTGAGGATGTGGATAAAACTCTAGGAGCAACCTCAAGTTCAAGTATGATATATGAAAAACCTGGGGCAGAAGGGACATGGTTCACACAAGTCTTGGGCCCCTGCTGCTGGATTTCTTTAGGCAACAGAAGAATTAGCATCATTTTCTTTAAGCCACTGTTAATTGGGGATCTCCGGATATGTTCAACCAAATATAATCTTACCTAATACATATTGTAAAATATTATGCAAAATATTTAGCTCATATAAAAAGTCATCAAGCAAAGTGACCAACAAACAACATTTGCCAATAAACACAAAAAATAATGACATCCTTTAAATTGCAATTTGCCCTGATGGTTTGAAACTTTTCTGTCATAATTTTGAGTTTTTGAACCTGATTTCTTCTTACATGCTATAAGGGGAGTCTTGAAAGGAGCACTGGACTAGTGTTTAGAAGCCTCAGTTCTGTGCCACTTGAGTCACTTATTTGTGCTGTGATTTGAATAAGCCATCCTGATCTCAGTTTCTCCCTCTGCAAAATTGAAATTCTAGGCGAAGTTGTCTCCATAATTCTTCCAAGCTCTGCAGGCTGTAAATTTATAAAATTGCCTCTTTCTTTTTAAAATCACTAAAACTGATTGGTCCTAGCTACCTATGCAAATATGTGGTAACAAATACTTACGGCGTGCCTGGTATATGCAGATGATCAACTAGCTTCGCATTGTATGAGGTATGTGTGTGTTGGGAGAGACGGGCCACGAAGCTCATTTTCAAGGAATTTACTTTCTAATTGTGTAGAAAACTAGGCAGACAACAAGTCGCAGGATTTTGAATGACCTGTGTCTCCTGGCTCCTAAGTCAATGCTATTCATGCTTTCTTATCTCAAGGCTATCTTGTCTCAGGTCTATCTTGTCTAGTCCATGTTAGAACTCCACATATTAAATTGACAGAGGCCTACTAGCTATGTGGTTTATAGAGCTCTTATGAAACTCCAAAAACTGTATTTAATGCCACAAAATACCATTCTACTTTATTATTACTCATCTAAGACTTATCTGTTTGCCATGATAACAGTCATTCAACCTCTCCCTAATCAACATTAGTTGTGCTTCCTCTTGTTTATAACGCTACATGTCAATAAAGGCAAAATATTGTTATCAACTGGATGCCCACGTGTTGAAAGAGTTCATGGGACATTTAAATCAGAAAAGGCTTTCTGGAGAGGACGAGTTTTGATCCAGAGTTCTAGAGAGGTGATCAATGTGAGTTGTTAGAGAAATGAGGTCATTTCAATTTTTTTATGTTTATTTATTTATTTTGAGAGAGAGAGAAAGAGAGAAAGGGAGAGAGGGAAAGAATCCCAAGCAGGCTCCATGCTACCAGCACAGAGCCCAACGAAGGGTTCAGACTCATAAACCATGAGATCATGACCTAAGCTGAAATCAAGAGTTGGATGCTTAACCGACTGAACCACGGAGGAGTCCTGTGAGATTGTTTTAAAGGGGGTGTAAATGTTATTTGCAAAGAGACTGAATAAAACTGGTGAAGTGGTTTGGCAAGATGGCAGCCAGGTTGGCTGAAGTAGAGTGTAGTATTGATCTGGGGGGAAGCCACCTGAGAACTTCCCTGCCGTTCTTTTTCTGTCCTGATTCTCTTGTTGGCAGGGAATACTCCCCTTAAGCCCAGTGTTTGTTTGGAGTATGGATGAAGCCTATGGAGCGGAGACATGAATGAGAGTATGACTCTGGTGGAAGTCATTTTATAAGAAACAGAGCCAGGGATGGCAAAATCATCACTGCAAGACTGTGTCTGCTTTGTACAAAAGATACTTCATTTGCATATTTAGATTTCATTCTTCATTGTGTGCTTATATGGTGGGGATGAGATAAAGTTGTAGAAGGGACTAAGAATTCCTTGACTTTTGAAAGTTAAGTCAGCTGTGACTTCCTATTAATAAAATATCTTCATAGGCTTAATTTCCTCGTGTGTGTGTGTGTGTGTGTGTGTGTGTGTGTGTGTGTGTGTGTGAGATAGTTAATGAAAAGAGAATAAGTCAGCAGCTGATTGATTGCAAGCAGTGTATTTACCTGAGTGTATCATTACTGAAATTATCATCACATTAGAAGTGGAAAAACATCATGGTGTTTAGCGTCAGCTCTAGACTCTTCCAGTTGCAGCACAAACCTACCTAACAGAGTCATGACAGGTCCTCAGCACTGATTTGGACATTGTCATGGAAATAAAGTGCATAGCCACATGTTTGCATAACACACCACAGATTCTCTCCAGCAAACTGGATTGGCCAAATGGAAAAGATTGCACTCACAGTACAAATCAATGTTAGTATTGGTTTGTGTTTTCTAGCAGGGTCATGGATGCAGCTTTTTTCTTCCTTCATCTTCTTCCAAGCTTCTTTGCGTCTTGCTTGTTTGTGCCTAGTAAACGCCCATGCACATCAACAGAGACAAACAACAGAGAAACCCTTGAGAAGGCGAAGGAAGCAGGTCCTTTACACTTTCTTTTTTTATATAACTAATTTATTGAATTCCTTTCATTTACTGTTTCTCATCTACCCACCCCTGCATACACATATAGCTGGCCTGAATTTCTCTGCAACAATCATATACAAAAACACCACATTGCTTTATGTTTCTATTTCTAATTGAATCTTCAGTTTAGATTCATTTATTGGCTAGGGTAGCTAAAGACCCAATACAAGTCATTATTGGAGGCCTCTGCACCTGAGAATGACCCAAGAGGCCAGAGGCATTTTGCAGTTTAAAAAGATTAGGGAGGGCCTCCAACTGTTTAAGCCATTGTGGTTACTGATGAGATGCATGCTGTTCAAGCCCTTGTGGTCTATTCCAAGGCAGGAGGCCCCTCTCTCTCAGTACCAGATGTGGTCATGATATTATTCTCCATGCCAACCAAGGCCATGTCTCTTGTGCTCAGGCTCCAGCATTCCAGGCCATCCCATCAGACATCCTGGACAGAAAATAGCAACTGGGGGCAGCTCCTTGCACTTAACCACTTCTAGTCTCTTCTTTTAGCCTTGATGTCTTTTTCACCATTTAAACTCAAAGCTACACCCATCGTTTTGGCTAGTCACAGACTTGAAGGCCTAACTGGGTCTCTGGCAGTTTCTGCTTTCATCTTCTACACCTAAAATTTCTGAAAGCCCTAAACTCAAAACTCAAGAGTTTGTTCTACTTAGAATAGGAGGGCCAAAATCTGCCTTATTTCTCCTAGATCCCATTGAGAATATGGATTCATATTTTAATAGACCATCTTGCCACACATCTATTATAGAAATTTGGGACACCTGGGACGAAAAACAGGAAATTTTTTACCAGAGAGAATTGGCAAACTTTTAAATTTGTTTTTATTATTGCTGTTGACGTTCTTTAAAGTTATAAGGTGCAAGGATTTTCTTAAGTCAGTGTGACTGAAAAATTGAGTCCAAGGCAGGATCAACTAGTTGTTTCTGCATCATGAATCTACCAGCCTGTTGTTCCCTTTACAAGTCATTAATTGTTCTTCCATTCTGGTATTGTGGTGGAGGATACTATATCCCTTGAATACGTGAAGAAGCAAAATGTTTTGCTGACTTCTCTTGTAATAATGAAGAGGTTTTTAGAAGAAGCCAAATAAGGAAGTGTTTCCCAGAGAATTTTGTGAGAATAAGAACCAGGTAAGTGTTGACAGTAACGATGTGTGTTTTGAGAATGAGTACCTTTAGATTACTAAGTTTAACCTTGGTCTGAAAAATGACAGTCATTGTGAAATCAATTAGTATGTGCATCATATGTCCAAACAGCTTAAAATAAAGATGAGAGAGACATGTTTTTAAATTTACGGGAGCTGCAAACCATGAACCACTCCTCCCCAAATTAAGCATAGTAAATATAATGTATATATAATGTATTAGCTTTCAGTTTGTGCTGTAGCATACTTCCACAAACCTTACAATTCTGTAGATTGGAGGTCCTGGTAGTACATGCCTCAACTCGGTCATCCACCTAGAGTAACTCACAAAGCCAAAGTCAGGATGTTGGCAGGGCTGTGTTCCTTTCTGTTTTCAAGTACATTCTGGGTGTTGGTAGAATACAGTTCCTTGTGGTTGTAGGACTGGGGTCTTGTCTTCTTGCTGGCTATTAGCTGGGGTCTACCCTCCCAGGACCTCTCTCTGGTCCTTACCCATGGCCTCCATCACATGACTCTCTCCAGCAAAAGCTCTGAATCCTTCTCAAGCTTGGAATGTCTTTGACTCTTTCTTTTGCTGTGTCTCTTCTATCTCTAGCTGGAAAAATTTCTCTACTTTTTACAGGCTCCTTTAAGTGAGTTGGGCTTACCCAGATAATCCAGCATAATCTTTTAAAAGGTATGGCCTTAATCATGCCTGCAAAGTCCCTTTTGCCATGTAATTTAACACATTCATAGGTTCCAGAGATAAGGGCATAGATATCTTTGGTGGGTCATTTTACCTACCAAAATGCCTTTTTTTTTTTTTGGTAGAAAAAAAGAGAAATATTCAATTCAGCTGCTTTTAAGTTAAAAAGAAAAGAACACAAAACTATTCAATAAAAAGTGAAATTTTTAAACTTTATTTCAGTCTAAGGTAATAGCAAATGGGGATGGGCTTGGCTGAATGGAGGTAACACAGAATCTAGAAGAGAGAATTTGTTTTAAAAGAGGGAAGAGGAAAGAAGGAGAGAGCTTTATAGAGTTAGAAGGGCAGAGCCATGGAAAGAGAGGGTGGAGAGGGAAAGAAACAGAAAGGGAAAGAAAGAAATGGAACTAGAAGTAAAGGTGGATAGAAGATGAAAGGGGAGGGATGATATATAAAGGTTAAGAAAGATGCATAATTATCCAAAGGAAGTAAAACCAGGATTTCAGGGAGCTATCTGAACTCCCTTGAGCACAGCAGCATTATGTATACAGCCAAGACATGGAAACAACCTAAATATCTGTTGACAGAAGAATGGGGGAAAATGTGGCCTGTATATACAATGGAATATTACTCCAACATCAAAAAGAAGGAAATCCTTAAAAAACAAAACAAAACAAAACAAAACAACAACAACAAAATGGGGCACCTGGGTGGCTCAATCTGTTAAGTGTCCAACTTTGGCTCAGGTCATGATCTCATGGCTTGTGGGTTGGAGCCCCTCATCAGGCTCTGTGCTGAAGCCCACTCCAGATTCTGTGTCTCCATCTCTCTGTGACCTTCCCCCACTCACATTCTGTCTCTCTCTCAAAACTAAATAAAAATAAAAAAATTTAAAAAAAGAAGGAAATTCTGCAATTTGTGACAACATGAATGAACTAAAAGGACATTATGCTAAGTGAAATAAGCCAGAGACAAATACTGCATGATCTCATTTATACATAAAATCTAAGAAAAGTCAAGTTCATAGAACTAGAGAATGGAATAGTGGTTGCCAGAGGGTGGGGGATGGGGTGAAGAAAAAGGAGAGAGGCTGGTCAAAGGATCTAAACTTTTAGTTATAGGATGAAAAAGTTCTGGGGATCTGATGTAAAGCATGGTGACTAGTGTTAATAATACTGTATTATATATTGAAGTTGCTAAGAGAGTAGGTCTTAACTGTCCTCACCACATCCCCCCAAAAATAAATTAAAAGGTATCTATGTGAGGTAATGGATGTACTAATGAACTTGATTGTGGCGATAATTTCGAAATGTATACATACATCCAACCATCATATTGTACACCTTAAAAACATACAATTTGTATTTGTCAAATATACCTTAGTAAAACTGAAACAAAGAAAGATATATAAAATATGTAAAGAGGAAAAGAAATGTATGAGGACGTGTAGATAAGTTCAGTAGACTGTAAAGTGAAGGTCAAGTGAAGGTCTTTGGGACATTTAGGGCATTTGTCATCTTTTAGGGTGACCATACCAAGACAGTTACAGGTTACACTGGTTGTCCTGGAATATTGGTTATTAATAGCCTTTCACACTCATAAGTGTCCTGATTTGGACCATACATTATAGAGTAATCCTCCCTTAATAGGGTTCCATCTAGAAGGCACATTAGCTTTTTATCATTTTTTTTTTTTTTTTGTAGCTTTTAACATGGTATCAGGACATCTGCTTCACATCCATTTGGTCTTAGAATTCTGCAAAATGCATGACATTCATTAATGACTGACTCAGGTCCTTGAATCAAGTTTCTAATTCCTAAATTCATCCCTTGTTTGTTTGTCTCCAACATTCACATCTGTAAACTCTATTAATGGTATTAGAAAATGGCTCTGTTTTTTTTCTTTAAACAAATTTCCTTTCTCCTCGCCATCTATCATCATATAATACACAGTTTACAGTGTAATCTTATGCTTTTTGCAAAGAGAAAAATGAAAACTTATTACCACTTAGATATTAAAATGTGATTTCTAGTATTTTAGTTTTTCCACATTAAAATCTCAACTTTTCCTTATCATTTGGATGAACTTTAAATGATTTAAGTTCTTAGAAGTTATATTCATGTTTGCATGCTAATTCATCTGTATTGATGAATGCATGTATAAATAATGATGTTAAATAAAAGAACGGGTGGCCAACAGAAAAATTAACTCAGGCCTTAATGAGGCTGCATTTCATGCTTTTGGTTATTACACAACATATAAAGCTCTTGCCTTATAGTTATTATACTCAGCAAGGCTGGTTATTTGATTATGAGATAGTTTCAATATTGGTTTAAGTAAAATTGATTTTCGCAGACTACAGTTTAGTTCTGAATACTCTGTGTATTATTCTGAATTGTGATGCCTTTAGGAAATAGATAAAGGAAATATCCAATTTGCCATAGATTACCATGGCATCCTTTCCCCAGGTCTAGTAACATGGCAAGGTGGTTAAAAAAGCAATCTTGGGAGCCTGCGTGGCTCAGTCAGTTAAGCATCCAACTTCCGCTCAGGTCATGATCTCATTGCTCGTGGGTTCGAGCCCCGCATCAGGCTCTGTGCTGACAGCTCAGAGCCTGGAGCCTGCTTGAGATTCTGTGTCTCCCTCTCTATCTGCCCCTCCCCCCCACTCTCTCTCTCAAAAATGAATAAATGTTTAAAAAAATTTTTTTAATTATTAAAAAAAAGCAATCTTGAGAGTAAGGAAGATGGACCCTGTCTCTTAGCAGATATGTGTCCTCAGACAAACCCCTCCTCTTCTCTGATGCTCAGTATATTTATGTGGAATATGAGGATATCATTATCAGCCTGGGCAGATGGAGTTGGTGTGGGTTTAATGAGATTAATGACAAATCCCTAGTACAGTTGCTGTACTGTACTCAGGCCGACTTCAAAAATTAGTAGTTACCATCTTGACTTTTGGGGTGGCTAGTACTCTAGTATGTTAACCTTATCTTTACCACTTAACCTGAACTGAAACCTTAATTTTGTGATAAAAAGTTGGTCTATTTAGATTTCACATCCTTTTATATTGTCTTTTTTTTATTTAAATTTTTCTGAATTACAACCTCAGGGTCTACTAAAAGAAGTGTAAGTGTTTTGTAGGATCACTTGCTAAATGAATAAAAAAATGTATTCTTAAAAACATTAGAAATTTGAAATTTTATAACAGGAACAGAAACAATTTGTGATTTCAGTAGCAAATGCTCGCTGTTGAAAGGTCTTACTGAGACCAGCTTAATGTTAGTCACTCTTCTCAAGAGTAGCAAAAATCTCTTTACGTTACATGTTTTTTTTGAGTAAAATAAAATAGTTTTGATTGGTGATTTGGGAGCAGAGGCACAGTCTCCCTATGGTTTCTTTGGTGCCTCCTTTATGACTCCTTAGAGATGCCCCTGTCCATGGTACTGGCCTCTAGACAGGCTGTGCTCCAGTTCAAGTATTTGTGCTGGCCCAGGGTGCCAGGCACATAAAGAGTGACCTTTGGTTTGTAGCTGCTGTTCTTCTGTACTGTGTCTGTTGTCATTTTAAAGCTCTTCTTAGACTCCTCAAATGCTCACAAGGCCCATTTGTTCCTGGTTACTATTTTTTAAACACTCCTATTCAGTGTCTTTTTTCATGCTGTGGTTCAGAGTTTTTTGAAATGTTTCTTGGCCCAACTCACTCCTGGTTGTTGAAATTCAAGTCCCCTACACTGGTAGCTGTTCCACAGAATTTTCCCGATCCCCTCCTATTTAGTAAAATCTCAGTCTTCCTCCTGTGTTTCTCTTTTACTCTCACACTACTACTACACTCACAACACTTCAGATGACAGTGGCAAGTCCAGATTGTCCCTGTGCTTCTGACCAACTGGCTACAGATTCCAGGTTCCAGTGACTCTCCATCTTAGGTTATGTTAACTCAGAGGAAAGGTATAGGTTATTGGTTTATTGTAAAGGATGTAACTCAGGGATGGCATAGGGCAGGGTATGAGGAACAGGTAGGGAGCTTCAGTGCCCTCTCTGGGCACATCACTCTCCAAGCACCTCCATCTGCTCACCAACTTGGAAGCTCTCCTAGCCTTTCCTATTGGGTTTTTATGGAGGCTTCCTCATGTAGTCATGATTGAATAAGTCATTGACCATTGGCTTTTGACTCAAACTACAGCCTCTCTTCCTTCCCTGAGGTCAGAGGTGGGACCAAAATTTCCAACTCTCTAATCACATGGTGGGCCCAGGCAATTAGTTACTGTCCTTAGGTTCTCTAGCAGCTTTCCAAAAGCCATGTCATTAACATAACAAAAGACACGTTAATCACTCTCATCACTTAGGAAATTCCAAGGGTTTTAGGGGCATCTCCCTCAGGAAAGGGATGCAGACCAAATTTGTATTTCTCCTTATAAATCTCAATATCATACCTCTTAAATATAGATTCCTATTGTAGGCACTATAGGGAAATAAAGTTGAATGTAATTTGATAACTGACTTCAAGAAGCTTAAAATTTGGTGAGAGGTAGGGGGAAAATTAGTAAACAGATTCAGGAAAGTGAGGCTAATAAATTAAGTATTGTACGAGAGATACAAGTAATGTGCTGAGTCTACAGCAATGACTCTCAACCCTGGCTACCCAGAAGAATTACCTAGGAGAAGAGAGACTTTTAAAAGTTTTGGTGCAAATGCTCAATCCCAGATATAGTCAGAAGCTCTAGGGATGGAGGTCAAGTTGTCAGTGCTTGAAGTCTCCAGGTGATTCCAAAGTGCAGACTCAGCTAAGTAACACTGGCCTAACCATGGACCTCACATATTCTAACTGGCTTTGCGGGAGAGCAGTAGTAAAGTCTTAGACACCTTTGTTTTTGTTGATTTCTTACACTCATCTTCATGCTCCATATTGAATTTTGATGGCTGCCCATTTCAGTGTTGTGGCCATTAAACCGTGTATAATTAGTATATACTTAATAAATATTTGTTGATAGAGGAATACCCACTTTTTAATGCCTTCTCCTTTTTTTAAAAAAATGTTTTTATAGTTTATTTATTTTTGAGACAGAGACAAGAGCATGAGCTGGGAAGGGGCAGAGAGAGAGGGAGACACAGAATCTGAAATAGGCTCCAGGCTCTGAGCTGTCAGCATAGAGCCTGACGCAGGGCTCGAACCCACGAACCGTGAGATCATGACCTGAGCCAAGGTCGGACGCTTAACCGACTGAGCCACCCAGGCGCCCCTAATGCCTCCACTTTTTAACAACAAGCATTTATTGAACAGCTACTATGTTTGGGGTACTGCACTAAGTGGTGGGGATAGGGCAGTAAGTGCAATCCAGTTTCTTCCTGGATACTTTCTGTTTCCCACACCATGCTTTCCATTCCATCAGAACCATCTGGGAAGCTTGCAAATGGAGCACATTCATGGATCCCTACCCAGCCTATTACTGATTCTCTGAAATCCAGAGATCTTCCCTGTTTGCCAGCTGCCCTGGTGATTCCTGTGCACAAGAGAGCTTGAAAGCACTAAGTTGTGGTATTTGCAAAGCCACAGTGGCAAGACAGAGCTGGGTGGGGAGCGCTGTGGGGGACACCTCAGAATGACTAACTTCTGGGAAGCCAAGAGATGGTGCTGGGAGGGGGTGGCCTTTGGGCTGGGTCCTCAAGGATGACTCCTCAAAAAGAGGGAACAGGAGAGAGCATTTCAGGTGAATAAAGGTTCTGAGTCAAATTATAGAGACATGAAGGAATGGGGCACATTGAGGAGACTGGAGGCCAACTGTGTGAGGGGCCTTTTGTAATTTTAAGTTAATTAACCTTTATTGATTTCCAACTATGCTCTAAGTATTGAGGGTGGTACTGCTCAACGTACAAGGTGTTCCTGGGTCTGGCTCTGAGCTCTTGTTTGGTTCAACAGAGTGGTACCAAGCTCTGGAAGTCCCCCAAGAGCTCAGAGGCCTTCTTGATTCATTGTTCTAAAGCCATACACTGGTGTGGCATTATCTTTATAGGAAAGACAGAGAGCTGGCTTATGTAGTCAAGATCACCTCTCCTGATGCACCCTTGACAGATGGGGTAGGGACTTCCCATCTCCAAGCATCTGGAGGCTCTAGAAGGAGGCAGACTCTGGTCTGGGAGGTTAGGCATGGGGGTTGGTTCTTGGAGGTCACAGCTGGTGATCTTAAAAAATTGGTGGGTTGATTTTATAACACCATTAATGTCAGGGTATAAGCATTATATAGACTTTGGTATCCTAACCTGGAATTCTAACCACCACTTACAACTTGTCTAAGGGAAAGGGTACACCGTGTTCCAAAAACTAAACATTTTAAAGAAACAACAGTAAATGCTATGACTTTTATATTCACGTCTCATTACTACTTATCTAGTTTTCTTATCAACCCTTTGAAGTATGCCATATTATTATAGCTGTTTTACAGATTGTGTGGCTTGTAACTGGCAGAGCTAGGATTTGAATCCAATGTGTAGCATTGGAAAGTGAGTATGTAACAACCATGCCAGGCTATTTTTGGAATGAGGATTTTTTATTAAATTGATAGATTTTTTGCCTTCTTATTTTATATACACATCTCACAGTGTCTGTAAAGGTTTTGGTGAATAGTTAAGGTGAAACAGATTGAAAATAAATAAGATGCCTCAAATAGAAAGAAAAATACTGCCCCTTTTCTTTCTATGCTTCTACAGTGCTCATTGCCATACAAAAAAAAAAAAAAAAAAAGAAGAAGAAAAATCCTTCCTCCTGAGTACTTTGGCTCAAAGAATGCCAGATAAAGGGGTAATAACATGTAAAGTTATTCAGTTTGGCAGGAATTTCAGCTAAGGCTGCATATCTATCAGATTACTTTGGTCTAAGGAGTGTTTTCAGATATAGTGGCTATATGATGATTCTGATTCTGCAAAACAAAACTTACAAGGTTAGGATGAATTCAACAGAGTTATAAAAACAAGTGCTGGGATTTGCTAAGTATGTTCTTTGATCATCTACTTTCCCTTTGATACCTAGATCATTGCTTGGGGGCTTGAATCAGTTTACACTTGGCTATTTGTCTGCAGTACCTGAAGGGAAGGGTAAACTTTTGGCTTGGTGGATTCTGTTTCAAGGTATCCTCTCCACAGGAGAAAACCAGAGATTGCCTTGGTGAGAACTTGTAGCTGAAAGGGGAGTGCTGCAAGAACAAAAATCCTCCACAGTGATCTGGAGTTTCAGAAATATTCAGTTACTATGTGTTTTCTTCTTTTTATTCAAAAGTTGAGTTATTCACACGTTTACGATTTTCTGCATGGCTTGACGTCTAATCCAACTGTTTTATGTTTATTCATTGGATAGTCTAAACATGTTCTCCCTTTCTAAACTACTGCTAATCTTTACAGTCATTTGATATGGTTAAATTATCTCTTATAATTTAACTAATACTCTACTGAGTGCCTTTTATGTACCAAGTATTTTATTGGTAAATCTTTTTGGTACGTGTATAATTTCAGGCACTAAAGGGTTAACAAAGCATTGCATAGTTGTTAGACATTTCAAAATATTTTTAGTGAAGATATGAATTTACACAGCCTCTTAGTAAAAAGAAATTAATTGAGCTCATGCTGTGAAACTAAATAAATCAGTAGGAAGAAAAATGGCAGGGTTTACTAGCGGAAGTAATTAGATCAAAGGATTCTTCTCCATTGTACTAAGTTGCCTCTATTTGTTTCTGAATGGCTGCTAATGTTTAAATCTCTGGGCTGCCAGATTTTTACTATTTTGTCAACAACATTTTCTCTATTCCAAGTGTTACTGGATAACTAATCAGATGCAGTAATTGATTTAACGACAGAATGATTCAATAGTTGCAATCTTCTGTAAAATCTCCCTTCTTTATTCTTAAGGTAAATTATCAATTCATGGGTCTTCACAGGAAAGTAGTTCCCTTTGATCCCCTAAAAAAAAGAGTTGTCTGCACTCAAATTTGTCTGGGGGTAAAATGTTCCACCTTTGGAACCCTTTGCTGGGGTGCAAATGCTTTATTAACAATCGAGTCAAAGACAGTAGTCCCATGTGTTAATTATATGGCTGTTTAAAATTGTGTGTAATCAAAATGATGCAGCCTTGATAGACAGATGACCTTGTCCAGGACTGTCTGAGAAGAATTTAATGATAGAAGTTTGTGTGCTTGGCTGTTTCTGTGATAACAGTTCTAGGGTTTTGCTTTCAGGAGCCATTGCTCTGTCTGAACTGCCCCCCTGTACCCCTAGAGTCTGTCTTCTGATGGACAACATACGGCCTTCCCCTTACAAGCATGTGTAGTGTGAAGTGTTCTATACACACATCTGCATATATGTATATGATTTTTATATATGGGTATATGTTTAATGACCAGAGAAAGTACCAGACAGACGTGACAATTGCAGATTTCGTATCAAGGCTTCTCCATGTGAAGTGTCCTCCAATGCCCACATGTTCTGACTGTGACATAAGGCTTGTAGAGAGTACCCACAGTGCGGTGGGCAGGAGACACCACTCTGTAGAGCCCTAAGCTGAATTGAACCCTGTCCCCCACCTCCCAACCCCCTATTTCTAGAACTTGCTTCCATGATCATTCCTGGGTAATCAACATCTTCTCTCCCTTCAACTGGGGACCTTTTTGCTCTCTGCATGCCTCCACTGTCCTGCTCTCTTCACAGATGCCGTTTCCTACCCCCCTTGTACACTTGAGGGATTTTGTAATATACATGTAATGTGCATACTCATAGTAGAATTTGAACAGTACAGAGGCAAGAATACAGAAAATAAATATCTCTCCCCCAACCTTATCTTCCATCTCCTCCCTTTCTGTTTTTAGTTCTTCTTGTGGTTAAATATGTAATGATCCCAGGTAATGTGCTGATACTTCCATCTTTTGATTTATCAACTTTAAATGGTGGATATTGATTCCCTGAAATGAAAAATTAGGAATTTAGCACACTGGTACTATTTCTTCCACTTCTAAAAAGGTTTTATTCATATTAGTGATCCATTTATTCCTTGACTTTGTAATTTTAAATAATATAGTCAAATCTCTTTTTCCTAATATATCAACCTTAGGCACTATATCTAGACTCCTCAATATATCTATAAAATGGGGATAATTATTCTTTAAGGCTGTTATGAGGATAAAGTGAAAGAATCTGTTTAAAGTATTTAGCAAGGGCCTGGCACTTAGTGAATTCTCAATAAATTTGGCCAGTATTCTGTGAGGCCAATTGCTAACCTTCAGCTCTTCACTATCCTCGCTAAACATCTGCCTTAGTCAGCTGTGGAGCATGACTTACACATTATCAATGTGAATGTCATTTACATTCTCAACTGCAGCATTTCTTGTTGGCATAAAAACAATCTGCTGCCTTCACCTGATTTCTAGCACCATCCAGCTCATTAATAGCCCAGTTTGTTACATTTGAAGACATTTCCTTTGGGCCCTTTACTTTCTTACTTGAGTTTGGACAGATAACTTTCTAGGTCTGTTGGACACTCATCATCTTGGTTAGCTTTTATAAAATGATTAGGGAATTCCTCATTGGAAAAGTGATATTTGAGCAAAGACATGAACTAAGGAGAAGAGAATTCTAGGCAGAGGAAGTAAATGAGAAGACCCTAAGGCTGGAGCGCCTTTGCCTTCTTTCGGGCATGGCAAATGGGCAACTGTGGCCAGAGTGGAGTGAGCAATCAAGGTAGAAACAATGAAGGTAATGAGAAATACTTTGAAGACAAAACTAAATGCATTAGATGTGGAATAAGAGAGAGAGGAATCAACGACAATTCCAATAATTGCATTCTAAGCAATTGAAATGATGAGGTCGCTGTTTATTATGAAGACCTCAGGAAGAACACATCTGGGTGATGTGGGGTAGGGACAGAAACAAAAGTTCCTACCTTGCATGTGGTAGGAAGGGGCAGAGAGTAAAAGTTCCATTTTGGAGATACTCACTTAGAATGCCTGCAGGATATCCAGGTGGAGATGTGACATGCAAGATTGGATGTGTGCCTTGGAGTTCGAACACGTGACAGTTAGGCCATGAGATGAGAGAAACCATGCAGGGAGAGAATGAAATCAGAGATGAGAATAACTAGGGCTGAGTGTCAATCGCTACATTTTGGGTTATGCCTAAGTGTAGAGGTGGACAGGGTGCAGGGGAGCCAGTAAAGAAGACAAGAAGAAGAGGCCAGCGAAACATGACAAGTAGAAAAGAGTGGTTTTAGGGAAGCCAAGTGAAGAAAGCATTTCAAGAGGAAAGAGGGAAAGAATTGCAAAGAGGATTAAAAATGGAAAAAGAGAGAGTGATAAAATAGATCGAACGCTAGTAAAAGGAAAAAGACTGAGAAGGATCCCCGAGCAGACTGCTGGATTTAGTTAAATGGAGCACATCGGTAAACTTCATAAAAGCTAAGTGATTTTTTTTTTTTTAAACTTTTCAAAGGAGAGGAGGGGGACCATCCCCAATCCTTGGCGTATTTTTATTCCCAGAGATGATGAACACGCCACTGCCTGCTGGCATGTGCATTAGTACTCAGCAGGGCTGGGCTTCAGCCATTGATGTTTCTGCCCTATTCTTGGTCCAAAGTGAGATTTCTTTCTTTTAAAGCCTGGCTCTGCTGTCTTTGTTTGCTCTTTTTCTATTTGATCACATTGGCATGTGTGTAGGGAAGCGGGAGTATGAGAAAGTATGAACCTACTAGACTGTTTTGACTGAAGTTTCTTTCTACTAAATTTTTAACTTCTTTACTAAATGTTCCTTTCATTTTCTGGCCTTCCTGCCTCACCATTGAGGATGTGATCTTTGTGGTCACTTTCTCAAATGGAGATGCTTTCTCTTCCCAGCTCTACATACAACTGGATTAGTGAAGTTCATGTCTCATTGCACCACAGTACCACTAGAAGTCAGTTCTCCTTCATTTGATACTCCCTGTCTGTTGCTCCTAGTTTTTGTCACATATCAACTTCCTGGTCACTGCCTGTTATGGGCCGAATTATGTCCCTCTCCTCAAATTCAGATGGTGAAGTCCTAACCCCCAGCATTTCAGAATGTGACTGTATTTGGGGATGGGGTCTTTAAAGAGGAAATTCAGGTTACATGAGGTCATTCGGGTGGACTCTAATCCAATATGGCTGGTGTTTTTATAAAAAAAAAAAAAAAAAAAAGAGAGAGAGATTCGGACACAGATATACAAAGAGAAGCCCCTGTGAAGACCATGGTTGATGACAACCATCTGCAATCCCCAGAAGAAAATTGACCTTGATCTTGAATTTCTAGCCTCCAGTATTGTGAGCAAACAAGTTTGTGGGTTTTTGAAAAAATATTTATTTATTTTTGGGAAAGAGAAAGAGACAGAGTGCAAGTGGTGGAGGGGCAGAGAGAGAGGGAGACAGAATCTGAAGCAGGCGCCAGGCTCCGAGATGTCAGCACAGAGCCTGATGTGCTTGGACCCACAGACCGTGAGATCATAACCTGAGCTGAAGTTGGCTACTAAACCAACTGAGCCACCCAGGCACCCCAACAGATTTGTGTTTTTTAATGCTACCCAGTATATGGTACTTTCTTATGGTAGCTCCCTCATTTGCAGATTTTGGTACTTAGTTCACAGACCTTCTTTCCACCCAATGTCCTGCCTTCCTCCTGGCTGACTTCAAGGGCAGTAAAAATGGTTCATGCAATACCCTGGTAACTTATTCATCCCCAAGGCCCTCTTCCACTCTACTCAAGCCATGTACTAACAAGGCCAATTCCCAGTTTTCATTTAGAACTGTTTCACCATTGAAATGACATGCTCATCTTTCCAGTAATCTCATTTGATTATTTTTAGTATACTGGTTCTTCAACCACTTTATCACATAGTCTATGAAAATCTTCTAGATTTTCTCCTTGTTTATCAGGCAACTCTTTCCATGACTTTCTCCTTATCCACGTTAGACTCCATGAACCATTCCTTCAACCAAAGCCTATTGGCAGCCTTCACCTTCTTGTTCTACTGTCTTTCTGTTTAGCAAAACCCAAATATGGATGGATCTGAATGCCCATGTTCTCCATGTCTGCAACTGAGATGCATTATAATTTGTTTCATGATGATTGAACAGAGGGAGATTGTTTGCTCTTTTACTACTAAATGAGACTATGATGAGTATCATTCATTGTACGCATATCTTTGTGTGTTTCTTTGATTACTTAAACTAAATTCCTGGAAACGTAGGTGCCGGATCAAAAGGGTTAAGACTTTCAAAACATATCTGATTGCCTTTCATTGAGTTTGTAGTGATTTTTCATCATTGACATTTGAGAATACATGTTTCTGAGAGTTGAAGAAAAGGGAGTTAGTCTTTTTAAATAAACTAAACAAATGGAAAATAACAGCTTTAATATATTACTTTCCTATATTGCTAGGAAGATAATAGATTTATATGTTTAGTGATAATTTGTTCTCTTGTTTTTTTTTATTTCATTCCATTTCAGGTGTGTGTTTGGTTTTTTATTGTTTTTATATGAGATCTTTTTCTTATTAATTACTTGATATATTGTTGACTCAGGACTTTATATTAAACTCATAAATGTTCTATTCTATTATGAATGGATTATTGTTTTAATAATCTATCTTTTGCTTGTAGTGCATCTTCAGAACTACAAATTATACATATATGAGGGATTTTTTTCTATTTCATATTTGCCATACTCTTTATCATTATGTTCATCTCCATCTTTTCCTTCTGTATTCTGGAAGATCATCTCAGTTTTTTTTTCACATTACATTGGTTTTTTTCTTTTGTATTTTTTAGTCCTTTTTAAAAAAATAATGTCACAAGCAGATTTTTTTATTTTGTTAATATATTTTTAGTTTTCTTACAACATCTCCTTATTTTATCTAGTTCCCTTTCTTCTCTTCCTATGTCCTAAATAGCTTTTTATTAATTTCTTGATGTCTTACTCCTTTCTTTTCTTGTTTCACGGCCTGTTTAAATTTTGGCAACACTAAACTATATTGCTGTCAATCTTGTGAGTCTTACAGTAGATCTTTTTCTGAAGCATGTCATTTAATATGACAATGCTCTCCTTTTGAGTTGCAGAATTTTTTATTTTTATTTTATTTTTTTTCCTGTTTGCCCATCTTTAATGAGATGGTCACTCTGTAAGTCTGATTTTGTTAAGGTTGGGTGAATGAATTCTTTTTGGTGTCCCACACTGTTCACTTGGTTGGGCTTAGAATTTCTCCCTCATATAATAATAGCCTGGATTATTTTCTAATTTCCTGAGTTCGGTGGTCATTTATATACAGTATGACTGTGCTGTACTGCAAAAGGATCCTCTGCTCTCTGGTTGTCTATTAATGTGAAGGGGAATTTATTATTAGATTCTCTGATGATTATCCCTTTCCAGAAGTAGTGTGAGAAAACTGTCACCTCTCCAGCTTGGATGGCTCCTTTAAACTCTTCTCCTCAGACAATAGATTTTGTTTCCCAGGATTGATGCTCCACAAACCTGTCTTTTCCACCCCAGCCAAATAGTTTTATTGAAAATGCATTTGTCCAAATGCGTGTGGAAAAGCTATACTTTTTATTGATAGAAATGGCGGGGTGGGGGGGAGGGAAGGGGTCCTGGCTGCTGCACATCGCAGCTTCTGCCGCCTTAAGTTGGTGGCTTCCCTCATTTTGATCAGAGAATGTTAGCAAACCTCCATGGGCAGTGGTAGAAATCACCTAATGTTCTGTCCTTGGGTTCTATCAATACTTGGTTAGTATATCTGGTATCTTATTGGCCAGTATTCCATATTGCCAGTGCTCTTGTAATTATGTCTCTTCCAGTGTTATTGCATTTCAGTGAGAAAGTAGAAAAGGGTGAATGGGAAACTATTAACTATTCTTCATCTTAATCTGGAAGTCTTATTAGAAGTTACAGAATTTGGTTTTTTAAAAAAATATTTAAGATGTTTTTATTATAGAATGGGGACAGGACCCATGGACAGAAAGAGCTGCCAATTTTCTTATTTGAATATGAAATGCTATTTTTTACATTAAAATATGTGCAAACAATTATGAGGAAATAATTTTTTGGTGCCTGAAATTCCTTCCTCATATTATCTGATGAACTACTTATCCTTTTTTTTTTTTTTTTAATGTTTTATTTATTTCTGGGAGAGAGAGACAGCGTGAGCAGGGGAGGGTCAGAGAGAGAGGGAGTCACAGACTGAAACAGGCTCCAGGCTCTGAGCTGGCAGTCAGCACAGAGCCCGACGCGGGGCTCGAACCCACGAACCGCGAGATCATGACCCAAGCGAAAGTCGGACGCTTACCCGACTAAGCCACCCAGACGCCCCTACTTATCCTTTTTTTAAATGTTTATTTTATTTTATTTTTTAATTAGTTTTATTTATTTATTTTTTAAATAGTTTATTGTCAAGTTGGTTTCCATATAACACCCAGTGCTCTTTAAAAGTGTAAGTTTAATAGAAGGAAAGTAAAAGAATGAGGAATTAGTGATCCTTTTACATTAGCTTCCATTATATCATGTAAGAAAAACTTAAAAATGATTGAACTTTTATGGATAACAGATTTTCACTTATTTAGTACATTTTATTTTATTTTTATTTTAATTCCAGTGTAGTTAACATACAATGTTATTTTAGTTTCAGGCATACATTATAGTGATTCAGAGATTCCATATATTACTCAGCGCTCATCAAGATAAGTGTAACTTTTTTTTTTAAGTTTATTGGTTTATCTTGAGAGACAGATAAAGTGCTAGTGGGTGAAGGGAGAGGAGCAGAGAGAGAGAGGGAGAGAGAATCCCAAGCAGTCTCTATATTGTCAGCGCAGAACCCAGTGTGAGGCCTGAACTCACAAACTGTGAGATCATGATTGAGTGAAAGTCAGAAGCTTAACAGACACAGCCATCCAGGTGGTCCAAAACAAGTGTACTCTTAATCCTCTTCACTTAGTACATTTTAGATTTTTTTAGTTGATGAAGGTACATTTATTATAAATTATAGTTCATTATCCCTAATACTTAACTATTTACAAATCATCTTCAATCTTTATGGAAATTCATGGAAATGGATATAATCATTGAGACAATATGAAATATATAAGTTTTCTAGATTGGAAGAATTCAACAGAACTGATAATAGTTGACCTTTTTTGTATTACTCTATTGGTGGTTGCATTTTTGCCATATTTCATTTTAAGAGTAAACATAGCATTGGGTGAAGAACATGATCTTGGGAGTCAGATCCCCTGAATTCATCTTTCTTTTTTTTTTAATTTAAATTTTTTTAAAAAATTTATTTCTGAGAGAGAGAGACAGCATGAGCAGGGGAGGGTCAGAGAGAGAGGGAGACACAGAATCTGAAACAGGCTCCAGGCTCTGACCTGTCAGCACAGAGCCTGATGCGGGCCTGAACTCATGAACTGTGAGATCATGACCGGAGCCGAAGTCAGACACTTAACCAACTGAGCCACCCAGGTGCCCCCTGAATTCGTCTTTCAAGTCCACTAATTACTAGCTACAGGTCTGGGCAATTTTACTTAACCATTTATATTTCCATTTACTCCTGTACAATGTGGGAATTATAATGGTATATATACATAAACTTGATATGCAGATTAAATAAGTACATGGGTAGAGAATTTGGCTATGGTAAGCACTATATATGTGACTTTTATTAGTATTAGTTCTTTGTGATAAACATAGGACTATTTAGCAATTCTTGTAAACATAATTTTTTTCCTATGGTTGTGTAGAAGCCTGAATGTTGAGGAGTCTAATATGAGACTAGAGGGAAGACTAGTCTGTAATATGAGACTAGAAGAAACAACTGCAAAAGCCCTGAGACAGGGGTGAACTTGGCAGGTTCTTGTCTACTGTGTTCTTCAGTGTAGGATATTAGTTGACCTTTTTCCTTCTGGAAAAGCAGTGTCAGTTTCTGCGGTTGTTTTTGTTTTTGTTTTTTTTTTACCCCCTTGGGCTGAGCAGATTTCTCAAAGAAGGCGCAACTAATCTCTTCCTAGCCATATAAGCCTGGCAACAATATATAAATCAAAGGAGAGGGCTTTTCATAAATTTTGATTTAAGCCTTCTATTATTCAACATGGTTCTCTATCTTTGATTATGACTGGAGTCTGTTAGTCCAGAGGTCTTGTGTTATTCTGCAGAGAATAAACATCCCTGTGTGTGTTGTGTGGAGGAGGGACAGCTATATAACTATGCATTGTGAAAACAGGCAAATGAAGATTTCATTGCTTTTAAATTATTTTCCGCCAATTCTTCTATATTTAGCAATCCCTTCATCCTCACTTCCAGAGGGACCCAGTGTTACAATTTCCTGAAACTTCTGGTACGATCTGAGATGTATTGTATGTTGTTCCTTTGCTTTTCCTACTAGTTTAGGATCCAGAGTTTTAGAGTATTCAATGGTTTCTAGTTTCTCTTCCTTTCTCTTTGTAGTTTATACCTTTTTAAAAATTCCTTAACTTTTGTTTTAGTGGGGATTTGGAAGAGAATGGAATAAAAGTCTTGTTTCAACCCACCATCTTTAATTGGTGGTCTCTCACCTTCCTTCAGCTTATTTTAGTGGTAGTTTCTATCTCCATTATACTACTAAAATATCCTTTGCTAAGTTACTAATGATTTGTGTTGTCATATCTGAAATAAAGGCAGGCTTCTCATTTTACTTGATATTTTAGCAGCATTTTATTACGTTGACTGCTCCTCTTTGAAAGAGTCTGTCTTCTGAATTTACAGATAGCACACTCTTCTGGTTTATCTCTTTGATTATCTCCTTCTCAGTATTTTAAGTTAATAAATGTTGGAGTGCTTCAAGGCTCAGTTGTAGGCTCTCTTCTGAGCTCACTCTATACCATTTCCATAGACATCCTTATCTATGATTCTGCCTTCAATTTCCATCCATTTCCTCATGACTTTCAAATTTATGTCTCTAGCTAGGTATCACTTCTGAACCAGAAGTGCCCAGCATCTGTACTTGAATGTCTCAAAAGACCCTCCTAATCAACATGTTCAAAACTCAACCTAGCATCTCTTATAACCTGCATGAAACACATGCACCATCTGCCCCCAAATCATAGGTATCTTCTAAGCGATTCATATTTTAGTGAATGACAACATCAGCCATGCAGCTTGACAAGTCTCAGGGGGTCATCCTTGATACCACCCTGTTTCTCACCCCACACGTCTAATACATCTCCATTTTCTCTTTTTTTTTTTTTTTTTTTTTTTTTTTTTGGTTTTAAATTTTTTTTCATGCAGCTTTACAAGTCTCAGGGGGTCATCCTTGATACCACCCTGTTTCTCACCCCACACGTCTAATACATCTCCATTTTCTCTTTTTTTTTTTTTTTTTTCTCTTGTTTTTACTTCTACATAGCGAGTTGCCACTTAGAGGACCATTACTGTCTGTCCTGGAGAATTCAATGGTTCTTTAGCAGATTTTTTTGTGAACAAGAAGTATACCTTTGCTGTTGCAAGCAATGAGATGTTGAGATGGTGGTCACAGCATACATTAGCTCATTCTGACTAATACAATACACATCATAGTTTGTAATTACACATTCCTTCCAGTTATTTTTTTAAATACATTTTGAATTTTTAAAAATGTTTTAGTTATTTCTGAGAGAGAGAGAGAGGCAGCATGAGCAGGGGAGGGTCAGAGACAGAGGGGGATACGGAATCTGAAACAGTCTCCAGGCTCTGAGCTGGCAGTCAGCACAGAGCCCGAGGCGGGGCTCGAACCCACGAACCATGAGATCATGACCTGAGCCGAAGTCAGTCACTTAATCGACTGAGCCACTCAGGCACCCCGACATTCCTTCCAGTTATTAACTTAATATCTTCCTCCCTTTCAATGGTTAGCTTGAGTAGAGGAGAAATTGTGTCTATATTTGTACTTCCAGAACCTGGTACAGTCCTAGCACATAAAAGGAGCTCAAAAGTATACATCCAGTGAATTAATATATTAAAAGACAATATTAAGCTTAATGTTATTGTTGATACAGTTCCTCAAATAGGTAGCCATAAGTATTGATAGAACAAATGAATAAAAGAGTTGATTTTTTGGTTATAATTTGTAGCATTTTACCAATGGAAGCCTTAAAATACGTAGATCTTCAGTCAAGAACTAGTAATTAATGCTGGAAATGAGCAAGAAGCTGACATTGAGTTGTATTTTCTGGGAACCAGTTCTCATTTACACATGCAGTCAGCATCCATTCAAATTCGATATATTGGGAGCTTCAATAGCAGCTAGTTTGTGTGAAAAGTTCTTTGCCCACCTGCTTCTCAGGACCAGAGCTCTGGGTCTGTGTTGAAATAAGGGGAAGTGAGGCAGTTGTTCTAAAATCATTTAGAGTAGCACTTGGTTAATAGAATGTTACTCTTTCAAACCTTCCTCAGGAATATTCTGGAAGTTCATGTTAAGCTAGCATTCTCTGAAATACAGCTCAGCCTCACACCTCACTAATGCTTAAGAATTGCTCTTGCTGGCTTTTCTGATCTTTCCAGCTGTGGCTAACTCCCCTCTCATTCCCTAGATTAGTCAGAAGACTTTCTGTTCAAATTCACTCTCAGCTGTGATGGCCTAAGGTCTTCTGAGGTGAGAGTCTCTTCTTAGTTGACCTTTCTCTCTTCTCTCAGGAGTCCTCTGACAATTTCCAAGCACTTATAAACATTCATACATACAACAGACACATTGCAGTCTAGCTGGCTTTATAATCTGAAGAGCCTATATATCCAACCATCAGGGACTGCTGTGAATTTTTTATTGTGTGCTCAAACCAGGAGGCTATTTTTAAGCACAATTTACAAATTGGACTTTGGAAATTGAAGTGTACCAAATTCTAGCATTTACCACAATTAAATGCCTAAAAGTCCATTCCATTAAAGAGTTTTTAATTAAAAAGAACAACCCACAGGTGCCTCATTGTTCTAGCATACAGGATCATTCAGCAGCTTTTGGAGGAAACAGAAGAGTTGGCTTCATGGTTATTGTTTTCCTGACAGAATTAACCCTAGCAAAGAGCTGGGATGGCCATTAGAGGCCAAGGTAATTTTGTTTGAAGTGCCACCAGCTCCTCACTTTCATTTCTTTAAGTTTCCTAGAATAGCAAAGAAAAGAGAAATTATGGCCTCAACTCTTTTCTTTTCTTCAGGCACCATTTTAATATGGATCTCAAGAATACCAGTTGACAATACCACCATAGGAGAAAACCAGATGCAGCAGTCTAAATAAGGATAACATTCTATTTACTCCTAAACTGTGATCTGCGTGAAGTAAAGGGCAAAGATTAACACACCTGATAGAGCACATCATACTTAATACACTTGCAATCGATGTTTGTTGAATGAAATTCCAATAAGATTTTGCAGTGTTTTCAATTAATAAATTATGATCTCAGAAAGATAAAAGCCCAATACTTTGTTAATTTATGATGGACTTCAGGGGTCAGTAAATTTTCTTCTTGAGTCTATGAGAGTTTCCTCTGTCACAGGTACTGAACATACTGTCCAGTAAAGTTGATTGGCTCACTTTATTTCTTAGAGGAAAAAATAACAGAACTGAATAGGAGGCTGGAGATAGAAAGGAGTGGGGGTCAAATGGTCAACCGAAGAAGGCAGTTCCTAGTAGCAAAACTCTGTCAGTAATAATGATGAGCTTTACTTGTAATCAAAACTGCTCGGGGCGCCTGGGTGGCTTAGTCGGTTAAGCGTCCGACTTTTGCTTAGGTCATGATCTCGCGATTCATGGGTTCGGGCCCCACCTCGGGCTCTGTGCTGACTGCCAGCTCAGAGCCTGGAGCCTGTTTCAGTCTGTGACTCCCTCTCTCTCTGACCCTCCCCTGCTCACGCTGTCTCTCTCTCTCCTAGAAATAAATAAAACATTAAAAATTAAAAAAAAAAAACTGCTTTGTAGATTTATTGATGCCTGTGTAGCTTGGAGTAGAGGTCCCCATGCCTGTGTCTGTATAGAATAACTTGGGCAGTGATGGGGTCAAGTAAAAAGTGTTGGAATCAGAAGCTCGAATGCTAGGACCCGGAATCTGCATTTTATATAAGTGACTTACACATCACTGATGCACAGCTAGTCAGGAAACTCCATGTTTCTAAGCATATCCAGTATGAGTGGACTGCCATGCCATCCCCTGTAGGGAAGGAGGAGTATCTTTTTTCATGAACTTTGCATTGGTGGATGAATTAATAAAGAAAACGTGGCATATATACACAATGGCATAAAAAAGGAAATCTTGCCTTTTGTGATAACATGGATGGAATTTAAGGGCATTATGCTAGGTGAAATAAGTCAGGCAGAGAAAGACAATACCATATAATCTCTCTTATATATGGAATCTTTAAAAATAGTCATGGGGATGTAATACAGCATGACTATGGTTAATAATACTATATTGTATAGTTGAAAGTTTCTAGGAGTATAGATCGTAAAAGTTCTCATCACAAGAAAAAAATATAATTATGTGAGGCAATGAATGTTAACTAGACTTATTGTGGTGATCATTTTGCAATATAACTAAATATCATATCATCATGCTGTACACTTGAAACTAATGTCGTATGTCAATTATATCCAAATAGAAAAAAAAAACCTTCACAAAGAATCAGTTGTAATCCATTGAAAGAGAGAAACAAGTTCATGATAGATTGAGAGAAAGCTGTAGATATGGTAAAAAAATCTTCTGATGTAGAAGTTAGGGGGAAATACAGTTGTATTAAGTCTATGTCAAAAACGTTTTAAACTTGAATGTGGTTATAAGAAGGTAGTAAGAAAAAGACTTCGAGTGGGAGGCAGCAGAGAGGAGACAGGCCAGGAGAATCAGATAAGGAAGTGGGAGAAAACAGAAGATATTGCTTGGTAGCTTTCACTTGGATGCAGCAGGAAAAAACATCAGAAAAGGATCTCACTGCTCACTTACAGGGGGAAAGCCAGGGCCAGTTCCACCCCTCTCCCTGGTTCTACCTATGATATACTGGGACCAGCTGGGTTCTCCACCAGCTCCGTAGTTTGCTAGGTTGACCAGAGAACATAACTTAATCTTGCCAAGTCTCTGCTGCCTCCTGCTTGAAGTCTTTTGAACTTAAAGCCGTATTGTTCTCTGGGAATGGTAAACTTTGCCTAAAAATCCTGGTTGTCAGTTGGTATGCTTTCCCAGACACACCAGGCATACCAGAAAACTAGAAAATTTCCTACCTCATTGATTCTATTGCTCTCCCAGTCAACTGTACAATCTCAAAGTCTTTCACATCTTTATCAGGATAGAAAACCTTCCTTTGATTTAAAGCTCCCACCTCTCTCCTCTTCTTATAACTTAATTCCTTCAAGGAGCTTAGGGTTTCAGAAATAAAAAGCCTGGAAGAAATTCAAACTTATTCTGAGCCAGTGTTGTGCAAAGAGCCTGACTACCATCTTGGAAAGGAGAAGAGAACGTAAATGATTTCAATGTTTTATAGTTGAAAACGTAGTTAAGTACGTGGGGATATATTTGTGTGTATGGGCACACGTACTATTTGTATGAGGTTTGTTGCATTTATAGATTAATGGTTCCCATGGAAGGTTGAGATCCTCTGGACTAGAGGATCCAGAAGATCCATTCCAGCCCTAGAGTTTAGAGCTTCTAGGATCTCTTTGCCCTTTGTTATTGACCTTGACTGAGAGCTTCTGCCACCTACAGCTTCCAAAAATAGGCAGTAAACTCTCTACCTGTAATGACAGGAGCAACTTTGGATAGAATTGTCATTGTTGGCTGGCTGATTGGTTTTCTAACCTGAGGTGAAATAAAAATGTATTCAGAGTGATATCTGGAAAAATAATGGCAACAACCTTCCACTAACCACATGCCTTGAGGCATTCTTTGCTCCGGTACCCAAGGGATAGCCAGGGCCTACGACAGTCCCAGACTTCGGCTTAGGATTTCTTGAGTTCTCCCACATATAAGCAGCTGTTCTTTAATATTTCACATTTAAATCTACACTTTATTACTTTTGGCCATGGCATGCTGCAAAGCTTTCAGTCCAAAACACAAGTACAGTGTGTACCTCAGAAAAGGTTATATGCGTACAGCGGCATTTCTAAACAACCTATTTACAACATTGTAGAGATGGGTTTATTAGCCTCATGAAAGCATCACTGTGGTCAGCCCGAAGTGTCTAAAATGGCTTTACTCTGACTTTTTTTTGGCACCCAGTACAAAAACAATTATTCAGGGTCACAGATGTCTCAGACTCTTGCTTTGGACTTAGGGTAGGGTATAGACTTTCCGTGGCACAGACACTCACGGCCATATGCTCATTTGCCTGGTGGCATTTGCAGCCATTATGCCTGAGTGTCACCAGTCTAATTGGAAGAGGGCTGAGGGTCAGCTGGAGGACTGAGGCACACAGCAGCTCTGCCTCTCCCACGTGCTGACGTCAGTGGCCTTTTCATTTCAACATAGGAAGCAGCCCAGCACAGGGCCCTGCCTGCTTCTTCTCTGTGCTGTTTGACTTGCATCTCCTAGTGCAGCTGGAGAAAATGCATATGTTTTTATCTTTGAAAGTAAACTCTAACTGACCCTAATAGTGAAATCTTTAAAAGTGTACACCTCTGTTTTCCTAGGTGATAATTTAATATCATTCCTCCTTGTTTCCAACCTACCTGGAAACTATTCCATTTCACTTTGGTCCTTTATTTAGTGTGATCTCCATGATATTAGCTCCCTGAAAGCTGGCAGGATTCCCTTACCATCTGTAAGAAGTATATCATTTAGTGACATTAATATTACATGTAGTAATAGTATGTCTATATGCAAGACTAACCATGTTTAAAATAAATAGATGAAACAAATAGAGTTTTGGGGTTAAGAGTTGTTATTCTGAGTACTTCCTCTCTTACTTAGAAACAATGTAAGCATCCATATTTTAAAAACCATTCAAATACATTACTGCTATAGTAATAAAATAAAGACAGGAATTGTTATAGCGCTAATCATATGGACTATAACTATGTTTATGGCTTGCTTTCAACTTGCTATGGGCAAAATACAGATCGAGAAACATTACTTTTTTTTAAATGTTCTTTTGTATCTATTCCTCCCCCCCCCCCCCCAGGGAAGAGTTCACTATTTCTTTGTTAAACAAGGAATCTGACTCTTCAGAGTTCTTGATAGGAGGCATAGACAGAATGTGTTCCCCTAAAATTCATATGTTGAAACCTACCTCCCACTGTGATAGTATCTGGAGGTGGGACCTTGGGGAGGCGATTCCTCATGAATGAGATTAGTTCTGTCATAAAAGAGGAGACTCCAGAGGGTGCCCTCCCCCCTTCTGCCAGAGAAAGACACAGAGAACAGACAACCATCTATGAATGAGGAAGCAGGCTGTCCCCGGACACTGAATCTGCCAGGGCCTTGGTCTTGGTCTTCCCAGCCTCCAGACTGTGAGAGATAAATGTTTGTTATTCAGGCCACCCCGTGTGTGGCATTTCTGTTAGAGCAGTTCTAACAGAAAGCCCGTGGAATGTACCTGGTCTGATAACATAGGCATGACACTGGCATGAAGGAAGGCAGACTTTGCCAAGATTTCAAGTGGACTTGGATTGAACGATGAACTATACAGACACAGGGATTATGGTCATCATTTTACTGGCTAGAGCAGTGAGGTAGGCATTATGGATACCAAAAATGTCTGTGCTTGAATCCCTGGATTCAAGGGAGATTACCCCGGATTAGCTGGGTGGGCCCTATTTAATTGCATTCATCTTTAAAAGAAAAGGACTTTCTCCAGCTGGAGTCAGAGAGATGTGACAGAAGGGAGATTCAAAGTATAAGGAGAGAGCCTGCTGTTGCTGGCTCTGAGATGGAGGCAGTTTTATGGTGAGGATAGCAAGGAGAGGAGGCCTCCAGTCCTACAGCCACATGGAAATGAACTCTTCCTATAATGGGAATGAGTCTAGAAGTGGATTCTTCTCCCCAGAGCTTCTGTATAAGAACCCAACACCAGCTGACACCTTGCCTTGATTTCCACCTTTGGAAACAGAACAGAGAAACCAATCAAGCCACTAGGATTTCTAACCATAAGAACCAAGGGAACCAAACAGCAGCATGAGAAACAAAGCATGTTGTTTAAAGCACCTTTGAGAGCCCAGGGATCCCATTTGGGGTGAGTTTCCTAGCTAGACGGTTCTCAGGCTGGATACATTCTAGAAGTACCTGAGGAGCTTTGCTATCCTGTCAGTGCCCAGACCACACTCTCAAAATTTCTGAATTAATTAATTATAGTCACTGCTCTTGCAATGAGAAGTTAGAATTGAGAACTAGTGGCTAAGCCAGCAACTAAGGCATTAGGTGACACGGGAGTGACAGCGATGGGTTTTCAATGCCTCTTAAAGACAAGTGGTGTGAAAAGTCAGTAGCGTTTTTTAAATCACACCAATCCTGAATGATCTGCCATAAAATTTCTTGAAACTTACTGGAGGAAGGCATATATAAATAAAAGTATAGGGCAAATCTTGGTTTTACCAGAGGAATTTCTTCAGTGTTTTGTGTCTGTGAGAGATGGAAAAAAGAGAGAAAAATCATTCACACTGTGGTTTGAGCTCTGCAGTAAATTGATGATCTCCACATGAATTTTAATCTTCCCTCACCCCTGTCTTCAGATAAAACATCACTCATTCCTCACTTACTTGTCTCTTCTGACAAATGCAACTTCCTGTCCTCTTCCCCCCAAATCTCACCTGAACCTCTTCACTTGTACAAGATGTTCCCCAGTTAACCTCAACCCACTGTCTATTCTGTGAGACTTGGGTGCTCTGTTTTTGCACTACCTTAACTTGTGGTACCTGAATTCTGTGTGTGTGTGTGTGTGTGTGTGTGTATGCACAATTAAATTATGGCCTTCCCGAGAAGAGGTAGACATTCTTTCAGATTAATTTAATTCCTTTAAAAATTTTTATTAAACTCCTATCATGTATCAACAACTATTCCAGTTCCTGGAGTATTATAAGGAACAAAGTCTCTCTTCTCATGGAGCTCCCGTTTGGTGTTGGAGGGCAAATGTTAAGCAAGGAAATATATGATAGTGATGAGGAAAAATAAAGCAAAAAAAAAAAAAAAAAAAAGAAAAAGAAGGGGATAGAAGGGATGCTGTTTTGGATAAGTTGATCAGGGAAGGGCTCTGACAAGGAGATATAGCAAACATCCTGGGGAATAGNATTATGGCCTTCCCGAGAAGAGGTAGACATTCTTTCAGATTAATTTAATTCCTTTAAAAATTTTTATTAAACTCCTATCATGTATCAACAACTATTGTGTGCTGAGGAGTATTATAAGGAACAAAGTCTCTCTTCTCATGGAGATCTCGCTCTGTGTTGGAGGGCAAATGTTAAGCAAGGAAATATATGATAGTAAAGAAAAAAAAAAAAGCAAAAAAAAAAAAAAACAATGGAAAATGAAGGGGATAGAAGGGATGCTGTTTTGGATAAGTTGATCAGGGAAGGGCTCTGACAAGGAGATATAGCAAACATCCTGGGGAATAGTGGTTCAGGACAAAGCAACAGTGGAGTGTAAAGTACCTGTGACATCTGGAGACAGAGAGAGAGAGAGAGAGAGAGAGAGGGCGCCAGGAACAAGGAGGAGACTAGGGGGAGATTAGCAGGTGATGGAGCCAAAGAGACAAATGGGGCCAGATCAGATAAGACCTGTAGGCTAATGTAAAGATTTTATTTTATTATGAGGGTGCTAAGAAGCCTTTGGAGGGTTTCAAACAGAGACAAGGCATTATAACTGCTTTCCTATCTGTCCCCTGTCCTTGGATGTTACATTCCTCGAAACAAAAATAGTCACTCTGAATCATTTCCTTTTATGTTGTGCTCTTAAAGCTATCGAACTCAGACCCTAGTAAGGATAAGTTTGCCTCCCAATTGCCAAACCCAGTGTCTGTTTTCAATAGTTAGTCTTCTAGGCTTTTGGCAGCCCTTAATGCCTTTGACCATGGCCTCCATTCTGAAACTGAAAGCATTCTGAAAATGCTCCTATGCACCCTGAAATAAACTAATCTTGTCAGATTTGCTTCAAATCATTGTTGTACGTGCATGTCAAACCCTTGATGATTTTTCATTGTGCACAGGGTAAGTTAGTGCTCTTCAGCCTGGTGTGAAAGGCTCTTAACAATCTGGTCCCAATTTGTCCATTCAAAATTTAGTTGATGTGTCTTTATTTTGATGCATGTTCAATTTTTAAATAATATTTTGTTCTACTTTATTTCACATCATCCTATTTCCATTTTGCTATAGACTTTCCCCCCTTATCCTCTTCCTCAGTACACACACACACACACACACACAGACACATGCTCACACACCCCCCCCCCAGTATTTTTAGTTTGCTGTAGATTTTTCCTTAATTTTCCCCATATGCATACAAACCTATACAAATATAAATTTGTGTGCATAGGATATTTGTTTGTTTGTAACTATGGAAATATCATGTGTGTATATTAGTTAGGGCTATCCAGAGAAACAGAAACAACAGGATCTATATACAGAGAGAGAGAGACACAGAGAGAGGAGTTTTAAGGAATTGGTTTACATGATTGTGGGGGCAGGCAAATTTGAAATTTGCAGGGCAAGCCAATAGGCTGGAGACTCAGGGAAGGGTTAAAGCCTCAGTCATGAGTTCCAAGGCCTTCTGGAGGCAGAATTCCTTCTTTCTTTGAGGGACTTCAGATTTTTTTCTCTCAAGCCTTCAACAGATTGTATGAGGCCCACCCATATTATGGGGGGTAATCTGCTTTACTCAAAGTCTACTTATTCAACTGTTAATAACATCCAAAAATAATATCTTTACAGCAACATCTAGACTGATGTTTGACCAAATATCCAGGTGCCATAGCCTAGTCAAACTGACATATAAATTTAACCATCACAATGCATTTCCTTTTTTTAAAAAAATTTTTTAATGTTTATTTAATTTTGAGAGAGACAGAGACAGAGACAAAGCACAAGTAGGGAAGTAGCAGAGATAGAGGGAGATACAGAATCCAAAGCAAGCTCCAGGCTCTGAGCTGTCAGCACAGAACCCAACATGGGGCTCGAACCCACAAACCTTGAGATCGTGACCTGAGTCAAAGTTGGCCGCTTAAATGACTGAGCCACTCAGGTGCCCCACAATGCATTTCTTTATAGCCGTTTTTTTTTTTTTTCTCACAAATAAGGTATCATTGACACCCTTCCATGTCCATAGCTGCAGATCTTACTTATTCTTAATAACTACATAGCATTTCATATTTTCCATATATTTTTAACAATACGATGTACCATAGTGTATTTAGCTGTTTGCCAATTGATGGATATTCAGGTTATTTTCAGTGATTTCTTTCTTGTATTATTTCCATCATTTTCCTGTATTTTCAGGGAGTTCACTACAAATAATGTTATACATTGCAGTTATTTTACTAGATAGCATTCGATTATGTTTTGAAACCATAGTATCCATGTTTCTACCAGCTGTATGTGAGAGAAATTTTTCCTTTGTGCTAGCTGGAACATGAGATTAGTATTCTTTGTAATTAATGCCCATCTAATGTATGGAATATGGCATCATACAATGCCTTTAATTTGTTTTTTCCAGACTATCAGTGAAATTGGACATCTTTTAATGTTTACTAACCATATGGATTGTCTTTTGTGAATTTTACTTAAAAAATTGGATTGTATTCCTTTCCAATATTTGCATTGATTTCTATGCCTTTTTAAAAATCAATTTAAATATTATAGAATTGAACTTTCAATCTTTCATGTGGTTTGCAAATAAGTTTCACAGCCTATCATTTGTCTTTTGACATTGTGGAATCGTTTATCATTCCAAATATTTTTCTTAAATTTCTTTTCATAATCAAAACCGCCTTACGGATTATAGCTTTGGAGCTCCTCAGTTTGCCAAAGAACTCTAAGTTTCATCTTGATTTTCAATTTTTGAACATTTAAGTCTTTAGTTTATCTAGAATTTATTTTTGTATTTGGTGTGAGATGAGGTCTAAATTTGTTTTCCTCAAAACGGTTAGTCAATTATGCTAGTCAAATTCATCAAAAAATTATTACATTTTAATATAGAGGAGAGAGGGCTAAGTAAGCCATCCTTTCTCCTCTAAATTAAAATATCGTTTTTGTTCCGTATCAATTGCCCAAGGATACTCAATTTCTGGATTCTCTATTGATTTTTCTGTCACTTCCATGTTAGTTTGATCAAAGAAAGTTTAAAATAAGTTTTATACTGGTAAGGAAAATCAACAACTTCGTCAGCCTCAAGCACAGTGTGCTTTATTCCTATTTCTTTTAATTTCATAACACTATTGGAGGCTTATTCCTCCATGCAAACACCAAATTGCTTTACCCAGTTCCAAAAATAAAATAAATAAAGTAACTGCTACTGTACTAAATCAAACAAGCAACCCTCTCAGATTCTACTTATAATTGCATTATATGTTATTTCAGGGAGAAACGTTGCTGTCTTCGTGATATTAAATCTTCCCATCTCAATAAAAATTGCTTATTCGCTGAACCAATATCATAATAGTTGCTTTAAGTTGATCAGGCCTCAAGGAGAACTCCCCCATTGGGTCCTGATGATACTATCTCATTGATTTAAAAACACTAAAATAAAAATAGGTGAAATTTAGTAGAATAAAATTTTATATTTTCACAAGTTTCTCTTTGCTGGACAAGGACCTAATATCTCCAGTCTGTATATCCACCCTTTAGAATTCCCAGGAGCAAGAAATTTCCAGGAGACCAGGGAGGTCAAGAGAGGGGGTGCTGATTCCTCTGGGTGACTGCACCCTTGTCCCAGGCATGTCTTCCTGTGGTGGGAGGAGGGACCCACTCCCCTGCACCCTACCCAGGCTTAGGAGGGAAGGTGCCACAAGAGCTTCTCTGAGGCTCCTGTCCCTCACTTTCCCTTTCACCTGAGCCCCCCGGGCTGGCCACACTGTTTTCAGACCTTTGCATCCAGTAGATACCCAGCAAACGTGCCATGGCCGCGACAACATGAGCGAGCCTGACACTCTGCACTTCTGTCCTTCGTGCCATCCTGGTTATGCAAGTTTTCGTATTTCCTCATTTCCCTCTAGTTCAGGCCTGTTTGTTTTGTGTTCTTTTTGCCCTTTCTCAATCCATAAAATAACTCCAGAGCACATGGTTCTCTTTGCCACTGAGAAAGCAGCCCGGTTAAGCCCGTCTTGGCATGAAGGATTCTAAGACAGAGCAGCCAACAGTCTGAGCAGAGCCAGGGCAAAGACTGCCCTGACCCAAGGGCACAGTGACAATCAACACACTGCTCACATTGTGCCCGGGGCTCTGGGAAGAATGAGCAAGTATATTTGCCTAAATCTCTGTCCTTGTCTGTATTCTCTCTGTATGGATGTTACAAAAAAAAAAAAAAAAAATTGTCCATCTGTCACCAAACCATGGCTCTCCTGGCAGTCTGCCCGAGTCAGGCCGCAGTAGTTACTTCCTTGTTCCTTCTGCAGGTTGACATTTTCCAACATCTGCAGCCTCCATGTTGAGCAAACAAATGGCTGTCAATTCACTCGGAGGGAATAGCCTTCATTTCTCTTGTGACCTACGTCTAGGACACATGGCAGGGCCTGAGCTGTCTGTCCTCTTTATTAGCAATGTCTGCCGGCTCTCAGGCCTGGTACATGGTCGGATGTTCTCAAAAGCACTTTATTGGACGTAGTAGCTAATAAAAAGTTAGCATTTGGTATCACAAGTTGAGGCCCCCCTTTCTTTGAGTGCATATTTTTGAATAACATCTGAAAAAGTGTCTTTCCTTTGGAAAAGCTAAGAATGCCTTTTACAAAAATAGACCTATTCTAATGTCAATTTTCTGCCTGAATAAAAGTGAATGAATATTAAACATTGCTGCAGGCCGCCTTGTCACTGGAATTAAAGATTCTCTGCTATAATAAACAATTCTGTAAAAACACAAATTTGGTCGGAGCGATGTTCAGCCCCAATTTTTTGTAAATGTATTTTCAGTCCAGGGTACATATATTTGCAGCTTAATGTATGAACATCAAATGTAGGTTTGCGAATGAGGAGCATATAGTTTGAAATGGTAGTATGCCCCTGGAAAAAAGGTGGTCAAGTGGCTAAATGGAGAGGAGACAATTCCTCCTTGTAAGAAGGTAGTGTATGTCTTGGAGGAAAAGTGAGTCATATCCAGCACTACTGAATTGTTATTCACTTAAAATTCAACACAGTAAGTGTCTGCTGACGGAAATGTGATGTGTCATGTAAAACGACCCCAATCAGCAGCCTTGGTTTCAAAGGGGGTGGTGGCTTTGCTACTCGCTAATGGTGTGGCCTCGGGCACCTTATTTATGTTTTCTGAGCATCACTTTTTATCGACTACAAAAGGGAAGTATCCGACTATGCAGGGGACTTCTAAACCGCGTTATTTTACACGTTGGCATGTCTCAATCAATCCTGAGGTAAGTAATTTATTGCTACTAGAAATAAAGTCCTGACATCTGCAAACAATTTATTGTTGTAGCACAGATAAGTTTAGTTGGCCCTGTGATGTCATTCTCACCACCTTGGCTTCTGAAGCGATTCCTTGAGCGAGAGAGAAGGTATGAGTCATGTTAGCCACATGGGTAAGACAAACGTCACTGCCACCAAAAACTTCCAAATGGCCAATTTCATTATTTTCATGCCTTCAAAATGTTTTCATAGATACCACTCCCAAGAAGTTTCTGGATATTTGCCTTGCTTCCGTACAAATATTCCTTGTCCATGTTTTCTCAGTATTTTGTCAACATCTGGACATACATAGCATGAAGAAGCCAGTATATTTTTTAATTGTTTTATTTTAGAGGGAGAGCATGAATGGGGGAGAGGGGCAGAGTGTGTGGAGAGAGAGAGAGGGAGAGGGAGAGGGAGAGGGAGAGAATGAATGAATGTCAAATAGGCTTCACACTCAGCGTGGAGCCCAATACAGGGCTCTAGCTCACGATCCTGGCATCATAAACTGAGCTGAAATACAGTTGGATGCGTAACCAACTGAGCCACCCGGGTGCCCCAGAAGGCAGTATCTTTTAAATGTGATTCACCATGTGTGAACTACTGGGCTGGATTTTCCCCCAGCATTCCCTCCAGTGAACTGCCGCCTCTGCAGCGACAAGGGACAACTTGCATATGTCCAGAGTGGGGCAGCTGAGGGAGCAGAGGCAGCAGATGTATCTCTGGAATGTTTCTGCTGCTCTTCTGATTCGGGGTGTTTGCTGCTGGCTGCCAGATCAGAGAGACTGACTTCCTTGCATTTGAGGACTAGGAGTGTCAAAGTCCATCTTCTCATCTTCTAGATTTTCTTTGCCTCAAGACATCTTAATAAAGTTATGTGATATGAGTTGAGTCATAATGACTCTGCTTCCTGCTCCTCCCTGCTCCACCCTTAACCCACCTGCTGCCACCAAACACACACACTTCAAGAAACAACAATAAATGGGCATGAGAACACCAAAGAGTGGTGGAAACAGCCAGGGTAGAGAGGACTCAGCCCAGTTCTGGGGCTTATTTAACTGCTTCTTCTTTGCCAGGCAGGGGGCTAAGTTTTCCATATGGTAATTTGTTAATGCACATAACTCCATGAGGTAAGCATTAATATCCACATTTTATAGGTGTGAATGCTGAGGCGTGGAGAAATTAAGTAAGTTTCAGCCAACTGGTAGCCGCTGGATGAGAATCACACACAGGCAGTCTGGCTCCAAAGTCAAGACTCTTGAGCACTCTTCTTACCATGTCGTCTGTACTGCAAGTTAACTGAGCGTCTCCAGCTGTTTTCGCCTGTCGCATGAAGTCACTTCTATTATCCAGATGTTATATTTGAAGAATCCAGGGATCAGTGAAATTAACTAATGTGACTAAGTTCACATGGCTGGAACTATCAACAGGCAGTGAAGGACCTGGGATTTGAATCTAGGTCTGGGATTTGACCTACAAAATGTAAGAGGAGCACAGGAAAGTAATCATCAGTACCTTCCCAAAGATGAGGACTTCCCAGGAACAGATGAAAAAACACTCCTGGAATGAACCTGGAAAGGACAAATAGATTTTGTCTAGGAGAAATACTTAGGAGAGGCAGATAGAAAGGGAAAGAAGTTTAAACATTAGTACTAAGCCTCATTCTCAATGTACAGAAGAAAACGCTTGCTTTCAGCTTCTGAAGAGCAAAAGCTGCCGCAGCTGACTGTACCGTCAGTTTCCAGGGGACCCCCCTCCCACCAGGACCTCCCCCCGCCAAAGACTGGCTCGCTGTAGCCTCGCTAAGTCTGCAAAGAGCTTCATTTATGGCTGCCACAATATCTCCACCAGTTAGTGTTCACATTAAGGGAAACAATTAGCAAGTTAATTATTCCCCCCCCACCCCCACCCCGGTTTCTCTATTTCCAAAACCACTCAGCCTTGATCGGAACCCTAAGCACTTTTATGTGACCACCAGCCTTGCTTCCAGGGTTCCCAATGCAAGGTTTCTGAAAACAGCATTGCAGGGAAGCCAGCCCACGAATGTGAAAGTTTAATTTCTAATGACTGTACTCAGTGGAGGCTCTTTACACATTTATATATGGTTAATTTTTAGAATAGAAATAAAGATATCTTGTCAATTGCTCTTCTTGGAGTTTGTCAATGACATTCATATTTGAACCAGATTTCTAGCATTTTCAGAAGGAAGCAAACCCAGAATAAGCAAGTAGACAGTCTGAAATGAAGTTTCAGCAAGTGACAAAAGTCTGTTACAAAATCCATGTGGTCTATCAAACCAGAAATATGGGAGTCTCAGGGGCACCTGGGTAGCTGCTTCGGTTAAGTATCTGACTCTTGATTTCAGTTCACGTCGTGGATCTCACAGTTCATGAGTTCAAGCCCCGCTTTCAGTTCTGTGCTGACAGTGCGGAACCTTGTTGGGTTTCTCTCTCTCTCTCCCTCTCTCTCTGCCCCGCCCCTGCTCGCTCTCTATCTCTCCCTCTCAAAATAAGTAAGTAAACATTTAAAAAAATGTGGGAGTCTTTTACTGGTTAAAAATTATATATAAAAAAGAAAGAACCAAATTAGAAGCAGGATACTCTGATAGTAGAAATCAGACTCAGAACAACACAGTATAAGGACAAAAATGTGGAGTCATTAAATGTAAGGGCAAATAACTTCCCATACCTTAATACCCTTTCAGAGTACCACAGCTTTTAAATAAAATAATTGGTAGTTATACTCTTCTCAAGCATAAAATCAAGTTATGTTTAGTACAGACTAACAAAAACAGGGTCATGATTAATGTTCTTTATAAATAATTCAATAAAAATAATAATGTTTTTCTGAAAGATGACTCAAAGGAATGTAATTTATCTGAAAAATGGATTTGAGTGGAATATTTCTTCTGTGAAGATGCTAGATATTGCGTTAATATATATCATTGAGCATAGTGCATCTTATCTTACTTGTAAGTTTGGCATTACACTCCCAGTTTTAGATGGGGCGATGAGTTATGGTAAGGTGAATGGACTTAAGCAGTGTTTGAGTATGCCAGGGCCAATCCAAGATGCCATCGCCTCTTCTCCAGTTACTGATCTCAACCTACGCAAGTTCAACCTACAAGGTTGGAGGGAAATCATGGAGAACCCTATTCTATCCTTTTTTGGTCCTCCAAACAATTCCTTCCCTTCCTTTCCCTTCTCCTCCCCTCCCCTCCCCTCCCCTTCCTTTCTCTTCACTCCCTTTCCCTCCCCTCCCCTTTCATCCCCCTCCCCTCCCCCTCCCCTCCCCCTCCCTCCTTCTCTTCTCTCCATTTCCTTCTCTCTCATTAAATTGAATTGGAAGTTAAAAGATTCTTTGCCTTAGGTAAATGGAGATTACAAAATTTCAGTCTTATGCCAATGTTAGGCAAGAAAATATGAGTATACACCTGGTACAATATTAAAGCATTCCAGTGATATGACCTTGCACCATCCAATTCAGTTGGGTTTTGCAAAGTGGCGGCAGTGAAGTGAAGTAGCATCTATCATTAATTGAGCATTTGCAGTATGCCAAGCACTTCATTTTACATGGTAAGAACATACCCAATATGAATTTTACTTATAGGGTGAGAAAATAAGCAGTATTTATGGAATCATTTTTGTACTTCATCCAAATCTGTATTCTGTTTGATATTAACCAAATCATGTTTGTTTTTTTACCCTGACTTTTACCACTCATGGTTTACTATCATGTGTCAAGCCTCTAGCCTCTCCTACAAGATTTATAGGAGCCATAATGGATTTATCTGATAATATGTCCTTGAATGGCATTGTGATGTTTACCCCTTGGTTGCCATATGTTTTGTATTTTCTGAGTAAAACTGTCACTTCCTTTTATTTATATTCTAATTTTTCTCTTGTAGATGTCAAGGAATATCACTACACTGTTTAGTCATTTTATGAGGCTGCGGGACCAGAGTTCTTGCTTTGACACTAGTTAGTTTTGAGGTCTTGATTTATTCAGTTAGTGTCCCTTGACTTCAGTTTCCTCATCATTAGAATAAAAAGTGGACCTTAAGCTTCTAATGTCCCTTCCAGCCTTAAAAGTGTGTTATTTTATGATTTAATTTACACCCTTCATGATTCCATAATCTGTGTTCATATCTCCTTTATCTAGAATGGAACTGTAATTATATACACCATCATTTGGAAAATGCCTGATCTTCCACTTCCACTCCCAACCAATTAAATCTGGGAGTGGAGTCCAATATCATATTTTCAGAAGTTCTCCAGTTTATTCAGATATGCAGCTAGAATTAAGAACTACTAGTTTTCACTAAAGCATCCCGATTTTATCTTTGGTGTCTCTACTGGTCACTGCTACAAATCAACAGACAGAAGGGCAAGGGAAAAATGTTCTAAGATCCTTCTGCATGGAAGCAAAGGGCCAGGAGTCTGATAGGAGGAAGGTAGCTAATAGCAGAAGAGGTAATCATGGCTTTGGAAGATATAAAGGAGCCATTCTTATTCAGCTACAGAATATAATCCTTCAAAGGCTTGGCTGGTGAATTCCAGAATAACCAAGAAAAAGAGTGTTTGGTCCTCCACTTTAACCACTGCTTAAATATGAGTTTTCCCCCCACAAAAATACACCTCCAGTTTTATATGGCACAGCGGTGAATATAAGGTATGCTTTATGAATATGCTTTGGGGTCAGCATTGCGGGAATGGGGCTCCAAAAACATGGTACATGCACACATCTGTTACAAATCTAGCCTGTGTCCCATGTTGCATGGCCTCCCCTTTCATAAAGTCTACTTCCTTGGAAAGCTGTCTTGAGCAATTGAACTGGATTCTATAATTCAGTGCTTTTTTTCTTCATGGAAACTTCTACCTTTCTTCCCATAAAAAAAGAAATGGCTGGATTTAAAGCAATATGTGCTCAGGGCTGAGAACACCATGAAATTCTACAACTATATTTGATGACATCAATAAGGGGTGAGTCATGAAAAGTCAGGTGTAGGGTGAGAGGTGGCATAGAGCAGTGGAGACACTGGCTTATGTGTCCCTTCGTCTGGAAATTAGACTTACTCTGCCACTGAGTAATTTGATCCTGCAGACTTCTTTTTAATTTTTAAAAGTTCTCTATTTTCAGAACTGTGGGAAGGGAGCAGGTGACAAGATCCTCACCAGGATCCCGTTCATCAGTCAGATTCTACAGTTTTAAGCTTGTATGTCACTAGCTGTACTTTCTTTGGCTAACAAATGGATTGTCTGATTTTCTTCTTTAATTGGTACTGAAGTTTCTAAGACTTCTATGAGATGGGGTCACATGGAAGGCAGAGAGGCCAGTGGTGTCTTCTCCAGGGCAGGCATTAGACCAAGGGACTTAATAAGTCCCAGCGATAGTGCCGCGTCCTGATTGATTCCTCACTTTAATTTTGTATACGTTTTCATATCTGCAGGAGAAAATTTGTTTTTCATATGTCCTGATGTGTGAAATTCTATTTATCATTTTTAACATTTCTAGGACAGTTCCCCTTGACCTTCAATCTAATGCTTTCCATCCGTGAGCAAAACTCTTTACATAGCTAGAGATATCAAATACTGGGTAAGCAAGAAAACTCCACAATTGACATGTTTGTATTAACAGTGTGTATGCCTTGATATCTTGAGAAGTTAATATATTTTTTACCTGAAGTAATTACAGTTTTCCTACGAGAACATGGACAGGTTTCACTGAGCCATATATCTTTTTCCCTGTCAGATACATACAATTGTCTCTAAAAATTAGGAAGCTAATTCCCTTTGATAGCTTCTGAATAAATGTTCACTATCAAAGGCTTTAACATTATATATAAGTTGACACTTGAATATAAAATAAGCTTTAAAAATATCTCTTCTTACTTGGCTATCATCTGTTTTGTTATATACCAAATAAACACTGGTACATAAAAGATTCATATTGTGATGCCAATGTTCCTGATAGAGGAGTTCGCGGATACAGCAAATTCTTCATTTGCAGCCACATAAAGGCACTGGTTTTCCACTGTTTCTTGTCAAGCTCCCGCAGAGGCACCATGGGAACCAGATTGCCCAGGGCACACAGTTCAGCGGTGTCTACAGCAAGTGCAGAAGAGTTACCGGTAACACAGATGCATATTGTCACGGTAAAGAGCCACAAATGCCCTCCTCTTTTTTCCTGGCAGGGAGGCTCTAAAACACGGCGACTGACTTATGAGACAGCTTGGCTCTGAGCAGTGTGAGACACTGAGTCAGATCACAGCAGGAAAAAACCCAGACGTGATTTATGTGGAAATAACATACTCTTCACATACAATATTTTTTGGAGGAGGCATAGTTATGTGCCAGAGTGTTTTTTTCTGTTATCTCCAAACCACTGGAGAGCATCAGAAGGTGGTGTTCCCAGCACAGTTTGGGTCAGCTCTTCTTACCTAAAAAGATCACGCTATTTTTCTCTTGATTTAGTTATATAAGTTTATTTCCAGAGGAGTTTGTTTGCTAGGATGTAAAAGATGCAATCGTTCATTCAGCAAATATTTATGTTCATGTTCTAGGCTCTGTTTCAGATGCTTGGTCTTCTTGAGTCTGTGTTTGAAGGGAGTGGCAGAATTTATAAATAAATGAAAGATGTGGTATGCCATTCTGTGATAATTGCAATAGAGTAAAATAGAGAGCAGGGATATGACATGCAGTGTGGGAGAAGGTGCTTTTTAAAATAGTGTGGTCAGGGTAGGTCTCCATGAGTAGACCATATATGGGCAATGAACTGAAGGAAGTAGGGTGCAAGCCATGTGCATGTCTGGGGGAAGGTGATGGGGTTTGTAGCAGGGCGCTAGTAACGGGTGGTGGGAAGTGACGGCTTCAACTATTTTGGAGATGGAAATGACAGAATTTCCTTTCAGATTGCATGTAGGGTAAGAGAGAGAAAATTGCTCACAATGCAAGGATTTGGCTAGAGCAACTGAAAGATGGAGTTGTCCTTTACTGGCGTGGAGAAGTCTACAAAAGCAAATTTGGACAGGATGGCATTGGGCATTCTGCTTTAGATCTGTAAAGCTTGAAATATTTATTAGACATCCAAGTATGGAAGTCATGTGGGCAGTTGGATATTCAAGTATGGAGTTCAGGGGCAAGATTGGTGATGAAGACATATTCCAGGGTATGCATTCTTAGATGGCTTTCAAGGCTGTGAAGCTGGCTGAGATCATCTAAGGCAGTGATTTCCAGTCAGTGGCCACATCCACCCTTAGAATTTCTTCTCTAATTGGCCCGTAATGGATCCCAGACATTGGTATTTTTAAAAATCTCTCCAGAGGATTAGTCTACACAGACTGGGTTAAGGAGTAAGTGTGGTTAGAGACAAGAAGAAGGCTAAGACAGAGTCTAGGGTGTGCTAACACATAGAGGCCAAGGAGACGAGGCAGAAAGCAAAGTGAAGGAGTTACTGTAAGGAAGGAGGAAAATCAGGAGAGTGAGGAGTTCTGGAAGCCAAGTGAACAGAGTATTGAGGAAGGAGTGACCAACAGTATTAAATGTCATAGACAGGTTACATTAGTGAAGACTAAGAACTGACCATTAGATTTAGTAATGTGAGGCCACTCGCTGTGGCTTTCAGAAGAGCTGCATCAATGTCTCATTGAGGTGACAGGCTGATCAGAATTGATTCAAGAAACAATAGAGGAGAGAAATTGGAGTGAGTCCTTATAAAACAACGCTTTTGACAAGTTTCACTATAAAAGGGAGTAGAGAAGTAGGGTTTCCTGGGGGAGAGGTGAGAGTAAAATAATGTTATTGTTTTAAGATGAGAAACATAATGGCACACCTAAATAGTGAATTAGTATGCTCTTGAAAATGATCCAGTAGTTGGGGCGCCTGGGTGGCTTAGTCGGTTAAGCGTCCGACTTTCGCTTAGGTCATGATTTCGCGGTTCGTGGGTTCGAGCCCTGCGTCGGGCTCTGTGCTGACTGCCAGCTCAGAGCCTGGAGCCTGTTTCAGTCTGTGACTCCCTCTCTCTCTGACCCTCCCCTGCTCACGCTGTCTCTCTCTCTCTCTCCTCGAAATAAATAAAACATTAAAAAAAAAAAAAAAAGAAAATGATCCAGTAGAGAAGGGAAATGATGTAGGAGAAAGAAGGAAGAATTAGTGGAACAATCCCATGGGGCAGGGAAGAGGGGTATGTGTGTGCGGGGATGGTGTACTCTGGATGGAAACATGGCTGGTTGCTCCATGGAAACAAGGAAGGTTTGAGTTCATGGACCAAATAGTCCATAGGTGAATGCTTTGGGTGACAGATGTGAAGGATGTTGCTTTCAAGTGCTTCCATTTTCTCAGGGAAATAGGAAGCAAGTTCTTCAGATGGAAGAGAGAATGGGGAAGAAGGGTGAGAGGCTAGGAGAGAGAACAAAGCATGAAATACACATAGGGAAAATAAGTCAATGGACAAGGGGAATGACTTGATGGGCAGTTCAAGGATCATGTGTTTATGGTAAGACCATCAACATGGCAGTGTGTGTGTTTTCCAGCCATATCCAGCTGCATGCCTGGTGCAGAGGACCTGGAACACTGGATTTAAGCAGGGGGGAGTCTTTCCCAGGTGCATAAAATAAAGAGAGGGTGGGCCACAGAGTGGAGTTATTTGCAATGGTGTGATTATAATGATGAACGCTACAAGTTAGGCTAGTTGGGGGAAAATGAGAACCCCCTGGAGATGGAGAATAGTGAAAAGGTGGTAGGATTAATGGACTGGAGGTCTGGATAGGGTTAGGAAATTGCTGAAGACATGTTTCTAGTAATTCATTTATGCCATGAAACCACTGTCTATTTCAATGAAAGGTAAGTACATCCATCACTGAAGCTGATTTCACTTTGAATCTAGTTAATTAAGTTTTCAACCATTAAAATTAGTTAAGTTATGCAAAAAGGGCCACAGCTTTGAACATTAGTATGCATTCTTTCACTTACAATTATGAAATGAATATATTAGTGTATAATCTAAAAACAATTAGTGATTGCTAGAATACATCTCAGTAATCTGTCTCTTGTAAAGTAATAAATTGCCAAAGACAGAATTAAACTATCCTGAGCACTTTTAAAATATTTATGCTTCTTTGTAACCCCAGTGGTTTGGGGAAAAAAATGATGACAAACAACATAATGTATCTCTCTGTCTGTTTCGTAAATCACTTTAATTTTGCTAAATTGCTGGAAAGGGATTTACTCTGGTTAAGAAACACTTTTCGAAAATGTAATTGATAAAATTGTGTGATATAAGACCGATGCCAGAGCTATAAAATGCTTGATTTTGATAAGATTTTGTCCAGTACACTTCAGAATTTCTATGTGTGAATGGGGGTTTAGCTGTCCAACAACCTATTTGAATCCTATTCTAATGACCTTTCATTCCACTGACCGGCTTGGGTGCCCTGCTCCTTTCATTCCACTTACTGGAGGGGGCAGCTTGGGTGTGCTACTCCATGCCCTGCTTCCCCGATTGGATGAAGAGAGCCAATTTCTTCTAGAATGAGGACCCAGCATGGTGGGACAAGTAAGGTGAATTGTTAGTATCTTGCATCCTCTTACCCCACCCCACACTGTGCCCTGCCTTTCCCTATCTTTCAAAACTAAATAAATATTAATAAATAAATATTAAAATTCTTTTGAATATAATTTAGTGTCAAATGGGTTTCCATACAATACCCAGTGCTCATTCCAACAAATGCCCTCCTCCATGCCCATCACCCACTTTCCCCTCTTCCCCAGCCCCTATCAACCCTTGGTTTGTTCTCAGTATTTAAAAGTCTCTTATGGTTTGCCTCCCTCCCTCTCTGTAACTTTTTTCCCCACCTTTTCCCTCCCTCATGGTCTTCTCTTAAGTTTCTCAAGGTCCACATAAGAGTGAAAACATATGGTATCTATCTTTCTCTGCCTGACTTATTTCACTTAGCATCATGCCCCCCAGTTTCATCCACATTGTTACAAATGGCTAGATATCATCCCTTCTCACTGCCAAGTAGTAGTCTACTGTATTTATAAACCACATCTTCTTTATCCATTCATGAGTTAATGGACATTTAGGCTCTTTCAATCATTTGGCTATTGTTGAAAGTGCTACTATAAACATTGGGGTACATAGCTGTCAGCACAGAGCCTGATGTGGGGCTCAAATTCATGAACCACGAGATCATGACCCGAGCTGAAGTCAGATGCTTAACCGACTAAGCCACCTAGGTACCCTGACTAGTGCTCTTCCTTCTACCTACCTTTCAAAAATAAATAAATGTTAAAAAAATTTATAGAGCCAAATACTACTATGCTTTATTAAAATTACAGCATCTTTAACAGAGTAAAATTGGAGTAGCATGTTGTCTTGAACCTTAAGAATTGAGTTCTAGATCCAGTCAATGTGGTAACTCTCTTGATTTTAGGCAAATAACCTGAAGGAAGGGCAGGAGACTAGGTAATATTTCAGATTCTAGCTGTTACATTTTAAATTGTGCAGAATAAAAGGTAGGAGACAGATGACCTATTTTTGCCTCTTGCTAAAAAAGTCAAATAAAAAAAACGGTACCTGAGTGTCGATTGCTATATACAAAAGAAAATATTGGTGTACTTTTCTTATCCATTCTTGATTATTCTTGAAGACTGACAGTGTCTCTGTGGATACTCAGAGATGCCTGACCATTGGAAACATGATGACAGCAGGAAAGGGGAATGTGCTGTCAGTGTAGTGACTGTCTACTTGTCCCTCCTCACAGCAGCAACTGGACATGCCAGTTGCAGCTTTTGTTCACTTGGTCATTCTACAAACCAATTTAGCCTGCTAATGCATTGTCAGTTCTATAGCCTCAGAAGAAAAAGGATTTTTCAATCTAGGGAGGCCTTTCTTTCACCAGGAGCCAGACTGTTATCCAGGGAAAAATAAAATTCAGCCACTATCATACATAATATCTTGCTTTTCCAGTTGCCTTTTGAATTGTCCTATCACATCTATCACATGCATGATACGTGGTAGACTTAGAGGAATCATTTCAGCACATTTGCCCTTCATGCAGGCTTCAGACTTGTTCCAAGTGTCCTGTTCTTTGGACTAGTAAAGGGTCTGGCACCTGCTGACTTCCCCAGGATGCTAATAATCCCAGATCTGTACAGTTACTCTTTAACCCTAGCCTTCAGTCTTCAGCTCATTGCCTGGAAGTTTAACTTAGAACAGCACTGTTTAGGGTGGGTCACCCATTCCACCTTGCCTTCTCTCCTCTCTTTTATCACGCCACCCTATTTTCTCCTGGTTGCTTAAGTTGCTATTTTCTAGAAGGAAGCATTTCTGCTTTCTCTAGTCAAAATCTGGGTGGTTTATTTATTTGTTTGTTTGCTTATTTATTTATCTATTTATTTATTTATTTTATACTTCTCAGCGCACTGTATTAAAGCACCTAAGCTGACACCTCTAGATGATAACAAGGATGGAGAGTAGACTTAAAGAGAGCGTCCTTTACCAAAGAGGGAGGTCAGTAGGGAGCAATATGGGGAGCAAATCAGAATGACGAATGCTTCTCTCACTAGCTCCCTTATAGATTTGAACTCTGTAAGTTCAGGAGAAGTGCCTTGCTCATCTTTGTATCTTCAGTGTGTAGCCGTGTGTTTGGCCCTCAGGAAGTACTTGATAAATATTGTTGGCACTGAATGGAACACAAACACACACTGCTGCACTGGGGATGGCTGACAGTTAGCGACTGAGTACAGTTGAAGACGGACCAATGGGAGAAGGGAGGAAATAAATTTCTCACTCTGGCTTCTGTCTGCAAGTATGTCTCTGTCGTATCCCTGTTTGAAGCTCTATTCTTATATAACCCATTAGTACAATCGACTCTATATTTTAGAGCTGTCTTACAAATCATTGAACTAGTAACTATTGTACCCATGTTTAGTGGATTATTTGTATAACCAAAGGGGCTCAGACAAAATAGCTGTTTCCCAAGATCACTTCACATTTGTGTTGCCTGCAATTTGTGTTGTAAATGTAATGACTTGTATTGCGGATTCCATTCTGGATATGATCGTGTTGCTGAAGCCTTCTGTACCAACGGTGGCTGTAGAGTCTGCAGCTGTTAGTAGATAAATCATTATCCTGATGTTGGCTCCTGCTCATCATCTCTCTAGATTTTACAGAGTCAGAGAGAGATAGAGAAGAAAAGTTGACTCTGTAGTGACATTGTAGTGAGTTTTCCTGATTTCCAATAGCCCAGAGCACCAAGTATCACTTTTGTAGCTGTTATTGCTAACTTAGTGGATGTCAGCATAGGTAGCTCTGTATCTGCATCAGAAAAAAGTCTTTCTCTAAAACACATTTTTTTTACAATCTGGTCTATCATATTTCATTCAAAAGGAGGTCACCGGTTTACACAGTTGCCTGATCTACCAGTCACTGCTATTTTTGTCAAAGCCCTACCTAAAAGACAAAAGTTGTGTGTTAAGCATGCTTGGGAGAAGTGATTGCAGATGTAGCCCTATGGGTCAGTGGGGTCAGATTCCTGGGGAGTCAGACCAAGGAATCTTCCAGACTTTGGTAAATTTATCTCATTGTTAACACACTCGCTAGGGTGCGGCAGTGAGAAGTGTGTGTTCTCTGCAATTGAAGCTATCAGCCTTGAAAAGCCAAATATCTGAGGACTGATGGGTGGCGGGGGGAAGGAGGGAGATGTGCATGGAGGAGGGCACTTGTGGGGATGAGCACTGGGTGTTACATGGAAACCAACTTGACAATAAACTATTTCTAAAAAAAAAAAAAAAAAAAGCCAAATAACTGACTTAAATCAAGGACAGCTGAGTGAACAGAAGAGACACCGAGTTCAGATTCAGGTTCATTTTGGGTGTGTTCATTATCTGAAAAGATAAGTCTTCCGTTACTAATTTTACTTCTATGAGACTGGGTGGTTATATCTTTATTATAAAGTATTTTTCCCCTAAAAATGGTGATTTGTTAACAAAGTGGTTGTTATTAAGGTACTAGGAGCTAAAAGATCTCTCTCTCTCTCTTTTTAAATTTTGGACTCCAGTTCCTCAACCCCTGTACCTGTAGACCACATACATTCCCATGCCTCATCTTATAAGCCTATGAGTAGTTATGTAAGGGATTTCAGATCTCTCCTAACTTAATCTTTGCCATTAAGATATTTCTGGCTATATTTGATAGATAAAGAGATTAAAGCTCAGGAATCCTAGATTTTAGGTTTGGTGTTGCCAGTTTCTAGCTTTCTTACCTTGGGGACCTCATGTAACCACACTGAGCCTCAGTTTCTCCAATTGTAAAAAATAAGAGGATCATAGTATCTCACCCACTGATGATTGTATCCAATAAAGTATGTCAGAGTGTTTCTAAAAAGTGGAAAGCATTATGTAAGTGTTTCTGTTGAAGACAAGGTACAGATGCAGAAAATGGACTGTGTAACTGCTGGGGGCGGTGGTGTTTGTTTTCAGTCTCTAAATCACATTCCCTTCAAATTTTTCCATTACTGATGTTCTTACAACCGAGTTTCACAAAAAGTAAAGAAAGAAACACAGCTATAGGCAACCATTAGGATAAATTAGAATCTGTGTCTAAAGAATATACGGCTTTCACATCTCTGTCCTGAGGGGTCAATATCTACAATTACACAGGAAAAACAAAATTATATCTGCGAATACAAACCAGTCATGAAATTTACTTATACTGATTATAATCAGGATGTAAGAGTACTTATTTTTAGTTATCTTTTTTATGTCACATTTCTTGGTTTCTTTAAAAAAAAATCCTACCTTGTTGGGCTTCCGTGAAATTTCAGATGCGATTGGCTTATACAAACTTGAAATTTAAAGACAACTAAGAAATTTTACCAGTGACCTGGATTTTATTGGCTCTTGGAAAATTTGAAGTAAGTATTATCCAGTCACTATTCAGTATTTATTCTATATCTCTTATGAAGTAATCCTCTTTATGATGTTGTATGAAATCACATTCATTTTTATAAATTTTTTATTACATCTTTAATGATTGTTTCCATAGGCAAGATTGTATAGAGAACAGTGTGTTATCTTTGTAATATCGTTAGAAGTTTACATTTACAAAACAGAATACTAGCAGGTTTGAAATTGTTTTTGTGTGGCTTTCCAAGTATTGCCACGTGTCCTACATAGGATATTCCAGCTGTGCTCGGGGAACAGTTTACTATCTATTATTCATTTTACCAGGCTCCCACCTTTCTACCATTAAACCTTAGGACCAAGTTGATGAATTTGAACTAACACTAATTGGACCTCATTCAGTAACCATCAGAAAGGAGACCAAGACTGAAATTAAGATAGACATTTGCTTGGATTGCTTTTTCTCTCTCCCCATTTTATTAACATCTCTCTCATTGATTGATTGATTGGCATTTCCTAGGGAGAAATAAGTGAGATGTACTATTAATTTTTTTTTCTTTCTTTAACTGAGGTATAATTGACATTAGAACATTATATTACTTTTAGGTGTAGAGCATAATGGTTTGATATTAGTATGTATTGTGAAATGATCACCACAATAAGTCTAGTTAACATCCATCACCAACACAAGATGGCAAAATGTTTTTTCTTATGATCAGAGCTTTTAAGATCTACTCCCTTAATAGCTTTCAAATATGCAATACTTAGTTGCCATGATGTACAGAATGTACTACTCTTGAATAGGCAGTTATATATATGATCATGGATCTAAAATCATCTGTCTGGATTTTGAAATTTAGGGATAATATTTAGTATATTGTTTCACATTCAACTCTTAGCTAGACTTTTTCTTACAACTTGAGTATAGAAAGCCAAGTAATGTACAGAGACAGATGACAATGAAAAGCCTATTTTTAAGTACATAATTTAATGAATTTTGCCAACTATATAGGCCCATGTAACCAACACCTAAATCAAGATATAGAATGTTTCTATCACCCAGAAGGTTCTTTCTTGTAGAGTTTCAGCCAGTCTACTGCCTCTCTTCACCCACAGCAACTGTGGATCTGATTTCTAGCACTACAGATTAGTTTTCCTTGTTTTAAAGTATCAGATCATTGGAGTCACATATTCAACTGTGTCTGGTTTCTTTTAGTCAGTAGTATGCTTTTGAGATCCATCAATTTTGTGGCACGTAGCAATAGTTTGTTCCTTTTTTTAAAAAGTTTTTTTTAATGTTTTTATTTATTTTTGAGGCAGAGAGAGACAGCGCATGAGAGGGGGAGGGGCAGAGAGAGAGGGAGACACAGAATCCGAAGCAGGCTCCAAGCTCTGAGCTGTCAGCACAGAGCCCAACGCGAGGCTCGAACCCACAAACCGTGAGATCATGAACTGAGCTGAAGTCGGAGGCTTAACCGACTGAGCCACCCAGGCACCCCAGTTTGTTCCTTTTTATTGCTGAGTAGTTACTATAGATTGAATGTTTGCGCCTCCCCCCATTCACCTACTCCCCAAATGTGGTGGTATTAAGATGTGGGATCTTTGAGATGAAATTAGCTCATAAGGGTTGAATCCTCATGAATGGGATTAGTGATTTTATAAAAGAGGCCCTGAGAGCTTCATCGCCCACCCTTCCTACAGTGTGAGGTTGCAATGAAAAGAGGGTGGTGTGTGAACAAGGAAACAGTTTCTCACCAGACACAGAATCTGCCCAGTGCTATGATCATGGACTTCCCAGTCTCCAGAACTATAAGAAATAAATCTGTTGTTTCTGAGTCTGTTCCACTATAGCAGCCTGGACAGACTAAGGGAGTAGCATAGTTGTTCTCCCTTATCTGTAGTCTTGCTTTCTGGGGTTTCAGTTACCCAGAGTCAACCACAGTGCAGAAGCAGATGATCCTCCATCTGACCTGTTGTCAAGTTAGTAGTAGCCTAATTTTACATCATGATATCTATGTCACTCACCCCACTTCCTCTCATCATGTAGGCATTTTATCATCACACGTCATCACAAGTAGGGTGAGTACAGTTCAGTAAGATATTTTGAGAGAGAGAGAAAGACCACATTCATATAACTTTTATTATAGTATATCATTACAGTTGTGTTTTATTGTTTAATCTCTTATTGTGAATAATTTGTAAATAAAATTTTGTAATAGGTTTGTAGGTATAAGAAAAACATAGCATATATAAGGATTGTACTATCCACAGCGTCAGGCATCCACTAAAGGTCTTGGAATGTATTTCCTGTGAATAAAGAGAGAGGCTATTGTTGTCCATCTTATGAAAATAGCACAGTTCACTTTCACCTTTTCTAGACAGTTGAGTAGGTTACAGTTTGGGGCTACTATGATTAAAGCCACTCTGAATCTTCAGCACAAGCTATGGTTTTGACAATATGCTTTTACTTCCCTTGGGCAAATACTCTTGGTCATAAATGACCAAATTGTTTTTAATGTTATGGTACCATTTTATACCCCTACTTCTAATGTAGGAGAGTTGAGTTGTTCCACATTCTTTCCACATTGTTGCTTGGTAGTGTGAGTCTTTTTATTTTGATTATAGATATTCTAATGAGTATCTATTGGTATCTCATTGTGGTTTCAACTTGCATTTCCTGATGACTGGCAATGATGGGCATCTTTTAAGGTTATTATCCATTTACAAACCTTTTTTAAAAATATGTTTCTTTAAAGTTTTTTTATATTTATTTTTGAGAGAGAGAAAGCATGAGCAGGAGAGGGGCAGAGAGATGAAGAGAGGGAATCCCAAGCAGGCTCCTCACTGTCAGCATGGAGCCCGATGTGGGGCTTGAACCCACGAACTGTAACATCATGACATGAGCCAAACTCAAGAGGTAGATGCCTAACAGACTGAGCCACCCAGGTGCCCCCAAACCTTTTGTACAATGTCTATTCTTATCTCTTCTCCATTGATCAAGTTGTCTTCATTACAGATTTGTAAGAGTCCTTTCTATATTCTAGATACAAATTATTTGTCAGACATGTGTTTTGCAAATATTTCCTTCCAGATTGTGGTTTGCACTTTAATTTCCTTAAAAATACTATTTGGGGAGCAGAAGCATTTACTTTTAATGAAGTTTACTATATCAAGTTTTCTTTTATGGCTAGCATTTTATTTTTTTCCATATAAAAACATTTGTTCACCTCAGACAAAGTCAAAAGGGTTTTGACCCGTTTGTTTTGTTGAAAAATATCATTGATTTTTGTTTATCTTGTAAGATTCAAAGCTACTAAATTTAATAATTAATTCTTATTAAATATTTATTTGGCCCTTTATCATTTTCTTCTTCTGTGATTCCAATGACACATATATTAGACTGTTTTATATTGTTTCATTGTTTCTTGTAACCCTTCATTTTTTACTTAAATCTTTTCATGCTCTATTCTTCCAGTTAGACCATTTCTACTGGTCTTTCTTGAAGTTCGCTAATTCATTTATTCTTCCATCTCCAATGCTGTGAATGTTTCATCTAGTGGATTTTTCATTTTGGTCATTGTAATGTTCAGCTCTAGATCTACCCTTAACATATAATTTCCATTTCTCTTCTGACATTCCTCCTCAGTTGACTTCTTATGGTCATTTTTTTCCTTATGTGCTTGAATGTATTTTTAAAACGTGGTTATAAAGTCTTTAGCTGCTAAGTTCAACACAGAGGTGGCTTCACAGTCTGTTGGTATTGGTTGTTTCTTCTCTTGACAATGGGAGCCGTGTTTTCTCTTTTTTTACATTGTACATGGTAAATTCTGAATGGTACTGGAAATTGTAAATAATATGTCATAGAAACTGGATTCTGTTTTCTTTCTCTAAATCAGATTGATTTTTGGTCTTGTACAAAGTTTAATTTCTGAAAAATCACATTGGGTTTTTATTAAGCTTTCCTACACTTTGTTAGACTAGATCTTTGGAAAGTGCAGCATGTTTCCTAAGCGATCCAAGTTGACAAATCTCTGAGCTCTGTCTCCCCTGTGACTCTTGATGACTTATAGTGGAAGCCTTACTTTAAGTTTTGGTACTTTCTCCAAAGACACGGCCTTTCCAGTGTCTCAGCAGTGTCGATATCGCATATCACAATGTCACCGAGGCCTCTCTCATCCAACTGAGCCAGAATGCCCAGATCTCCCAACACTGCTTGATCTCACTATCCGTGTTTGGCTCTCAACCTGGTAGCAACAGCCATGTGACAAGCCCTGAGTATTGCTCTGTGCATGCACAGCCCAATCCTGGGCATAGGACTTGTGGGCAATATATATTTAGACTTCTGAGTCTATTTCCCCCCACATGCTGGCAGCTCTCTTCCCTTTAAGACCCAGCCATTCAACTCACAGCAGCTTCAACAACCTCAGTCTCTGATCTTTTCTTTCTCAGATCACCAGAACTGCTTTGCTTTTTCGTGGGCTCCAACTCCTTGAGTAAGTCAGGAAATTGCTCTGAGGCAGAGTTCCAGGGTAATTATGAGGCTCACCTCATGAGTTTCTCTTGTTTCAGGGATTGTATCTTGGTGCTTCCTTTCGTCCATTGCCTGGAAATTATTGCCTCATGTATTTTGGTTAGTTGTTAGAAAAAACCAAATCTGACTCTGTTGAGGTTAGAAGTTGAGGTCCCTAAATTCTTTCCATGATTTTCTTTTATCTGTTTTTTCCTGACCTCCAGGTGTTCTTTTTCTCTTGTTACTTTCCCATTGTTTTTCTGTTCTCAGCACTATTTCCTTTTACCCTTCTTAATTTAAAACTTCATTTCCCTTTGAATTCTTACTTGCTTGATTTTAAAAATGAAATCACAGGAGGGTGATATAAATACATATATATTTATATTATATATATATTTATATATATTATATATATAATTTGATGTTTGGAAAGTAAATGACATTCATTCACACAAACCATTAATCAATATATAAAGAAAATATAATTATCAAATGCTTTAATGTCTGTTCACTTTGAAAATTACCTTTTAAATGTTGCTTGTCAGGTAGTGATATATAGAGAGTTTCTTTTATGAGAACATGGGTAACATGCAAGCAAACAGAACTTTTATGAGATTTTCCCTTAGTCTGGTTTCTTCTAACTAATGGAAATAAAATTATCACTACAGTAAGCTGGGAGGCTGTTTCTGGTCCCCGATGGCATGCTTCAGAAGCTTTGTTGAGTTTTGTGGTATATCTGGTAGAGCCAAGTGAGTCATCTTTCATAATATGTTCAGTGTCTGCTGGCCTCGGGACTAGGAGTCTGCTCACGAACCTTAGCCTTTCAAGTAACAGAAATCAGCCGTTGAATTAAGAGTTATTAATGACATGCATTAAGCATCAGTTTTCACTTCCTCCAGGGAGGAGAGATCTCATGGACAATTTGCACAGTGTACCTCATTTATTATGTTAAACTTCTTTTAATAATGATGGCTGAGTTTTTAATTTTATTCATTTGTTCAGTGTTATAAAGAAAAGAAAAGATGCCTCAGTGAAGAATTTTGATAGAACTGGGGAGAGAATAAACCTACAGCTGAAAATAAGTAATGCCATCATCAACAAACCATGACCTGGTGATAAAAGAAATTGAATCCCTGTTCCTCCTGCCTGATTTATGGGATAGAAAAGATAACATGACGTTGAAGCCTCTTTGAAAAGAGGAAGAATAATCAAAGGCAAATGGCTGTATATTTCTTTCTTCAATTTACAGGATCACTTGTGTCCATTTTCCAATTCACTTTTTGTTGTTTTTTGTTCTTTCTATAATCATCATCCACATCATCCAGTTTATGTTAAATACATCTTTAGATTTTATTTCAACAAGTGAGAAAAAACTTCTGAATTAATGTGTCACACTTCCATCAACATTCATATTCCACATACTGTAAGGTGTTCTTGCTTTATATCCCCTATCCTCTCTCTCTCCCCACCCCCACCTCCAAGGAAGTCATTACCTCACTACAATGTCTTAGCTTTGGGTTGTGAATAGTGATCTTGTTGGTGACCTCTACAGTGGTATTTCATTCTTTGGTAAGTCAGATCTGATTCCATTTTGGCCTTTTGACATCTTTAGCCTATTATACAGTTGGGTAATGTGTGATAATGAAGACTTGTGAAGAATACTTTTAAAGCAAGCTTTTAAAAAGTTCTCTCTTGGATCCCTAATTCCCCTTCTTTTACAAATAGAAATTCTATTTTGGGTGAGGCTAATAGTAATAGTTTGGAGAGAAAGTGCCAGAGCATCTGTGATATGACTGGGTTTTTATTTTTCAGTGCCAATGCTCAGCTGTTGCTAAGTGAGTATAGGAAAACAGTGGCTACTCATATTTTATTGAACAAGCTGCGCATAAATTCTGACTCTAACCAGGAGATTGGGTGCTTTATTGCAAACAGAATGACTCTCTAGCCTGGAACTTGGTTTCATATACTCTATCATACTGATCTCGATTCTGACACTCATACCACAGCATTTTGGCTTGAAAAAGTTTATGTATTTATAAGATGTGTGTATGATACATGTGCAACCATAAAACTGTATCCAACACCCAATTCAAGGCCTTGAACCCAGCTATCATAATTGAAGAACTCATGCACTCTTTGCTATTTCACAGAATAACTTAACTCTTTGTTATAGCTTCACCATGAATGTTTGCATCTCTAAGAATTATGTGGTGAGTTTCCAGGTGTTTGAGATTCATAAAAATCAAATTATACCCTGTTCATTCTTCTGAAACTTAAAAAAATTTACTTGTGGTAAAAGACACATACTGTAAAATTTAACATTGTAAGCATTTTCAAGTGAACAGATCAGTGTTCTTAAGTATATTCTATTCATATTATTGTGCAACCAACCTTCAAAACTTTTTCATCTTGCACAACTGAAATTCTGTATGCATTAAACAACTCCCCATTTTCTCCTCCTTCTAGCTCTCAGCAAGCAGAATTCTACTTTCTGTCTCTATGGAATTGACTACTTTAGATCCCTCAGAGAAGTGAAATCATAGAATATTTGTCCCTTTGTGACTGACCTGCTTCACTTAGCATGATACCCTCGAGGTTCCTCCATGTTGTAGCCTGTGTTGGAATTTTCTTCCTTAAGGTTAAATGCAGATTTCTTTTGATCCACTCAGGATTATATTTATGGACTAAACCATGTTGATAAGTACAGTTCTTGATTTATTTTTACTGCTGTAGTTATTCATATGTAACCATTCCATCACTTATTTACACATTCTGGACTTTGAGTTGTTCCTGGAGGTTTTTTTCCCCTAATGTTTGTTTGTTTGTTTATTTATTTACAGAGAGAGAGAAAGAGAGCGCAAGTAAGCAGGGGTGGTGGGGCAGAGAGAAGGAGAGAGTGAATCCCAAGCAGGATCCACACTGTCAGTGTGGGGGGACTCGAACTCATGAACCATGAGATCATGACCTGAGCCGAAACCAAGACTCGGGACACTCAACTGACTCAGCCACCCAGGCGACCTCCAGAGTTTTAAATTTTACTTTATACTCAGTTACCCTGGAGCAGTTTTGCTCATGGCATCTTATGTTATATGTACCCATGCAAGACTTTCTGTAACGTGTAAGCCTAAGGAAGTGCTGAGCGATAGGGTATATGCACACTCACTTTACTAGACAATGCCAAATTAATGTCCCAACATATTTATACTGATTCACAGTTTTATATGAGAGTTGTTGTTGCTTCATAGCATTGCCAGTACTTGATATTGTCAAAATTTTCATTGGTCAATTTGATGAGTGGGAAGTAACCTCATGGTGGCTTTATTTTGCATTTCCCTGATTGCTAATAAGTTGGGGCATCTTTTTGTACATGTGATTTGAATCTTTGAGTTTATTTTTGGATAGATGAGAAGAAATATAAATCAAGGGAGAAAGAGAGTAAGTACTCTATATCCAAACCTTAACTCTATAACCCAAATTCCATAACTGACCATAACACTGGCAGCTTTGTTCCCCATCGGAGCAGTCTAAATATATAAAATGAGCACTTCCCTTGAATCCCTTCTTTTTTTATGCTTATTTATTTTATTTTTGAGAGAGTGTGATAGAGAGAGAGAGAGTGAGCAGGGGAGGGGCAGGGGGAAAGGGAGAGAGAATCCCAAGCAGGTACGTACTTTTATCACAGAGCCCAATACAGTGCTTGAACTCATGAATTGTGAGATCAAGACCTGAACAAAACTCAAGAGCTGGATGCTTAACTGAGCCACCAAGGCACCCCTGAATTACTGTTTTATTGAGATATAATTGACATATAAAATTATATTAGCTTCAGGTGTACAGTGTTATAATTCAATATTTGTATATACTGTGAAATGATCACCACAATAAGTCTAGTTAACATCCATCACAACATACAGTTACAAACATTATTTTCTTGTGATGAGACCTTTTAGGATTATTCCTTTAGCAACTTTCAAATATGTAATAGAGTATTATTAACTACTGCCACCATGTTGTATGTAACATTCCTATAACTTATTTATTTCATAACTGGAAGTTTGTACCTTTTGACCCCCTTAACCCATTTCACCCTCCCTGCACCCCTCCTCTCTAGTTCTGTGCTTCTCATGGTGCTCAGAACCTTTGAAAGGAATCCCATGGTCTACCAGCCGGGCCATGAGAAACCTCAGAGGAAAGAGTCTAACTTTCTTGATTATGTGTGAATGTGTAAGTGTGTATGCAAATGTATGTAAATCATATAGAAAAATAAAACAAGCAAAACAAAATAAAAAATAAAACAAAATTTCATAAAGTAATACATTCACTAGGTATAATATCATTTAATATTGTTACTTTAATTGATTCTAGCCTTCTCTTTTGTGTCTTCCCTTCTCTCTCTCTTTCCTTCCTTCCTCCCTCCCTCCCTCTCTCCCTCTATCCTTCCCTTCCTTCTTTCCTTCCTTCCTTCCTTCTTTCCTTCCTTCCTTCCTTCCTTCCTTCCTTCCTTCCTTCCTTCCTTCCTTCCTTCCTTCTTTCCTTCCTATAGCACCAACTAACTTGACTTCACACTCCAAAAAGATGGTAGTTCTCCATAAGGACAATACTGCTTCCAAGGAATGTGTTGGGTATTTGTGAGTGCTTTCATTGATTTACTGGCCAAGAGCCAGAGATGTGATGTATGGCATTGTCTCAGACAATGAAGAATTACTGCCCATATCACAGAACTTTTGCTATTGCTACAGGTGATCATTGGTTATTCAAGTAAGTTTAAGAAAGCTGTTTACCTGAGAACGTCCTTCCACAAAGTACATTTTTCATAGTTTCCATATGTCAGCCTTATAATATAAGTTGGACTTATATCAGGCTGTCTTGTAAAATTATGGTCCATCACCTGCTGAAGTGGAGGCTTCTTGAAGGCAGGAGGTGTGTAGTATTCTTCTGGGTAATGTCTACAAGTGCTTGAACAAGGACCTTATGTCGAGCAGGTAGGGAGGAGTGAGTGCACAGGCTTCTGTTAGAGAAAAAGATGGTTTAAATTCCAGCCATGTCATGGGCACCTGGGTGGCTCAGTCAGTTAAGCGTCTGACTTTGGCACAGGTCATGATCTCATGGTTTGTGGATGAGAGCCCCGGGCTGGGCTCTGTGCTGACAGCTCAGAGCCTGGAGCCTGCTTTAGATACTGTGTCTCCTTCTCTCTCTGCCCTTCCCCTACTCACACTCTGACTCTGTCTCTGTCTCTCAAAAATAAATAAATATTAAAAAAATTAAAATATAAATTCCAGTTATATAATTTCTAGTTGTTGTGGGTAAAGGTAAGTCATGAAGCTTCTTTAACCATCAATCAGTCATCAGCAAAATAAATCAATAATACACATATCACAACATTTCTTTGGGGGGGTAAGTAAAATAAAGTTTGTATTATTATAACCATTATGAGTGGTAAGAATTGTTTTCTTTGAAGAAGTATTTGTTCCATTGATTTCGAGTCATCTTGTTCTAACATTATTTTAACCACGACAACAAGCTCTAACAGTCATTGAATGTGTGCTTTTTATCAGACATAAAAGCTTTTATAGAATTATTTTTCCTTCAGTTAATATTTGCTACAACCCTATAAGGTATAATTTGTCTAGCTGAGAAATTTTGAGTGAAAGCAGGCTTGGTAACTTGCACAAAATCTCACCGTAGTGCACCAAGTGCATGTCTTAACCATGTTGCTTCCTGTTTGCTAATATAAATGTTTTCTTTTTAAAAATTCCGTAATACAGTCTTCAATTCAGCTGGCTTCAAGTTTGACAGATCTTTGATATTGTCTTTCAGAAATTAAAGTATACTGACCCAATGCAAGAAACAAAGCCTGGGCCCAAGAACACTAACATGAGAAAGTGTACAAGAGTGTTGCAGAACTTAACATGTTGGAAATCAGCCATCCACTTCCAAAATTCAATGTGTGACTTAGGATTGAGTCTATCATGGAATCTTGTTTCTCTAGTTGTGCTGTTTCATTAATCAGCTAAGAGCACAAGTATTTAAGAGCTAGCATATTTAGGTATGAATCCAGATAATGGAGTCAACCATATGGTTATAATATTAATTATATTATATATAACATGATATAATAATAGATTTATCTTACGTTAATATTAATATGATTTTCTAGATATGGTTTATAGATATAGATTAATATAAACTTTGGGTGGCTATTTAGAGCTTCTATACTGAGTCTAACACGAAGTACAGCACTTATGGGCACAGAATTTCTCTTCTCAGTTCTCTGTGTACTGATCTACAGGTCTCTATTCGATGGCTGTGAAGGAGTTGTATTTTTAACCACAGCTAAGTATCAAATGCAAGCCTCTAGTTCCGTGGAGATGGAGTGAGAAGTCAGGATGGGTTAACGCGAACACATCGCCACTACTGGAGACACAACTCAGACTACCTTGGCATCCTGACCTGGGGTCGGGTGACGCGCCCTGTTTATGATGTATTATTTGTATGTGATGAATTTATGCATGAGTGTGAGAAGGAGGCCTTGGATGCCATGCTGAGCTCCTGAACCAGTTTGTGGCATTACTTAAGAGGCCGCGTTAGACAGTGGGCAAGGCTGCACCTTAAGCTCAGTCCAACAACATTGCAGAAGAGCTCATTACAATTTAATTTTGCTGACAGCAGCACATGACCAGCTGTTGAAGCTCAGGAAAGTTAAGACAGGAAGAAAGGGATCATAGGCAGAGCTGAGGTCTGGGTCTGGCTGCGGAACTGCCCCACTGTTTTGACAAAAGGGCTCAGCTTCGTCATAGGGCACCAGTGACCCATAGATGAGAGGATATTGTGGATGGAGGATGTTAGCAGAAGAGCTGAGGAAAAGATCAAAGTTGTACCAGAGAGGAAGCCTTGAGCGGGAGGGCTGGGTGTTAATGACGGGAGGGATCTTGAAGTGCTGTGGAGCAGTTGAGATTGGAGCCAGATTCAAGGAAAGCTCTTTAGCTCCTTGGTGCCACTTTGAAAGAATATATGTGGGGCTCCTGGGTGGCTCAGTGGGTTAAGCATCCAACTTTGGCTCAGGTCGTGATCTCATGGTTTGTGAGTTCAAGTCTCTCATAGGACTCTCCTTGCTGTCAGCTCAAAACCTGCTTCGGGTCCTCTGTCTCCCTCCCACTCTGCCCCTCCCCCCACTTGTGTGTGCTCTCTCTGCCCCCCTCTCAAAAATAAATAGACATTTTACAAAAAGAATCTATGTGTATAGGAAAATGAAGACCTTAGGTTTCTTACTGGAAAGTGATTTTTGTCATGAGCCCACACAAATGCCAGAAATAAGAATGAAGATAAGGAAAATTGCTCTCCCAACCCTTTAGTTTGTTGCTGTTTTTGTTAATTTATAAAATTTAGGGGCACCTGGGTGGCTCAGTTGGTTAAGCATCCGACTTCGGCTCAGGTCATGATCTCACGGTTTGTGGGTTCGAGCCCCGCATTGGGCTCTGTGCTGACAGCCAGCTCTGAGCCTGGAGCCTGCTTTGGATTCTGTATCTCTCTCTCTCTTTCTCTGACCATCCCCTGCTCACGCTGCCTCTCACTCCCTCCCTCTCTCAGAAATAAATAAAACATTAAAAATAAATAAATAAATAAATAAAGTGGAGTCCTTGCAAGTTTTGGTGCTCCTTAAAACTTAGGCACAGTGAACTTAGTTTCTATCAGGTGTGGAGGATTCTTTGATGGATGTTAGAACAAACAAACTCTTTCTAGCCTTGGGGATGTAGTATATGGTCCCTCCCTTATATTAAATGAAGGAGAAATAACTCCATACAAAATCAGGCTGATAGCTTCATATTATTAAGAGTTGGCAGGGGTGCCTGGCCAGCTCAGTCAGTTAAGCTTCCAACATCAGCTCAGGTCATGATCTCACAGTTGGTGAGTTCAGGCCCTGCATTGGGCTCTACATTCATGATGCAGAGCCTGCTTGGAGTTCTCTCTGTCTCTCTTTCTGACCCTCCCTTGCTTACGTGCTCTCTCTCTTTCTCTCTCTCAAAATAAATAAATAAATAAATAAATAAATAAATAAATAAATAAACAAACTTTTAAAAAAAGGCTTAAACAAAAGAGTTGGCAGTCTAATTTGCAAAAATAAAGTTTAGAATTCCTGTGCAAGAATATGCAAATTCATTTCCACATAGCTCTTGAATGAGAATGTTTCTGCATATTTGGAAATATTTCTGTTCAACTCTTCTCTACCCAACAATATCCTGGAATGTTCCACAAGTGAAAGTCTTTTTAGCATGAATCTTCAGCTTGATGATAAGCCATTGCCACATTTTCAAAGGGCATGCCAAATGCAATTGGTATTTAAAATATTTTGACATCAAAAATAAAATATTGCATATATATTGCCTAGAATAGTATCAGAAACACAGTAGGTGTTTATGGATGTTTGATGATGGCAATGAGATAATGAGAATGAACTACCATAGCTAGAGTCCAGATATATTATAAAGCTACCATATGTCTTCTATTAAGTGTTTCTAACATGATCTTAATAGATACCTATAATAACTGAATTTACTTTTTTGGGGCATGTTGTATTTGGCAAAAGTTTTCTTACATGTATTTGTTAGGATAAGCTAAGTTTTGCTGTACTTACAACAATCTCCAAAATATTTGTGGCTTAACACAATAAACGTTTATGCTTCATTCTTGTAAAGTCAGCTATAGGGCAAGATGGCCCTCCAGACAGTTGGTCAGGACTGCTTTTGCTTGGGGCACTCCCATATCCATGTGTCCTACAGGGTCATCCAGGCAGGCAGAGAGAACAAGAAAAATCCTGCATTGGCTCTTGAATGGTTCCACCTGAAAGTGCACATACCCTTTCTATTCAGATTTTGTTGGCCAAATGTGCCAAACGTACATCTAACCTCATGGAAGTAGGCAAGTACAATCCTGTGACCTAGAAGGAAATGAGAAGATGAAATATCAGTGAGCAGCAGTAATATCACCACACCTACATTACCTTATCTATCATTTAGTCTCTCAAAAAGCCCTATGAGGTTCAAAATTCTAGTAATTTTGTTTTGCAGATGGAAGAAAAAACAATCAAAAAAGTAAAGTTACTTACCCACAGCCAGCCAGTGGGTAAGAAATGGGCCAATATTTGACCCCAGGCTTCGAACTCCAAATCTCTTATTTTTTTCCATCCAATGGACGTTGATGAGTCTACTGCTAAGAGTGTGTGTTTAGGAACAGATTTCACATCAATGCGAGTTGTTTGTAGAGTAGCCACCATATTGCCAAGTATATAGTTGTACCCAAAGTATCAGTATGTGACCTGCCGTCTGGAATTGCTGTCAGGAAGGGGCTGCTTGTTATGTTGTTGCCGAGAAAGTTCATAGGTGGAGTGGGGGAAAATGTGTCCTGGACCCTGAACACATGCTCTGTCTGCTGAGTGGACCCCGAAGGTCTGAGCAGTGAGTACTTGTAGCTTGTCTCTGTAGGTCTCCCCACTTAGAGACTGCTTTCTGTATGTCTTGTAGCCTGAGCTGCTCCACTCCCACAGCCAAGTAACCTGGAGATGAAGGAGGGCAGCCATCAGTTCACCTTCCCTGGCCATCCTTCAAGGGCCTGAAGTGTGATTTCTACTTTATACAAGATGATAGCAAGTTCTTGAAAAGGTTCAGTCATTTGCCCAAGGTCTAAGAGCTAAGGAGGTTGGGAGATCCTAAAAAGCCCCCAGCCTCAGGGACGTTCTTTCCATGGCCCCACATGGGCTCTTGAAAGGCCACAGACTTCTGAGAGCAGGTAAGAGGAAGAAAGGGGGGTTGCCGCTGGAAAAAGCCCATTTTTTGGTGAAAGGCATGAGGAGTTAGTGACTATCTCATAATCAGACAGCAGTATCATTATAATCCCCCACAACTTTGAAATGTTGAAAAGCAAATTCTTCCAAAATTCCAAGACAGATTGCCATGATAGGGAAGTCCAAACAAATGTGTGCATGCAAACGCATACACACACACACACACACACACACACACACACACACACACACCCCAAACATATAACCGACGCTTTCCTCATGATATTATGTTCCTTATCTCTTCATTACTCACTACTTTCTTAGAATAGCCATGTGTAAAATGGAGTGTACTTAAACAACAAATGAGAAGTGGAGAAAGAAATTACTTTTGTTGATGTCTGGGATTTTTTTATTGTTATGTGTGATTTTAATTTTTTTTAACTTGGGCTAAAACTCCAGTTAGGTTGAAATTTTATCCTGATTCATGCAAAGTAGTCCTACTACCAAAAATATTTCATAAGCTCCCTAATTTGACATTTCTTATAGAATTGTGTCTAGGAGAATAGTTCTGGGTAGACTCTTTAAGAAAGTTCACCTGCTCCAGGACTAAATGCCATCATGCATTTAGTTTCGTGATTGAGGTAATGAGCCTGGAGCCTATGAGAGTAGTGTGTAGGAGAAGACCAGAAAAACTCCATGCAGTTCTGGTGACTGGAGCCCAATAGGTGTGTGGACGTCAACCAAGGAGAGAAGACTTGCCGTAGAGCTAATGTCAATTCCCCCAATGTGCTTCAGTTTCTTTGTAATTAATGATTATACAACCGGAACCGCCATGATGAAGTTCCCTTACATTTTATGAATACCTTTTAGGAGAACATGTGCAATGTATTGGGATAAATTCTATTACGAAGAGAATGTTCATTAAAAAAAAAAAACCCTGCATTTCTCAATGACTCAAATACTTAGACACTGAAGTACTGAGAATGCCAGTGTAGGTGAAGCTGTCTGAAGCAGTGTAAAGCCCTCTATGGATTTCTATACGTGAACCATTGACATGAGAACTGCACACCAGCTCCCCTTGTGTATTTAAGCTAATAGCCTAAAGGGCTTTTATTGGGCTGTGGCTTTGCTTGAGTTCTTCAGCAAATAGATTGCATCTATATTCTTTTTGTCCTTTTTTAAATCTTCTCTTTAAAACCTTTCTCCTTTTTGTCAACAAATAATGTTGATTATTAAGAAGATGATTAAGAAGACCTGGGGAAGTGAAGGCCGGAAGGAGTGAAGAGTGGAAGCAAAGGCAGAAGGCAGAGGGCAAGGTTAGTTCAGAGCCTGGGTGGCTGGGGCAGAGAGCGGCAATGGCACAGCTGGTATAAGGGGTGTGCAGGATTCATATCACATGGGGGTGTCTGCTGCTAAGGAATTCAGGTGTTTGTCTTTTTATTTAAGTTAGATAACATTTAGTGTAGGCTTGGCTTCAGCTCTTACGTATGACACCCAGTGCTTATCCCAAAAACACCCTCCTTAATGCCCGTCACCCATTTAACCCATCCCCCCACCCACCTCCCTTCCAGCAACCCTCAGTTTGTTCTCTGTATTTAAGAGTCTTTTATAGTTTGCCTGCTTCTTTGTTTTTATCTTATTTTTCCTTTCCTTCCCCTATGTTCATCTGTTGTACTTCTCAAATTCCACCTATGAGTGAAATCATATGGTATTTGTCTTTCTCTGACTAATTTCGCTGGGCACAATACCCTCCAATTCCATCCATGTTGTTGCAAATGGCAAGATTCCATTATTTTTCAACACCAAATAGTATTCCATTGTGTGTGTGTGTATGTGTGTGTGTATATGTATTACATATTACATCTTTCGTCACTCATCATCAGGGAAATACAAATCAAAACCACAGTGAGCTACCACCTCATACCTGTCAGAATGGCTAAAATTAACAAGTCAGGAAACAATAGGTGTTGGTGAAGATACAGAGGAATTCAGGTTTAAGAAGCTCCTGGTATATTGTTTTGTTTTGACATGTTTCAACAATTTGGATTTAATCTTCTTAGCTATACTACCTTTAATTTCAAAGCTAATATTCTCCCCTTCATAACTGGTGCCCCATCCACCTGATGGTGGTGGCAACACTCCTTTTGTTCCCACCTCTCTGACTCTGCCTCTGCTTTTTTACTGACTCTCTTCCTTGGCAAATCCCTTACATGTTGCTGTGCCCAAGTATTACTCTCAGCTGTCTTCTTTCTCTAGATGTCCTCTCTGGGTGATTTTTTTAAAGTTTTTCTTTATTTATTATTTTGAGAGAGACAGAGATAGCATGAGTGGGGGGGGATGGGTAGAGAGACGGGGGGGAGAGAGAGAGAGAGAGAGAGAGAGAGAGAGAGAGAGAGAGAGAGAGAATTCCAAGCAGGCTCCACACTGCCAGTGTAGAACCCACAAAACTGTGAGATCATGACCTGAACTGAAACCAAGAGTCTGATGCTTAACTGACTGAACCACCCAGGTGTCTCAATGGGTGACCTCTTTTGAACCATAGTTTCTACCCCACTAATTCTCCAATCCAGTTTTGACTTCTCAACTGAGCTTATAGTTGAGAAGTGGAGATGCCCACTCTTTTCATTGTCATCTTTTCTAATATCCCCCTACTCTAACACTGAATGATGAAGCTAGAGCTCCTGAGTGACCCTTGTGCTCTGTCCTTGCTTCATCTCAACCCTACACCTTCCTCTTCTTCCCAAGGCTGTGGGACACAAGTAGAGCACCTTGTGGGTGACTGTCACCAATCCAGCTTTTCCCCAAATGCAGCTTCACTGAAGACCCTTGTTCTGTGAACTGCTGGCCACCTATGGTGTTTCAGATGGTGCCTTATGCTCGGCACGTGATGGTGAATGGAACCTCTTGGATTCATCCTTGTGGTGAAGGAAGTCCCAATTGAGGATGGCAAGGTTTGGGGCAGCCAATAAGCACTCAGAGGAAATAAGTGAAAGTGAAAATGTGTTTAAAAATTTTAATGGTCAAATTTTTTAAAAGAAAATAAAATGAGCAAAGGCATGACTTGGGGGAAAGGGGGGAGGGAGAGAAAATGGTTAGAAGGTGTAAGGAAGGAAAGCTGAGGAAAACTTGGGTAAACACTTTCATAACCTTAGGTGAAATTGCCTTCTGAATAAGCAGGGGAAAGTGGAAATTTCTGGAAAGGAAGAAAAGAATGGGGGGACTTCCAAGGAAACTTCAACACTGCCTTGACTAGATCTTTGGCCATGGTCCAGCTGTACTCTTGGCTGCAGTGGACATTACAACCTTCACCAGGGAAAGGAAAGTGATCCCCCCTAAGAGCAAGGTTCAGGGTTAAATGAAAGGAAATGAAATTCTCTAAGGAAGAACATTAAATCTTGGGTAAAGGAAACTGAGGTGTGACAGGTGACAAGGCATATAAAAACAACCTGAAGCTGTTCATTTCAGTAGAACATGAGGTGTAAGCTGGTCCTTCCACACCAGTGCCCTGAATAGCCACAGGCTTGAGGGGCTGGCCCATAGGGGTGATTTCTGGCTCCCATCAGCATAAAGGTAGTTGGCTAGGAGAGAAATCAAGCCCCTATCCAGCCCCTGTGAGCAAGATGCCCCAACCTGATGGGTCTACCAGCCCGGAGTTGCAGAAAGTAGACTTCAGGACTCCTTTGAAGGTCTTTTGATGTGTACTACCCAGGATCAGAGTCAGAAATAACGGAATGGGAAAAGGTAGTTGTAAATGACATATCAGATGAAGGGTTAGTATCCAAAATCTATAAGGAACTCACCAAACTCCACACTTGAAAAACAAAAAAAGCCAGTGAAGAAATGGGCAGAAGACATGAACAGACACTTCTCCAAAGAGGACATCCAGATGGCTAACAGACACATGAAATGATGCTCAGCATCCCTCCTCATCAGGGAAATACAGATCAAAACCACACCGAGATACCAACTCACGCCAGTCAGAGCGGCTAAAATGACCAAATCAGAGGACTCTAGATGCTGGCGAGGATGTGGAGAAATGGACACCCTTCTACACTGTTGGTGGGAATGTAAACTGGTGCAGCCCCTCTGGAAAACAGTGTGGAGGTTCCTCAAAAAATTAACACTAGAACTCCCCTATGACCCAGCAATAACACTGCTAGGAATTTACCCAAGGGATACAGGAGTGCTGATGCATAGGGACACATGTACCCCAGTGTTCGTAGCAGCACTCTCAACAATAGCCAAAACATGGAAGGAGCCTAAGTGTCCATCAATGGATGAATGGATCAAGAAGCTGTGGTTTATCTATACCATGGAATACTACATGGCAATGAGAAAAAATGAAATCTGGCCATGTGTAGCAACATGGATGGACCTTGAGGGTGTTATGTTGAGCAAAATAAGTCAGGCAGAGAAGGACAGCTACCATATGTTTGCACGTATAGGAGGATTAGGAAGAACTTAATGGAGGACCATGGGGGAGAAGAAGGGAGGAAATGGTGGGGGAGAGAGAGAGAGGCAAACCATGAGAGACTCTTGAATGATGAGAACAAACTGAGGACTGATGGGTGTGAGGGAGAGGGGAAGGGGGGTGATGGGCATGGAGGAGGGCACTAGTGGGGATGAGCACTGGGTGTTATATGGAAACCAGCTTGACAGTAAACTATTTAAAAAAATAAATGTACAAGTTAAAGATGGTCCAGAGAACTTTTTAAAAGAGAATTATTACAGTGGGGTTTTGCAGTAAGATAGAGAGATAGTCCTTAAGGAAGATAGGACTTAACTCCAAATGCAATAAGGAAAAGTGGGGATTAATGGCTAAGGAACAGGGTGGGAGGTTGGTAGATGGAACACTTCTTGTCATATGTGACCTAGAATTTCAGGGATATGAATGTCCATCTCTAGTTCCTGACACAATGTAGATTCGACCAACCCTTAAAGAATATCTACAGTGGACAAGGTACTATGTCAAGTACTTCTTTAAATTATTTTATTTCATCCACACAAGTATCCTGTGATGTATCAGTATCCCATTCAAAATTGAAAATATTAGAAGTAGAAGAAGCAACCAGCAAAAGGTCATGCCTCTGGTAAGTAAAAAGCCAGGATTCAGGTCATCTGGCTACAGAGTTATTTCCATGGCTATGTAACTGTCAGCACTGACCTTATTATTTGCCTGCCTCTGGGCCCTTGTCACTTTTAAATGGTAAGAAGACACCCAAAACAATCTCAGTTCTCCTCTCCTGCCAAGTGGTCATTTCAAATCAGAACTGTTTTAATCACTGGCAGCTTTATAGCCTCTACCATTGAAATGCACAGGACTCACCCTTTTCATCTTACCTTCACATGTAAGAACATGTGTGTTTAGAGCCAAGGTGTGTGTGTACATGTGTGTATGTGTGTACGTGTGTGTGTATTTAGGAGTTTTGTTTCTCTGTCACACCATTCTCTTCCCCTCCCGCCCCCCCAAATTGAAAATAAATTCATAGCAGGCTTGAGAAGGGAATTTTATTTATCACAGGGTTTGGCAAAACTGGACTGCCATCACCCGGTGTTTTAGCAAGCCCAGTCTTGCATTCCATCGTTAAGGTGAATGTCTAGGCACAACGTTCATGATTATCTAGGAAAGTCATCCGAGGCTGCGCAGGGCCTTCAGCTCTGACTCCTGCGTAGAGCCGCGCTTTGCCGTGGGTGGGCAGCTGGGTTGAGACTCCATGGTCAGGAGCCACCTGGCTGTGCGCATTCAGAAGCTGAGTGGTGGTAGCATCGGCTGCTCGGGGTCGCGATGAGTGATGGGGGGATGGGCACAAATCAAGCCTCTGCCGCTCTGCTCACACCGTCATGGGAGACAAAGCCTTCCTCTCCCATCCACGTGCTCATCCAGGCTGTGGAGTCCATTAACCAAGAACACAGCCCCCTTCTTCCTCTCTTAGGAGAGCTTTAAGTCCAGATGCCCTCGGAGAAGGTAACCCATTTACCTACACTGACCACATAGGTGAGGGTTCCCAGTGGATGAGGCCTCAGGTTCTGAGCCTTCGGGAGCCCTTGTACCCTTTTGCATCCAGATGTCAATGAGCCCATCGAAGAAGGCCTGGCAGCACCGGGAGGAGCTGCTTGGAGTCTTTAAGGGAAAATTTAAGGCAGTGCATAATGAAATAGAGAAGACTTCCCTGTGATCAAAGAAACATAATGCACATTTCGCTGGAAAGGATTTGAAAATCAAGACAAGAGCAGCGGAAATACAGAGCAGGCATAGAGGCCCTGGCAGCAAGAGGAGACTGGGAATGCCAGCCCTCTTAGAGCCACGGCATTGTCCTTTGTACATACGGTGACACAGTCTCAGCCCACGTTGGCCAGTCTGTCACTGGCATTTTCCCTAGGACGTCACTTTATCTTTTGAGTCATCCCTAGTGCATCCAACCCAGCACAGGCAGTAGGAGAAAACAAAAGCAAAGTGATTTGTATTCATTTATCCTTAGGAACAAAGGTCATCCTTGGTAACTGTTCTTTCCTAAGACAGCTTGTGTATTCACAATGACTTGTGACAGCCAGCCAGAGTCTTAATGGAGACCTTCCTTTTTACAAGAACTTCCCGGAAGGCTCCGCATTAGCCTCCCTCACTGCAGGGCAGATAAAGGAGTTGTCATACTGAATCATGCCCAGAGAAGAGACATCCTATCAAGCACATGAACTTATACTGGCAATAAGACCACCAGAGTTCCATCGTACTGTTATTTTTACCCAATGCTTTTTTATTCCCAAACGAAGACAAGGAGGCTCTCCCCTGCTGCATTATGAATTCTCATGGAGGCCTGAAGGTTCTTCTTAGATGAAAGTGGTGGGGGTGGGGAGAGTGGGGAGACCAGGGGCTGGAATGGAGAGATAAGTGAGGGGGTATCCAGGAGCTTTTGGAGAATCTAGGGTTGGTAGAGCATAAGGCAGGCTGCCAGGGAGATTCCAAAATAGTGCTAGCACTCTTGTTAGGCATTCACAGGCATACTTCAGAGATATTGGGGGTTTGATTCTAGACCACCGCAATGAAACAAGTTGAATGTTTTTTTTTTTTTTTTTTTGCCTCCTGGCGCATACAAAAGTTATGTTTACACTGTGCTGTAATCTATTCAGTGTGTAATAGCAATAGTGTTATGTCTGAAGAAACAATGCGCATACCTTAATTAAAAAAATACTTTATTGCTCAAACAAGCTAACCACAATCTGAGCTTTTGGTGAGTCATAATCATTGATACCAGAGCACCATAACAGATATAATAATAATTGAAAGCTTGAAATATTGTGAGAATTACCAAAATGTGACAGAGGACATGCAGTGAGCAAATGCTGTCGGAAAAGGGGCACTGAGAGACTTGTTTGATGCAGGGTTGTGACAAACCTGCAATGTATAAAAAACACAGTATCTTTTAAGTGAAATAAAATGAGGGATGCATGTCCTCCAAGAGAGAAAATTATCTGGAAGATTCTTCATTTGTTTCAGGTAGATTCTTCAAATAGACTAATAAAAATATTATTCTAGCCCTCTTCTATTTCTGCCTTTACACCCTGGGGAGGCAGCAAGCCAAAGAGACGAGCGTCTTTAGGGTTTAAGGGAGCAGATAATTGCTTCCTGCTTCTTTGATCTGTTGTCCTCACACATTGAAGGCAGAACTGGCCAGTCTGGACTCACCCACTTAGTCCATCATTCATTTAACCAAAATTCATTAGAACCTCCTCAGATCCAGACATTTCCTTAGGTTCTGGTGACATGACAGTTATACGGACAGACTCCCTGTGCTGGTAGAAGGCTGGGACACAACACTAACCCAGGAATGCTAAGTTAGAGGAGAGGGGCCTCAGACTTGCCTGGGGGCTTCAATAAGACAGACTTGGGAAGGAGAAACTTGAGTCAGGGTATGAAGGATGGGTGGGCCTTGGCCAGGCTTCCTGGTAGGGAAGACCCCTTCCAGATGCAAGAAAACTTCTTAAAGTTACAAAGTAGGCTTGCATGAGGGTGTGACGGGGACACATCTGAGGCCAGTCACCAGTGTATACACTTCCACCTTTTTCTTCCAGCATAGTACAAAATCCTGATGCCACCTCTTAGCTACCATGGCTTATTGGGCAGAATCAGATGCCACAGCAAGTCATCCATCCTTGCCGTTCAGTTACCCCAGCCTGGACTTGGGGATGGTGTGAATGCCTGTGTCACCCTCTGCGCTTAGGTCCAGGAGGAATCTTCTTTTCAGTCCAATCCATTCAAACAAGGAGGAAATAATTCCTGGTGAGCTGCCTGCTTTGTTTCGTGAGGCAGTCTCTGTATCTAACTTCGATACAATCCAGACTCCCAAGCTAATGCAGGATGGGGCATGGCAGATGTCTGAGGTAGGGGACCATGGTGCTTGGACCCAGGAATGGAGGAAGTAGATGAGATGGCAGAGCTGGACTTGGGCTCCTGGGGAACAGGTAGGACATGTGTAGATCTGCTCTAATGCTGTCGTGCTCATGGAGATTGGTAACTTAGATGTAGGTTCGACTCTTTGATTTATTTATTAACTGGAGGAAGGAAGGGAGTTCTTGCAGTGAGAATGTATTGAGTGAGAAGACATTACAGATCAGACCTGAGATTATCAACACTGAAGGGAAGGCAGGAGAAGGGGAAGCTGGAAGGAGGAGAGAAAAGGGGAAGGAGAGGAGAGGGTAGTGGGGAGAGGAGTTGGGAGGAAAGGAGGGACAGAGGTAGGAAGCAAAAGAAATGCAGGTATCCCCCACTTTTTGAAAGTTCACATGAGGCCACTTTGGTTTTACAAAAGGTCTGCGTCAGTACCCATTTTCACAATCCAAAAGAAATCGAGAGAGGCTTTTTTGCTTTTACAGAAAAAGATGAAAAGCAAAAATAGCGTCCAGTGTTTGTTTCACAGCGAGCCATTATAGAGGCGACGTGCCCCCTGGACATCGCTGAGCTCCGTCCCAGGGAAGTCCACTCAGCATCAAGCCGCCACAGCATTGACTGTGTCTGTGGGCATCTGTGCTTTATCTCCATTTATTTTGTGCATCCGTTAAAGAAAAACTGTGTCCTAAGGTATCAGAAAAGCCTAAGAGAGGTTTTTTTGGGGGGTCTTGGCATGCTCCAATTTTTTAAATATAAATTAGTGGTAATTGCTTTTTTGCTTTATCCCATTGCGGCTTGGAAAAGCTTCCATAGAACACTTGGCTTTCAGATAGCAGGCAAAACCTGTAGCTGGAACAGAGGGTGCAAACAGGAAAGGGAACTCACACAGAAACCAAAGGAAGTGGTCTGTGTGGCAGAGAAAGGGAAAGAGAAGGGAAAGGGAGTGTTCCTTGGATTTAGAAAGTCATGGGTCATCCGTTCATTTTAGCCATTGCAGTGTGCTGAAGTGTGAAGAGCAGTTAATCTGTGAGGGAAAAGGGAGACACGGTGGTAACCAAAAGGAGTCATAGATTTGGGAGAGAGGCTTTTTGTTATTTGTTTTTAATATCGTGGGGACTTGGATGTGCTATTGGGAACAGAAGAAGGAGATGAGGGGAGACTGGTGAAATCCAACTCAAATGTGGAGTTTAGTTAATTGTAACAGACCGATGTTGGTTCCTTAATTTTGTCAGATGTGCCCCTGTAATGGAAGATGTGAGCATTAGGGAAAGCCGGGTGAACGGGGTGTGGGAACTCTCTGTGCTATTTTTGCAACTTTCCTGGAAATCTAAACCTATTTCAAAGCAAAAGGTGAATTTAAAAATGAGCTGTTGGGAAATTGCCTTTAACGAGAGACCAAGAAAAGAAGAAGGAGCCAGACCGGTGGGAAGGCAGGTCCTCTAGCAGATGGAGGAGGGAGGTCTGGGCAGAGAGAGAAGTGCATTTATACATTTGGTGGTGAGAAGTTCAAGGCCGTCTCTTAGATAGCATCTTTCTCTGACAAAGGAAAGGTCCTCTCATTGAGGCTAAATTGAGGGAGGAAGGAAATGGAAGATTTAGGTAGTGGAGATTCTTTAAAAAGCCATAATGTATAATGAACAGAAAGAATGCCTGGGGCAATGTGGCGAATATCTGACTGCTATGGGTAGCTTTTAGGAACTTTATTGTTTGCCTATTACTGATATTCTACTCTGTCAGTTAAGAATATTTTCCATTTTTCGGGGCACCTGGGTGGCTTAGTCGGTTAAGCGTCCGACTTTCGCTTAGGTCATGATCTCGCGGTTCGTGGGTTTGAGCCCCGCGTCGGGCTCTGTGCTGACTGCCAGCTCAGAGCCTGGAGCCTGTTTCAGTCTGTGACTCCCTCTCTCTCTGACCCTCCCCTGCTCACGCTGTCTCTCTCTCTCTCTCCTAGAAATAAATAAAACATTTAAAAAAAAAAAAAAGAATATTTTCCATTTTTCATCTGCCCACCAACAGTGTAAGAGGGTGCCCATTTCTCCACATCCTCACCAGCATCTACAGTCTCCTCATCTGTTCATTTTAGCCACTCTGACCGGTGTGAGGTGGTATCTTAGTGTGGTTTTGATTTGTATTTCTGCTGGTGCAGCCACTCTGGAGAACAGTGTGGAGGTTCCTCAAAAAATTAACAATTGAGCTAATTTTTTGATGATCTTATTTTTTTTTAATATTTTTTTATTTATTTCTAGGAGAGAGAGAGAGAGAGAGAGAGCGTGAGCAGGGGAGGGTCAGAGAGAGAGGGAGACACAGACTCAGAAATAGGCTCCAGGCTCTGAGCTGGCAGTCAGCACAGAGCCCAACACGGGGCTTGAACCCACGAACCGCGAGATCATGACCTAAGGGAAAGTCAGATGCTCAACCGACTAAGCCACCCAGGCGCCCCTTAATGATCTTATTTTTTAAAAAATATTTTTTTTTGAGAGAGAGAGAGTGAACAAGCAGAGGAGGAGCAGAGAGACAGGGAGACACATAATCTGAAGCAGCTCCAGGCTCTGAGCCATCAGCACAGAGCTCAGTGCGGAGCTTTGAACTCAGTGAACTGAGAGATCATGACCTGAGGCAAAGTTGGATGCTTAACCAACTGAGCCACCCAGGCACCCCAAACACCAACACTTTATATGCTTCAACGAGAAGTCACATATTCTCATTGCATTGCAATTGACTTACATGCTTATTTAATACCTTTGGAGGTAGATTAAAATAAATACATGATGCCTTTCAAATGCTCAGTATAAAAGTACTTGTAAAAGCTATGAGAACGAGTACCTGGAAAGTTTCTTACCCATGTAGCTTAAAATCATATCCTTACACCCTAGTAAAGTAGAATTGGGAGTGTTTAGCATAATATTCTTTTTTTCTCTCTCTTTTCTTAGAGAATGGAATATATGTATACCAGTGGAATCCCAATTTTTAATATTTTAAAGATTTAGGTGGTACTTCCAGTTTGTTTTAGTGTGTTAATGATCATGTGGTGGTGATCATGCCCAAACTAAACAGGAAATGCTGGAGGAAAATATAAAGAGAGCCTTGCACAGAGACCCTAAAATTGATTCAATATGCAGAACGAAAGTCTTGCTGAATTGCACTTTCCAAAACCACTGTTACTCACCAAAAAGGAATCAGTGTGATTTCAGTCCAGCCTGTAGCCAAGTCAGGATGGCTTCCAGGACAGAGGGATGCACACATCCTTATTTCTCACTGTGAAATTCTCAGAATGCTCTTCCTCTGAGTATGTGCAACAGCCCCACAGTCTGGTCAAAAGAGGGCAGTAGAAACAGGAAGTGGAGATTCTGGCCTGCCCTGAGGAGGGGGAGGGAACAGGTATGTCTGAGTGCCTCCACAGAGAAAGAAGGGCAGCGTGACCAAGTAGTAGATGGAAGATCAGGAGGCTATGACTCTGACTGTGTGAGTGGTAAGTGACTTGAGCTTTAGCTATGAGATGCTATTTCCTAGGGCTTGTCTGTCACAGTTAATATGAAGGGTCAACAAAAAACAAGCCATCAAGAGAGTCCCAAGGAGGTAACACAGGACTCTCCCCAACTGTCCACACAGCTATTGCTGACATATGACATCTGGCACTTGTTCCCACAGCTCATCCCAAGTGTGATCACCAAGAGAGGACGAGGAAGCCTATTCCATTACTTAAAGCCAGGAGGGGCCTGTGACTTGATCTTGCTTTTGATGAGGTTTGATTGCTTGGCTAATCTGACTTTAGGTTGAGGTGTGTTTTATGTATATCTGTAGAGATATAAGTGTGCATATAATCAGCTAAATGAGATTTAGCTTAAATGTTTTTAACTAGGATTTTTTTTTCAATTGAGAGATAATACGCTTTTAATCCTGCTATTCTTGGAGGAAAAACCCCAAGAGGCTAATGAGAAATTGGTTCATCTTATCCATGTGAAAAGTCAATGGAAAAACAACCAGCTGTAAATGGATCTTGTCGTGATAATGTAGCATACCTGACCCTTGGCCGGTCCCTCCAGGAAGCTGTTTTGAGCCATGATAACCTTTGCATATGGTCTGCTCCAGGGCTGGGTCATGGCTGAGACCCCTTGAGAAAGTCATCATTCCCACGGTGGCCTCAGTATGAAGGCCACGTGGGCCCCTGCCGCATCGCAGACCTGCTGTCACCATCAGGCCGCCACCAGGTCCTGCATCTGATAAAGACATCAAAGTCTGGAGTGCTCCCAGCAATGAATGGAACACGAATAACTTTCTAGCCCATATATAGTGGTAGTTTTGTGATCTTCAGGAAGTTAAAGAAAAAGGTACAGGCAGTGTCAACAACAGTATTAAAAAAAACACCTTCAAAGAGCAAGTTTTCTGAGAACAGATGTTGGGACAGTTGTCTTTGCACGCGTGGGGCTGCTGCAGAGTCAGAGCTGGGTATCCCTGGGCCTGATTAGAAGCCACCCCATACAGGTCTGCAACAAAGCCATGGGGGTTGAAGCCAGGCCTCCAGGGAGGAAGGGAGCAGGGCCGCGTGGCTTCAGTAATGATGGAAGTGACTCATTTCCAGTCTGTGATGTTGAGAGAAATAGAAATGATTCATCCTCCCCCATTACTTTTTGTTTGTTGTCATTGGTTTGGAACCATCTGGGTGAAGATTTATGTCATTGAATAGTGATATGGGAATCCCTCATCAGGAAGGTACCAAATGCCAAATGTCAGCCTTATATATTTGAAACTAGTCACAATCTGTGTCAAATTTTTTTACTTACCTTGGCTACAACCACCCTCCACTAAATCCCTAAGAGACTACGGCTATGCAGGTCCATTCACTCATTCATCAAATATTCATTCACACTTACTGAGGCCCCAGGCACTGTCCTGGGCTCCAGGCACACATGACAATGTTTACTAACCAAGATTTCAGCCCCAAATCCAATGTTTCTGGCATTGACCAGACAGAGGGGATGTGAATCTAGAGGAGTAAGAGTTTCTGTGACAAGACTGGAAAGAAGAAAAATTCTGTCTTCTGCCTCCTTGCCCCTTGACCACCTATTCTTATGTGGCTTCTCTAGGGCAGAGCACTTTCTAGGGCTCACTGACATCTCAGGACAAGGGAGTTTTATAGAACACATCCCAGAATGAAAAGGTTTCTAAGAAAGATCAACATAAGCCATAGTCCTCCAAGTAAAGACTCTAAATAAGGTGACCTTAAAGAGGCCTTGCTATATGGACCAAAAGTCATTAACCCTGCCCTCCACCCTCAACTCTAGCCCAGAAAGGTTCTTGGCTTTGACCCTGCATCGTCCCAGTGTTCCCACGAATGTGGTGACTCTCCGCCCTTTTCTGCCACAATCCACTTTGGGAGGACTCAGGTGAGGAGGAGAAGGCCTACACGTCCTCTTCCAGGAGCTCACTTAGGGCCAGCCTTGGGGATGCAGATTCAAGTGTGGCAACTGGACACTTATCTCTGTTAGTCTCGATCCACCCTGTCTTACCTTATCCTCTCCTTGGGGAAAGTCACTCACTGGCTGGATTGCTAAAGTTCACTCCTTTTCTGCACTGGTAACATTTTGCTTTGAAGCACTTTGAAGTTTTTGGCTGGCCACAGAATTCACTGGTCTCTCTGAGGTCTTTCAGGTTGATACTAAAGGTGAGTCGTCAGATCCTAAGAAGCCAGCCTTAGAATAATTAAAGATCAAGCTTACAGGAACCTTTGAGATCATTAAAGCTGATCATCTCCTCCGTCCCCTTATCCAGTCAAATCACTTTCCCAGAGGTAGTGATCTGGCTTCTTTCTGAATATAGTCAGTGATGGGGACTTTCCTAGGTTAAAAAGGCCCAATCCACTGATAGCTGTAATGCAAGTTCTGTTATGGGAACCCAGTTTCAGTTTACATTAAACTTGTTTCCATTTTAAAGACAATGTAATAATTTCATCTTTACATAGGACCATTTCAGCAACTGGCGCATTTGTCTCTGGTGAAGTGTGTGTGTTGGAAATCCTGGACCCAACAGGAAATGACTGATTCCTCGACAGGATGGGGTCAGAAAGACAGAACACTCCTCTGCAGCTGGAGCCCCAAACAGGCAACTGCAGGCTCCTTTGGGCCCGATTTTCTGATCCAGTGAGCAGATTCCATCAGAGGGAACATTTTGGTTTTTCCTGGCTCCATCTGCTTGAAGGATTTAGTTTGAGATTCATGTCCCTGGTTGTCACTTCTTTCTCTAGTGGTTGGTGGTTGGAATAGTGTTGCTTATCTGCTGATATATAGATATTTCATGTATAGTGCAACTTTTCCCTCTTGAACTTTGCCAGGGAAATCAGAACCCAGTCGCCACAATGTTCAAATAGTCCCGGTTTAAAATATGTGATGCTTAGAGGTGGGTGTCCAGCATAGTTTTTTGGAGTTAGTGATTTTCTTCTGGGAGAGGGTGCCTAGGGAAGAGCAGATTCTCCCTGCCGGCTTTTTGGCGGGGAGACAGAGGCATGCCTGTTCCTTTTCAGAACAGGTACCAGGGCATTTGGTTTACAGCACTACTCCTAATTTGTAATTAGCTACATGTTGGTATTTGCCAGGTTGTGACCGTGTGCATCCTTGACTCAAGAGATGAGAACATGAGAATTTCACAGGTATTAAAGGTTATTTTAATGACGGAGCATGTTGATAAAGAATATGCCAGGATGAGATACAGTAAAGATAAACAGCCAAAACTAAAGGTGCTATCTACAATAGAGAAGGGATCTCATTCCATTTGGGCTGGTATAACAAAAATATCGTAAACTACTTTGTTTTTAAAGAGCAGAAATTTAGGGGTACTTGGGTGGCTTAGTCAGTTAAGCATCTGACTCTTGATCTCAGCTCAGGTCTTAATCTCAGAGTCATGAGTTCAAGCCCCATGTTGGGCTCCATGCTGGGCATGAAGCCTACTTATAAAAAACTGAGCAGAGATTTACTCTTCCCACTTCTAGAGGCTAGAAGTCCAAGATCATGGTGCAGCACCCGGGTTGCAGAATGCTGACTTCCTCTAGTGTCTTCTTTTGGCAGAAGGGGCAAAGAAGCTTTCTTGGGCCTCTTTTTTTATAAAGGCACAAATCCCATTTCTGAGGGCTTCGTCACTTCCCAAAGACCCTACCTCCCAGTACCACCAACTTGGCAGTTAGGATTTAAATGTACGAATTTGGGTGAGAGTAACATTCACACTGTAACAGAAGGGGTAACACAATACTTTTGAAAATGATGTAAAACACTTAGCTTTGATGCAGATTATCAGGTAAACTGAGTAAGGCTTTTTAAAATAAGCACTTTGCCCAGAATGATGAGAACAGCCTACTCTGGTAGTCTGAATAATGACCCATTCAGATGTCTACACCCTCATCCTGGAAGCTGTGAACATTACTGTATATGGTTAAAGGGATGTTGCAGCTATGTTTAAATTAGGGACTGGGGACGGGGGAGATTACCCTGGATTATCCAGGGGAGCCCCGACTGCAATCTCCAGGGTCCTGTAAGAGGGAGGCTGAGGGGGATGTGGCAACACAGAGGATGTGCAGAAAGGGGTGATGTGCTTTGAAGAGGAGGGAGAGGGTTACAGGCCAAGGTATACAAGTGACCCTAAAGAGCTAAAAAAGGCAAAGCAATGGCTTCTCCTCTAGAGCTTCCAGAAGAAGCCAGCCCTGCTGACACCTTGACGTTAGCCCAGTGCAACTGATTCCAGCTTCTGACCTCCCTCCAACTGGGAGAAAGTAAATTTATATTCCTTTAAACCACTAAGTTTGTGGTAATCTCTTCCAGCAGCAGTAGGAAGCTCATACACACACCTTTATGTACTCTTTCTGGTGATTAGAGGACAGTTGAAAATCTTGGAGACTGATCAGAGGAAACTATAATTACCAGAATGGCCAAATACAAAATTCCAATCATGAACATAAGGTGTGCAAGTGAACTGGGAAGCTTCTGCATGAGAAGAAAATGTAAGAATGGTTAATACCTGTACATTGTAAGAGGAAGGTGTAAAGATTATACAAACTTTGTGACAGAACGAGAACAGAGAACAGGGGTAGAAACAGAGTGTTTCATAAGGAAAGTGACCTTCAAAGTCACCTTGTCCATCCTCCCGTATTGAGGTTGAAGGAATTTGGACAGGGAGAGCTTCGGGAAATAGTCCAAAGTCACACAGCGAGGCCACTGTGAGCTGGGACCACACTTCTGCTTCCTGGCTCCAAATCCCTGCAGGGATTTTTCTCCTGATCCATGACATTTAAAAGTTTGCAAATAACCTGTAATGAATGGAGAAATGCTATGAGTCAGTGCACAGTGCTTGGTGATAGGCATTGGGCTTCATTATCCTTCAGTCTTCATTATGATTCTGTTATTGGGTCTGAAAGGGGGAGGGGCAGTACACTATTGCCCGTTGCAAATGCTACTAGATCAAGGTATGAAGTGTGCTGTTACAGAAAAAAAAGGGGGATAACAAAGCATTTAGAAATATTCTTTAACTTTAGACATTTTAAAAGAGCAGATATACTGAGAGAAAACTTTTTTTTTTAATCCGGTAGGTGAAACGGTCTCATTCTGAGACATCTGGAAACTCAACATGTTTTTCCCATTGCCTTGTCCTGAAATGTCTTTGGAGTAAAATATCCCCCAAGTTTTTGGACCCCAAAATGTTAAAATTATTGAGAAATGTGGACAGAGAGGAAAAGGAAGAGACAGGGGGAGGGGTGGAGCAGGAAGAAGAAGAGAAGGAAGAAAAGGGAGAGGAGAGGCAGAAGCCGAAGAAACAGAAGAAACCAACTTACAAAAGATGGTCTTGCCCACCTTCCTTCTCCTCCAGCGAACACAGGCACACACCCATTCGACAAAGACTTAGTAAGCCGATGCCAGGCCCTGGCCAGGCACTTGGGAGGCACCCAGGGGCAAAATGGTTGCCACTTCTGTCCATTTACGTGCAATAAATTCCAGAGGCGAGAAGAGAAGATAGATACTAAGTCCTTCCTTCCTCTCCCCACCCCCACCTCTACCCTGCCTTTTGCCAGGATTGCTGTCTTCTGACTGTCTCTGGCTTTTCCCAGTTTGCTTAATGATTTTCTAAGTTTTTGGAAGAGTTTCCCAAGTGAATTGCAGCTTAACGTCAGCCTTGACACTATTTCTTGTTTTATAGGACATAGTAAGCATTGTCTTCTCATGAATCCCGGACGGTCTTTCAGAATTTGTCATCTCTGACTGGGATGCTGCCCTTGCCTCGCCCTGAAGTGAAAAAATGGAAGGAACCCTGGGCCAGTGTAGACAGGCTCAATTAGTTTCTGATCCCTGTCTATTTTTAGCTGTGTGAACTTGGAAAAGTTATTGAAGATCCCTAGGATTAGGGTTTAGGATTCAAGGAGGACCCATAGAAAACACGCCTCCTTTCTGCTTGAGTTTTATTTTCTTACTTATTTTTATCGTTTAATTAAAAATTTTTTCAGTGTTTATTTATTTTTGAGAGAGAGAGACAGAGAACATGAGCAGGGGAGGGGCAGAGAGAGAGAGGGAGACACAGAATCCTAAGCAGGCTCCAGGCTCTGAGCTGTCAGCAGCGAGCTGGACGTGGGGCTTGAACTCATGTGACCTGAGCTGAAGTTGGATGCTTCACTGACTGAGCCACCCAGGCACCCCAGTGAGGTTTTTCTTTAAATGTTTATTTTTGAGATGGAGGGAGAGGTCAGAGGAGGAACAGAGAGAGGGGAGCAAAGGATCTGAAGTGGGGTCTGCGCTGACACCAGAGAGCCCAATATGGGGCTCAAACTCACTAACAGTGAGATCATGACCTAGGTCAAAGCCAGGCACTTACCCAGCTGAGCCACCGAGGAGTCCTCTGCCTGAGTTTTGATCCATTGAGCATTGAAAGCAAGTGGCAAAGCAGATGGGTGTCAAAGTAACGCCTACATTCTGCATAAAGACGATACAGGACAATCTGACTTCTATCTGCAGGCCAGGACACTGTCCGGTACTAAATCTCAGAATGTGCATCCTTCCCCACATGCCATCACAGCAGCGCTGGAGCCCGGCCGGCCTCCTCCCACCAGACAGAGCCTGTGCCTGGAGAAGTAGGGTAAAACCTGTGCTCAGGCACAGGGGTCCTCAAGAAAGAGAAGCAAGAAGGGGCAGATCGAGACAGGCCTTGCGTCCCCTCCTTGCTTGTTAGGCTGAATCACTTCTCCTTTCCATGGGCATGTGGGCTGAGGATAGAGGGAGAGGGCGCATCACAAACCATTGGAGGCCCTGGGGCATAGAAGGAAGCAGAGGTTGGCAGAAGTCTAATACCTGAGTTTCTCATCTTTAAAATGAAGTTCATACTCTTCTCACATGGATATCATGACAGAGAGGCACTTGGGAAATACCCTGTATTAAAGTGCCTGGAAAATTGTTACCTGCCTGCTTTCCTTCTCGGTTCCTTCTGCTCTCCCGCCTTGCTTTCATTCAATTCCTCTCTCTCTTCCTCTCTGTTTAGAGGAAGTTCAGTTTGAGAAAGGAATCTCTCCTATTTATTTTAACTGCTTGAAAAGTTTTGCTAAAAATGTATTTCTGCTCTGGCTGCAGTACCATTTTCTCTCAATTGGCTTTCCCTAGAAAGTCACAAGAAAGGCGTGTGTGTGTGTGTGTGTGTGTGTGTGTGTGTGTGTGTGTGTGTGTGGCTAAATGTTACCTGTAAGCTAAGGTTCTCCTCTTGCAATCCTATTGATAATTATTTTATTTAAAGTGTAACATGGAAATCAGATGAGAATTAGTGTTACGTAAAACTTGTACCAAATGACAGATAGAATTTGGAGGCACGAAAGCCAAATTTTATTATGAAAGACGGTTGGTGCCAGGCAGTGAGATGCTCCTATGTATGTGATTCACAGTGAGTATGTGAGTGCATGGGGGTAAAATCGTATGGAAGATAAAATGGTTATGCATTAAGCTTTGGGGCAAATCTTTTCCTTTCTTTTCTTCTTATGTCTTTATTTTATTTTGAGAGACAGAGAGCGAGAAGGGGAGGGGCAGAGAGAGAGGGAGACACAGAATCTGAAACAGGCTCCAGGCTCTGAGCTCGCTGTTAGCACAGAGCCTGACATGGGGCTTGAACCCACGGACTGTGAGATCATGACCTGAGCTGAAGTCAGATGCTTAATTGACTGAGCCACCCAGGTGCCCCTATGGCAGATCTTTTCAAGATGGGATTTACAAACCCTCTACCTTTTCCCAGAACAAATACTTGTGAATGTTTTCTTGCTTTGTGTCCCCGGAATGTCACCTGTTTTTAGTGTCGTCGCTTCTGGAGCACGGATGCAGGTATAAACAGATGTGTTGTTCTGGCCTCCAGAGACTGTGAGGCTCTTTTCCAGGTTTAGTTCTGAAACTATTGTGCAATAAACCAAATGTCGCATTTTAAGACTAGGAACTCACATATAAAAATAAATATCATGACAACCATTAATGAAATGGTAAAAAAAAAAAAAATTAACCATAAACCCGCATAACCCAATCACTGGGACTGGTCCTGCAAACTGATTCACATCAGGCCAGCCACCACGAGCTCTCGACGTAGTATCTTGCTCTCTGTTTAAAAGCATAACTTAAAAGAAAAAACGGTTGAGCCCCCCACCTCTGGAGGCTTCACTGGCTTTTGCGAAGCCATCAAGCAAGTCAGTCCCTCTTTGAGACACTGTGCTTGTGTATTTCACAAACAAGCTGCATCTGGAAGCTCTTACCATGAACAGCACCGGGGGCCCAGGAGAGTAGGTTAAGCTCGGGAGGGCCATGATCCAGATCTCCGTGGTTTCTAGCTCTTCACTTTCGAAACAAATAACCCATTCTAGTTGAAAACACTGCCTTGAACACCAAGTACCTGAGAAAGTATTTGCCCAGCAATCGTAGTGTTGCTAATCTAGTTTTTAATACCCTGATCAATCGTTCTGTTCACAAGTGACCATAGTGGGCAGGTTGTTCACTGATTAATTTATTTATAAAAATGTGTGCAGTTTAATTTAATAATAGTTATGCCTACTACCTGCCAGGCATTATTCTAAGCTCTGGGGGTAGAGTATTGAACAGGGCATCAGAAGGTCTTTGTTCTTATGAAACTTAAGTGCCTTCAGGTGTGGAAAATAGTCAATGAACCATGAATTAGACACACACAGGGTGCTTGCAAGGCGTCATCTCCCCATAACTTTATGGGGAAGATACCATCATTGTCTGCATTGCACGGAGGGAGAAATGGAGGTCTTTGTAGCTCAAGGACTCACGCAAGTAATAAGGAAGTTGAACAAAGATGGTGAAGATTCAGAGTATGTTTTCTTCACCTCACCTGCAAAATTAAAATATGGTGAGGCAAGAGCCACCGAGTGGCCATTTGGAATGGAGACATCTTGGCAGGCCTGTCTGTCTGAAAAGCTGACTTGTCAGGTGAGGTCTGAATAACAAGAAGTCAGCTGTACAAAGCCTGGAGCAAAGAGCAGCATGTGCAAAGGCCCTAAGGCACAAATAAGCTGGCATGATGGAGCACCAGAAAGTAGACCAGTGTGGCTGGCAACTCAGACGAAAAAGAAACACAGGATAAGATGGTTATGCAGAGGCCAAATCAGATGTAAGGCTTTGTACTCCCAGAAAAAGCATGTGAACATTTTTTACATAGGTTATGCCAAAAAAAAAATAAAATTTAAAATACAGAAACTTGGGGCACCTGGGTGGCTCAGTCAATCGAGCATCCGACTCTTGATTGGTCATATTGGTTCAGGTCAGGATCTCCTGGTTTGTGGGCTTGAGCCCTGCGTTGGGCTCTGCGCTGACAGTGGGGAGGCTGCATGGGATTCTCTCTCTTCCTCTCTCTCTGCCCCTCCCCTGCTTGCACCCCCTTATTTCCTGTTTCTCTCAAAATAAATAAAAACCTTTCATTTGCTGTTGATTTTTCATACAGATTTTCTTCATGGTTAACCACCATGAATTCTGCACTGGTGAGAAGGGGGAAAAAATGGACATACTGAAATAAAGCATTTTAAAACCAATGCCTGGGGGCACCCAGGTGCTCAGTCGATTAAGCATCCAACTTCCGCTCAGGTCATGATCTCATGGTCCATGAGTTCAAGCCCTGGGTTGGGCTCTGTGCTGACGGCTCAGAGCCTGGAGCCTGCTTCGGATTCTGTGTCTCCCTCTTTCTCTGCTCCTCCCCCACTCATGCTCTGTCTTGCCCTGTCTCTCAAAAATAAATAAATGTTAAAAAAATTAAAAAAGAAAAACCTAAACAACCCCTGATATTTACAAATAAATGGAGGAAAATAACAGGCTTCTGTAATGTCTGCTCTTATGTCATCTTACATAGTTTTTATTTAAATATTCAAGTTGAAAAATGGTTACAATTCCTAGTGCCTGGCGATAGTGCTTAGACAAGACTTGTTGTTCTGTATCACATACTTGGTGCTTTCTACAGACATTTTCTCACATTTGAATGTTTTCAAAACTGGTTTGCATCTTGCAATCACGATACACATGTAGAGACTACCAAAGTGATTGGCAGGGTCGTTCGGAAGATGCAATTTCTGCAATCTTGCTGGGCAGAATGGAAATTGAGCTTTTCACAGTTTTAGCGGGAGCCAGAGTTGGTGAAATAGGTTTTTCCAGGATATTCATGACTCCTTGGAAGGAGTTAGATCCTTATGGATGTTCTGCCTTATTCTTCATTACACCCTAGCTCTGTCTGATTCATGAAAGTTAACTCAGTGTGAAGATTGTGTTCCTAAAATTATTAGGGCCTGGTTTCCATCCTTTTAACAGTCCCTTGGCCTGTGTGTTTCACAACCATCCATGGTCTCTCAGTATTGACATGTCTTTCTCCAGATGTGTCTTTCCCTTTGTTCTTCTGAAGGATTCAGCCAATTATATGGAACTTCTAACTTAAATACCTCACTGTCTATTTCCAAATGAAAAGACATATAACGTGTCTTAAGCTTGGGGGGGAGTATGATTGTTGGATAGAATGTAGCAGCAGAATATTACATTAAATGCTTTTCTGTACTTTTCTACAGTCATACTTCTAGGCTGTGAGCTAACTCATTCTGTCTACTCTTAGTAGATATCACTTGTAACGATAAGTAGTATTTACAGAGTGCTTCAGAGTCAAACACAATGTTAAGTTCTGTACTTGGCTGCCTTGAGCAATTCCTACAACACCTCTAGATGGCATTAGCATCTCCATTTTATAGATGAATAAATTGAGTCCCAGAGAGAATGAGTAATTTGTCTTTGGTCACATAACCAGTCAGTAGCAAAGCTGGGATTTGAATCTGGACAATCCTAGTCACCTAATGCTCTTGCCTTTCATCCCTGTACCTACAGATACTGAGAGAAAGGAAAGTCACTGTGTCAAGGCCGCTCTATCCAACACTCACCTAGACCACTATCTAGACTGTAAACTCCTTAAGACAGGAATTAGGTGTTACAGTTTTGTGTCAATGCCTGACACAAAATCTCTCCCTGATAATTATTGGTGAATGGATTATCCCTATTCTTTTTTTTTTTCTTTTTTTTCTCAAGAGAGAGCGAGCATAAGTAGGGGAAGGGTAGAAAGAGGAGGACAGAGCATCCAAAGCAGACTCTGCAGTGACAGCAGCGAGCTTGATTTGGGGCTCGAATTCACAAACCACGATATCATGACCTGAGCCAAAGTAGGATGCTCAACCGACTGAGCCACCCAGGGGCCCCAGATGATCCCTGTTCAAGTATAGGAAAGGTTATGGGATTGACCTGGAAGTGTTAGGTCACCTATAACAAATGAGAGCTAATTTAGTTTCTCATTGATGATGTGAGATTTACCTTCTCATATTTTATTTGACTATATGGCAGATTGGCAAGGTCTTAGAACTCTTGCGCATCAGTCAGAGTCCTGGCAGGAAACAATTACTCAAGCTGATTAACTGAAGAATGTTTACTCAGGGCTCTTTGCAAAGGGTGGGCAGGGTTTCAAGGAAAGGTCACGCAGTCCTCCAAGACTAGAAGCATAGGGGGGTTGTCATCACCCCTTCACCTCACAAGGCAAGCGGGAGAGGGGCTGGGACACACTGGACTCCAGAGAGAGAGCTGAATGGAGAACACCAGTTGCCAAGAGCCATGGCGGGCCATTGATGGAGGAAAACCACGACAGTAGCCCAGCTGGGTAAAGGCAGACGGATAAACACCGTGGCTTCTCCCCTCTCTCCCCTCCATCTCCCACCATGTCTCCTTTGGCTGAAGGTAACCAGAAGCCAAGGCACAAGGGAGCCCTTAGTCTGATTGTAAAGTCTGTCTTCTGGACACAAATAAATAACAGGGAGGTGAGAGGAAAGCTGATGCTGTACCTCGATAGTTCAAGACTGAGCTGATGACATGATGGTTCTCACTTACTCCATAGAGTATTCATTCATTCAACAACCAATTGTTGATGGTCCCATAAGTGCTAGGCAAGGTATAAAAATTGAGCCAGATTCTTCCAGCCTTTAAAGTGCAACTTAAGAGAATTTTGGAAACCTTAACTCTTCAAAGATGATTGAGTAATATAATGCATCATCAACTCCAGGAACCTAACATGCAACTTTGAAGAAATTTATACATGGGGAGTGTGGAATAACTATAAAGTTTTACACAAACACAGTACTCTGTCAGAGACCATTGAATCCCACCATCATGGAAAACTCATTTTATGATTTTTTGGGGCTCCTGGGTGGCTCAGTTGGCTCAGCGTCCAACTTTGTCGCAGGTCATAATCTCACAATTTGTGAGTTCGAGCCCCGTGTCAGGCTCTGTGCCGACAGCTCACAGAGCCTTTGTCTCCCTCTCCTTCTCTCTCAGTCCCTCCCCCCGCCCCCCCCACACACTCTCTCTCTCTCAAAAATAAACATTAAACATTTTAAAAAACCCCAAAAAAATGTTTCTTTATGATTTTTAGATAATATTTTAGCTTCATTTTTACCTTATACCCTTTCTGTAATTTTTTCCACTAAAAACATGAGTTCTGAAGTCATTAGGTATTGTTTTTCTTCAAAGTAGCCAAAGAGCTGGTATTAACAATTACTGTCCGGGGGTGCCTGGGTGGCTCAATCAGTTAAGCGTCCTACTTTGGCTTAGGTCATGATCTCACGATTTGTGGGTTCAAGCCCCACATCGGGCTCTGTGCTGACAGCCAGCTCAGAGCCTGGAGCCTCTTTCAGATTCTGTTATCTCCCTCTCTCTGACCCTCCCCTGCTCACACTATCTCTCTCTCTCTCTCAGAAATAAATAAAACATTAAAAAGTTAAAAAAATCAATTACTGTCTGGTTTCCAGATTGTTACACATTGAAATGATTCTCTTTAAAGTGTGTTAGCTTAAATTAATACTTGTGATAATGACGAAGCAAAAATAAATGAATGAATAAAGTTGTTTAGAAGAATTAATAAATGTTAAGGTAAAATTCAGGCCATTTATAAGTAATGCCCTTGTTTTTTGATTATTACTTTGACAGGCAAATTGAATACCATAAAAAACCGTTACAAACAATTAGTCGATTCCCAAGAACTACAGGCGGTTTTTAATGTAAATGCTGTTAGAGACATTGTATTGGCATTTCAACAGTGATTATGATTGCTATTATTTTGCCCATTTCACTCCCTGTATAATAAAATCAGCATATTCTTTGCTGAATATTGTGGAGCTAGGGTCTGTTAGCATATATTCTGTGTTTACATCTTCCCTGCAAGCTGTTAAATGATACTCTGAAGGGAGAGCTGACGATAGAAGTTGATAGAATTTCAGACTAAAGGATATTATTTGAAAAGCCTCAAAGGGCAACAGTCTCTTCATGGGATGGCCGAATTAGTTTCTGAAATGAACATTCTACTTTGGAATAGGGTTCTGGAGATACAGGACATGCTCTTTACTGTGTAACCAACCCTTTTGGCCAGAGCAAACCTCTCATCTCTATGTCTTCAACTGTAAAATCATTATACTAACTTTTAATGATGGTCAAATTTCTTTCCAATCTAAAGTGCCATAAATTTCTGCTCATCAAACTATTAAGTAGTCTTAGACTGTATTTGTTGTGTTCTCTAGGATAAAGCATATTCAAACAAATGCACATTAATCCATCTAGCCTCCAAAGATGATGTCTATTGTGAATATTGACCAGAGTGTGGAATTGATTACTCTAAAATCCATAGGCTATTTATATTTCCCCCTGTTGCACTGATGGCCTATCTTGTTAAGATAAGTAAGGTCTGGGGCGCCTGGGTGACTTAGTCGGTTAAGCGTCCGACTTTCGCTTAGGTCATGATCTCGCGGTTTGTGGGTTCGAGCCCCACGTCGGGCTCTGTGCTGACTGCCAGCTCAGAGCCTGGAACCTGTTTCAGTCTGTGTCTCCCTCTCTCTCTGACCCTCCCCTGCTCACGCTGTCTCTCTCTCTCTCTCTCCTAGAAATAAATAAAACATTAAAAAAAATTAAAAAAAAATAACTAAGATCTGTGTTATATAGGGTAATGAATGACAGCACATGAGAGTGATGATACCTCTTGTGTGTTGAAATCTTTGCCTGTCTCAAAGCTGAGAAAACCAAGATGGATGATGAGGCATTTAATGACCATGGGTTTATTGCTAATTATGAATCTGACTTCAAGTCAATATAAATGGACATGTTTGTCCAAATATCAGACTTTGATTAGCCCCAGACCACTGAGGGGAAAACATCTGAGTATTCGGAATAGTTGCCAGCAAACATCTGCATTAAGCATTGCACTGTATTTTCCACTTTATTTGGTCTGCCTTTATTCATCATTTGTCAAGTCCAATTTAACCTGGAATTCTCAATTTAACATGCAGTATAACCTGAAATTCTAGAAACTAGATTATTTGATCCTTCAGATCAAAGTAAATTAGTCACAAACTAGGAGTTGGGTGAATGAAGGACCAGAAATACACATATTAGAGGCAAGTGACATGAAGCTTCAGAGCCTGGATCTGAGGAATAGATAAAATAAGTAAAAGATAGAAAATTGTATAATTGCAACTACGACAAATATTCATAATAAGCTTCCTGTATCATTATCTTTATTAATTGTACATTAATTATATATAACACTGTTATATAACACTATTATATACCATTAATTATATATACTTAAACATTCTTTCATGTTTAGTCATTTTTGAGATAGATAGACAGAAAAAGCATGAGTCGGGGAGGGGCAGAGAGAGAGAAACACAGAATTTGAAGCAGGCTCCAGGCTCTGAGCTGTCAGCCCAGAGCCCGGTGTGCGGCTCCAACTCACAAACCACGAGATCATGACCTGAGCCTAAGTTGGGTGCTTAACTGACTGACCCACCCAGGCGCCCCACCATTAATTATATATTAAGTTATTTGTACCAGTATTCTTTTAAGAGGCAGTAGATAGCATTAACTCTGCAGGTTTTCATCAAAATGGTTAATTCTTCTTTTACATTTTGGTGCTAGGAGAGATGAGCCACAAACACATTTTTCTAAAAAATAATCACTTATTTAGAAGAATTGAAGCCCAACTGATGTCAGGGTCCCAACGGGAAACAGATGGCACACACAAATTAGGATAATTCTAGATGGCTTGTTAATAAAAGGACTGATTACAAAGGAGACTGTAAGATAGATTGCAGGAGCTAACAGAAGCCAAGCTCTTGGTCCAAAGAGCAAGAGGAAGAATTTACTGGAGCTGCGAATGAGACAGTCAAGTAGAGCAGGAGGCCTGGCTGCCCTCTGTCAAAGTACACACGAGGCTGGGAAGGGAAGCCAGGAGAATAAATTCTCTGGCCTTACTCTTCTCACTCTGTCTACTCTATTCTTGGGGCTGTCCATTTCACTGAACCCAACTAGAAGCCAGAGGTTATGGGAATCCATTGATGTAGCCCATATAATTCAGCCTCCAGGGACTCAGAGAACAGTGGAGAAAGGTGAGGGTAGAACTGAAGATTGGTGAAAGGAAGATGTCTGCCTGACACACTACATGTGGTGAGTTGAACTGTATCCCCCAAAAGATATGTTAAAGTCCAAATCCTGGTAGCTATGAAGATGACTTCATTTGGAATCAGGGTCTTTGTAGACATAGTTAAGATGAGTTCTTTCTAGATCAGTGTTGTCTTCAGTTCAATGACTGGTGTCTTTATACAAGAAAGTAGAAGGATATTTGGAAACAGAGACACAGAAAATACACACAGGGAAGAGGTCTATAAAACAACGGGGATAGAGATTGGAATGATGTGGCTAAAAGCCAAGGAAGACCAGGGATTCCTACCTACTACAGAACCAAGGAAGAGGCAAGGAAAGAGTCTTCCCTGGAGCCTTCAGAGGGAGCACAGCCCTGCAGACAGCTTGATTTCAGACTTCTGGACTCCAGAACTGAGAGGGGATAAATTTCTATTGTTTTAAGCAACTCAGTTAGTGGTGATTTGTTATGGCAGCCTTAGGAAACTGACACACATAAAGCATTCCTGTTTTTCAGTACCATTACAATACAAGCACAGTTGAATTAAGCTTCATTTGATTCTTTCTGTCATGTGATCATAGACCCCAAAGTTAGGTGACATGTGATGGAATTGTAGATTTGGAAATGTTTGAAAGTGAAAGAAGGGAGTGTAGCTACAAGTCTAAAAATAATGTCCTGGGGTGGATTGCTCTATGGCCGGAAGGAAGGAAGGAAGGAAGGAAGGAAGGAAGGAAGGAAAAGAAAAGAAAGAGAGAGAGAGAGAGAGAGAGAAAGAAAGAAAGAAAGAGAGAGAGAGAGAGAGAGAAAGTAAGCAAGCAAGCAAGCAAGCTTCTTTACACAGCAGCTCTGTGGCATATTGATCAGCCAGCTTCTCCTGGTTTCCCTAGGATTCATTCCTAGATCCTGTCCTCCCACTTCTGGTGCCTGATCTGGCTTGTACTTGTCCCTTCAAATTTCAGATTCTACCCTCTTCACCATATACATTAGACAAGCGATGCCTCAATTCTCTTCACCAGAATCTACACCTCACCCAGACTCACCATCCAAGGTTTCATATGCCTCTTTGGGGGGAAAAAAACCCCACCATCAACAAAAACCAGGTTATAAAAGGTTGCTGACAGGAAAATCCATAGAACAGCCAATTAATCCCTTCTCTGTTTCCTTACAGCATATTGCTAAATTTGGCATCACCATAAATAAATAGAAATTTCTGCTTCAAGCCAACTTGGAGTAACAGGGCGCAAGTTTTCTTTCTCCTCTGAAATAACTAATAAACTGAGGCAAATATAGGAAACAATGGTGTTTAGACATTGAACAACAAGCAATGTAGGGCAATAATTCCTGACAGAGGAGAAACAAATGACATGAGCCCTTTGTTGCCCCAGTTTGTTTATCTCCTGGACTGAGTTTCCGGACTCCAGCACAGAGAAAGAAACCCAGGGGAATCCCAGAGGAATCCCAAAGTTGAGAAAATACAGTTGGGAGTTCAGGGCAGCCCAGGTGGCCAGTGTTTCTAGGGCAGGGTGTCAGAGACAGAAGAGCTGCTCAGAGACAGCGCTGGAGATCTGGGGAAGTTCCCTCCCAAGTCCTCTACTGAGTATATTCAGCACATATGTGTGAAGAAATTTCCTAAGATTGGAGAATGAACCACTCACAACACAAACTTTGAATAGTTGATGTTCCCACTAAGCAGGGTAGGAATATCTCATAATTGGTGAAGAATTATGTGGAACGCTCAGATGGGTATTGACTCAGTAATGAGGGAAAAATCAGCCCTAGATTAAAATCTTCTCGGATTTTGTTAATTAATTTTAAATGCAAGCCTCAAAAAAAATCAAACTGTTCCAAATAATGAAAATGTATCCTTAAACAATGCTCATATGTGTTAAGTATGTATAGCACTCAACCCAGTAAAATCACAATGTTTGAGATTCAAGCAAAAATTAATAGGCATAAAAGAAAGTTAGGAAATGTAACCTATAATGAGGAGGGAAAAGTCACTGAAACTAAATGACACAGATTATAGATTTAATAGATAAGGATCTTAAAACAAATATAACTGTATTCTGTAAATTCAATAAAGTAGAGAAAATGGAAGAGTGTTAAGGAGAGATGTGGAAAATACACTGTTAGGTTAACAGTATATACTATAAACACTAACATAGCCAGTTAAAAAATAAATATAACTGGTAACAAAAGAGATATAATGAAATATAAAAATATAACTAACCCAAAGGCCAGAAAAAGAGGCGAAAAAGAACAAGAAGCAAGTGAAACAAAGGGGAGAAAAAAGTAAAATGGTAAATTTAAACCCAACTATAACAAAAGTCACATTAAATGTAAACGGCTTGACCATTCTGCTTAAAAAGCAGATTTTGTCAAATTGAATACTCCCTATAGATGCATATGTGTGTGTGTGTATAATTTAAATTTAAAGACCCAACTAGATGAAAAGTAGAAAGATATACCATGCTAACACCAATCAAAAGAAAATTGAGTGTCTCTAAACATCAGATGCAGTGGATTTCAAGAGAAAGAATATTACCAGGGATAAAGAAATTCACGTCTCAATGACAAATGGGTCAATCCTCAAGAGAACTTAATTATCCTACATATTTGTGCACTAATAATAGAGCTTTAAAATACACGAAGCAACTCTTGTACAACTCAAAGGAACAAGTAGACACATCTATAATTATAGCCATAGATTTTAACAGTTGCTGCTCAATTAGTGTTAAAACAAGTAGACAGACAGTCAGCAAGGATATAGAAGACTTGAACAAGACTTCAGTGAAAATGAGTTAATGGACATCTATAAATTACTCCACCCAACAGCACAATACACATTTTTTTTTTATAAGTGAACCTGGATCTTTTTACCAAGACAAACCCTATTTTATGCCGTTAAACCCCAGTGTCAGTAAGTTTTAAAAGACTCCATAATACAATGTATGTCCTGTGACAAAAATGGAATTAAATTAGAAATCAATAACATATATTTAAAAACTCTTCTAAGTAATTGGAAATTAATAACATACCTCTGAATAACTCTGGTCAAAGAAGAAATCGTAAATGTATAGGTATTCTATAAAGTCTTTCTGATCACTGTCATGACATTTCAACTTCTCATTTCTGTTTCAGACTGTGCCAAACAAAATGAAACAATGAAAATACAATAATCATCTAAAGAATAAGTAAGCAACTTCAAAGTTTTTTTTGACAAAGCAGATATATATGTCTACAGGTGTCTACATAAGAAAATGCTTCAGATGCCTACAATCTTGCTGGAGGTATAGGCAGTTACATCCCTGTTATTGAGGCATAGACAAAAGTCTGGAGGTGAAAACTTCAAATTTTTAACTGTGGGTGCTTGGGTAGTGAAATTAGAGGTCATTTTTTTTCCTTACCATATTTTTCAAATTTCAGCATTATCCTGTAATGGATTGATAGGCAGGGATACTCACCACTATACTAACAAGGATGGCAGCTGTAATGGATTGAAAATATATTTATAAAAAACAAAGGAAAAATCATCCTTACTCTGGGCCTACTACTGGTGGAGTAGATTAGATTGGACTAATCATACAATACAGTAACAAGTTTTGCTACTGACAGAATATGAATATTAGCTATTTACAGTGACTGCAAGCAGGCAGAAACTGGAGATATGATCTTGGGTTAAGGGAACCGTATTGAATCAGACCAACATTTGTACAGCTTTTGTCCTAAGGCTACCCCCTGGCTTTATACCACTGGGTGAATAGAACACATTCATAGCTGCATTCATAGTGTCCTAATTTGTCACATTATTTGGAAGCAGAGGAGAAAATTCCAGGAGGAGGCGGTCATAGGATGTGGAATTTTCATATTTTGCATATACAATCTCCTTAAATTCTTGGTTGACTCCCAGCCTGAACATAGATAACGGAAATTCTAACTCTCCCAGCAGAAAGAAATAGTGAAAGTCTGAGTAGGTCAAATACTGCTGGCCCAGAGGTGACAGTTTGGAATTTAAATTCAGTAATATTAGAGGGGATTGGTAAACATAAAAAAGTTCTATTGAAACCCTAGAAGAGTTTCAAGCCTTAGGAATCAAGTCTATATCCCAAGGCTTCATCCTAAGCCTAAGAGAAGACACTAAAACCAACGTGTCCAAGAGAAAATGAAAAAGCAATGCTTCATAATGTCAAAACAGTCAACCAGCAAGGTAACTGTCCCCTAGAACAAAGATTTACAGTCTACAGAAGAAGAAAACAGAATTCAGAGCCTTTGTAATATGTCACTGGCAATGCCTAGCATATAATGAAAATATACTAGACATGTGAAGAAACAAGAAAATGTCATCAGAAATCAGAAGAGAAAGTCGTGAATAGAAACAGTCATTGAGACAGCTTGGGTTCGAAGATATGCAGAAAAGGACTTTTAAACAGCTTTTATAAATATGTTAAAGAATATAATGGCAAAGATGGTAATAACGAATGGGTAAACAAGGACTATCAGAAGAGAAGTGAAAACTTAAATAAAGAACCAAATGGAAATTCTAGAACTGAAAACTATAATAAATAAAATAAAAAATACACTGGACAAGCTTACCAGCAGATTGGAGACCAAAGATGGGATGTATTAACTTTATTTCAGATAAGCAGAAATTATACATTATGAAAAAGAAGAAAAAATGAACAAAACTATGGTGAGAGGAGAAATGGAGCAGAAACTGTATTTGAAGAAATAATAATTTTTAAAAATGTCTATGAAAAACTTTATCTTATAGATAAACAAATTTCAGGAAGCACAACTTTGATAAATCAAACACACACACTTAAGCTCACCTTAATAACATTGTTAAGTACCAAATGTAAACTTCTAAAAGCCACCAAAGGAAAATGATACATTAGATACAAAGGAACAAGGATAAACAGGAATGTTTACTCTGCCCACTTCATTGTACTGGAGGCCCTGGAGTCAAAGAAAATTTGCATATATATATATATATATATATATATATATATGCGTGTGTGTTATGTATAAGGAATGTAAGGCAATTAAGAAGTAAAAACTCTCTACATTTACAGACGACATGATTTTTATTTTTTTTTATTTTATTTTTTTATTTTTTATTTTCTTTTTAGAGAGAGAGAGACAGCGTGAGCAGGGGAGGGTCAGAGAGAGAGGGAGACACAGAATCCAAAGCAGGCTCCAGGCTCTGAGCTGTCAGCACAGAGCCCGATGCGGGGCTCGAACCCACGAGCTGTGAGATCATGACCTGAGCCGAAGTCGGACACTCAACCGACTGAGCCACCCAGGCGCCCCGACATGATTGATTTTTTAGAAATTGTTGAGCAATATACAAATCAACTACGAGAATAAATAAATTCTAAAGTTTTCAGAATTCTAGGTCATTATATAAAAATCAATTATATGTCTATATAGTAGCAGCAAACATTTGAAATGTGAAATTTTAAAAAATAAAATAAAATAATTAGGAACAAATTTGACAAGAATGTGTGATACTTATATACTGAAAGCTATAAAATATTGCTGAGAGAATTTATAGAATATCTAAATCAATGAAGAGATATGCCATGTTTTTGGATTAGAAAGCCGATATTGTTACAATATTGTTTCTTCCAAAATTTATCCATAGCTTCAGTACAATTCTGATCAAAATCACAACATTTTTTTGAGTAGAAATTGACAGGTTGATTCTAAGATTTATATGGAAAAGGAAAGACCCTAAAATAGTTAAACACATCTTGAGGCTCAAAATTGGAAGGACCATAATACCTGATTTCAAGACTTCTATAAAGTCAAAATAATGAGGACAGTCTGGTAGTATGATAAGGATAGACAAATGGAGAATGGATCTCATCGCAAGAAAAAAATGTATCTGTGTATGGTGATGGATGTTGACTAGACTTATTGTTCTTGTCATTTTACTATATGTACAATTATTGAATCATCATGTTGTAACCTGAAACTAATAGTTATTTGTCAATTATACTTCCCTAAAAAATAGAGAATGGAGCAGAATAGTCCAGAAGTAGATCCATACATATATGGTTCATTGATTTTTTTTTTTTTTTTTTTTTTTTTTACCGAGGTACCAAAGCAATTCAACAAAGAAAGACAGTTATCTACATAGATATGGGGGCAACCTGGATACACAGTGGAAATGATACTTTGACATCTACTTTATCCTACTTGGAAAAATTAATAATAGATGGATCAAAAAATAAAAGCTAAAACTTTAAAACCTCTAAAAGTAAACATGGGCCAGTCTCTTTCCCATTCTGTTCAGCAAGGATGTTTTTTAGAAAAGACACTGAAAGCCCTAAATGTGAAAGGAAAAAAATGGCAAATTGGGCCATGTCAAAATTAAATTTCTGCTCATCAAAAAATAACAAGCATTAAAAAGTGAACAACTATATTCCCAGTATATAATAAACTCTAGAAAATGATAATAAAAAGACAAAAAAACATTTAAAAAGTTGGGAAAAAAGCTTGAACACAATTTCATCAAAGACGGTTTACAAGTAACCAATAAACACAGATAAAAGCGGTCAACATTGCTCATCAGGGAAATGCTAACTAATTCCACAGTAAGATATCATTTCACACCAAAGAGGATTGCTAAACTTGGAGGCATCAAGGACACCAACTGGTGGTGAGAATATGGAGAAATTAGGACTAGCATGCCAAGAGATACCCCTTGGGACAGAGAGTTTGGCAGTTTCTTAAAAAGTTACATGTTCATCTAGTCTATGATCCACTAAGTCCACTTCTAAGTATTTAACCAAGAAAAAAATAGCATATCCACAGAAGACATTTCTACAAGAGTGTTCATAAAGGCTTTATTCATCATACCCACAAATATTACTATTTTCGTTAATAGAAGAATAAACAGATAAACAAATTGTGGCATATTCATGCAGTTCAGCACTGAAAAAAAAAATTGACCCCTGCAACCACATGAGTCATTTTCAAAACCATCAAGAAAAGAAGCTAGGCACAAAAGACTGAATCCTATATTAATCCACTCATGTGAGGTTCAAAAAAAAACCCAGAACTCATTTGTGATGTAGAAATTAGAACAATGGCGGCTTATGGGAGGAGGTGAGGATGGACTTCAAAAGAGGCATAAGGGGATTTCTGGAGTGATGGAAATGTTTTATATTTCAGTTGAGGAGGTCATTACAGGATCCTATACATTTACCAGGATACAACAAATTTTGCATTTCCGATTTGTGCAGTGTAAATTTTACCTCAAGGGAAAAACACCCCACAAAACCCTCATCTCAGGGAACTCTAAGTTAGGGAAATTCTTTCTTTATGCAGGATATCTATTTTAAATCACATATTTCTTAATTGAAAATAAATAAGTGGTGCATTTGCTGGAATTTGGAAATGGTTCTCCTGCACATTTAGTTTCTATTAGTAGTAGTAATAGTTATTATTTTAGTTATCTCACCACCGTAAGATTCCACACATAGGCTGTGACAGGATTATTAGCAAAAAAGAAGCAGAATGTCTGCTGTGATGTATGAAGGCTCTTCACAGCTGCACAAGGGATCTGCAAACTTTGTACCTATTTTTAGCTCTAGGGTAAAGCCTGGTTTTTACACCCTGAGAATATTTGACTGTGAGACTTTGTGTCATGGTGAGTAAAGCTCTACTTAGATAATAGTTCTCAAGCACACGGAATTCATTTTGGCCATACCCGCTTTATGAAGCCTGGTTCACACTTCTTCTGGGCAGTTTCCTATCCTTCTTTATAGATTTCTGCCTTCAGCCGGTGTGTTTCCAATGTCTGTTCTGTTGGAAAGAAAAAAAAAAAGTACAGAAGCTATTTGGCATAGAGACAAAAAGATCATGTAGGAAAACAGCCTGACTAAAATCTCATTAAGGCTTGCTGATTTATTTCAGGGGCTCCGATTGTATAAGTGTTTCTTTAATTATGTATGTTTTTATTTTAAATTCATATTTTACCCATAGACACAGCCGCCGTCGAGTTTAGATTCACTTGCCCGTAACAAACAACAAACTTGCAAGCAAACACAACTGATGTCTTCACCTTCTGGAGAAATTAAAAAGCAGTGATGTAGAAGAACACGATGCAGGAATGATAACTGCTGAGTGTTGTTTTTCCTCTTTCTTTTCCTTTTATTAGTCTAATGCTTACCTGCAGGATAAAATTATCATCAAATAATGACAGTCTCTATATAGACTCAAAGGTTTCGATGGAATTCTAGTTTGAAGGGATGGGTGTAGGAGGAACTTTAGAAAGACCACATTCTTTATTCCGAGTAGAATTAAAATATAAGGATCAAAGTATATATACGTATCATTAAACATTTATGACTAGAAAAAAAGAAGCTAAATAAAAATATTTCAAAAGAGCCTTTGTTTATTTAGCTGGCCCAAATCAAGATTATGACTTTTAAGCAATGAATATGTGCAATGCATAGATGAACATCCCAAGCTTTTCTTTCAGCCAGTTCTATAAATGTCATCCTATACCAAAGTTTTTCACCTAATTACTTAAAGCTGTAAAAGTAGCCTTATTGCAATTTGTAATCTTTCCTCTCTTCCCATCTTTTTTAAAATTAATAATAAGCGATATTAATACGTGGTGACTGTAGTGAAGTTACAATTGTAAAATTACCATTAGATTCCTTCTTTCATTCATTAATTTTTTAATTTAATTAATTTATTTAGAGAGAGAGACAGAGAGAGTGAGCAGGGGAGAGGCAGAGAGAGAGGGAGAGAGAATCCAAAGCATGCTCCATGCCTTCAGCACGTGGAGCCCCATGTGGGACTCAAAACTCACTAACTGTGAGATCATGACCTGAGCCAAAACCAAGAGTCAGATGCTCAACCAATTGAGTCACCCAGGCGCCCCTGATTCAGTAAGTTTTTATTGAGTGCCTTCTTATGGGGCAGCCACTGTTGTTGGTAAGGAGATCCAACAGGAAACTACACAGCCACAAATTCTGCCCTCCTGAAGCTTATACTCTAGTGTGGGCTACAGATTATAAACAAGATAAGCACATATATGGCATCATAGATGGTGATCATTAATAAGAGGGAAAGTTAAGAGGGAACACCTAGGTCAAGGGAAATGTACCTAATCCAGTTTTGGATAACCGAGAAATTACTGCGTTTCCACCAACTGCCAGCCCTGACAAGAAAGAGGATTTTCTTTAGCTCCTAAACGTGGATGCTTCCAATCCTGGTCATTTCCTGAGTTACCTTTCACCCATTGCAATACTAGTGCAGAGACTTTCCAACATGTCTGTGACCTAATCTGGCCTCTGTCTGAGTTGTATGCCTTATTTACAAAATTATATATTGTCAATTTGTTTGCCTTCGGGAGTTTAGTTGGGGTCACTGCTTGCTGGTGGTGCCCATGAAGGCCAGTAGAAACATGGAAAGTTTGTTAGTAGATAAGGCAGAGACTCCAGAGAAGACTGCCTTGGCTCAAATCCCAGCTCTCATCAGCTGTGTGCCCACGGTCACTATACTTAACTTCTCTGTGCTTTTATTCTCTTCGGCTACAGAGTAAGGATGATAATGGTATTTACTTCACAGAGCTGTCACGTTAATGTATATATAAATCACTCAGAACAGTGCTTGAGAAATTGTTTATTAAATAATACAAAGAAGACCACTTTGGGCATCTGTCCAAGAGGGTTTCAAATTTAAGTTGGGTTGAATGCTATGGTTCATGCCACACCCCCTCCTCAGACACCGCAGGTAAAGACCATTTTCTTTAATACCTGGAAGTGACACTGGATTTAGTGAAGTTTTCTTTGGGACTTAAAGAGAGGGGAGAGGCTGTATCTCCTAGGTATGCAGTGACTTTGAAGAGAAGTTTGAGTCCCTATATATCAGAAAAGCTGCATTTGTTGTTTACTCTTTATTGTCATTTTTCTCCCAATGAAAAGTAAGTTCCATGAAGGCAAGGATTTTTGTTTTGTTTTGCATTGGCTTTTGCTTTTTGTTGTTGTTGTTGTTTACAGATATATTCCAAGGCCAAGAATAGTGTTTGGCATACGGTTCGCATCTAATACATGGCATAAATAAATGAGCAAATGAATGAATGAATAAGTGGGTGAAATACAATTTAAATAGAAGTCTCAGGAGCCGGGTTTAATGCCAGCTTAGTCACTAATTTCACTAGGGCTTTGTCACTTATCCATCTGTAAGACATTTTCATTTTTTGGAACTTTTATTAGATGCCAGTCTATGAAAGGTAATCTAGTAGACTGTGCGCTTTCAGCAAGTTCACAATTGGGTAGCATAGGTAAGAAAGGGACATAAATAAGTAACACAAGGTAGAAAGAGCAAGGTATTCTAAAAGAAAAAAAAATAGAAAGTGGGAACTGTAAAGTGAGTGAGGGATCTGTAGGCCTCAGAGATTTCTTACTGGTCTTTTATCTGGTAGGGTTGCTTGGGCTGATTCAGGCACTCCTGTGAAGTCTTCTTACACAAATCTTTGGAAAATTAAGATCTTTGTCAAGCTCACAAGCCTCGTGAAACCCTGACAGACATGCATGAGGAATTCTAGTGAAACAAGACACCCTAGTGTATAAAGGCAAACAGTGAGAGAGGACAGTTGTTCCCCAGGGGGCCTCTGATGAGGTTTTGTGAGTCTGATTATTATTTAGTTGATTCGTATATATATTTACATTTCCAGTTGTTTTGTTCCTTTCCAGAGTTATGTGTGTTATTTAATTGGTAGAAATACATAAGGTTGTTTGATATATGCATAGTGAGAATTTGTTTCTCTGACAATGATTACTTATATTTGTACAGAATAACATTACGAATGCATTAAATGCAGATACCCAAAAGAAATTGCAGCTATAAATTTCATTTACAGAAAAGTAGACATCAACCGTTCTTTATTTTTTTGCCTTTTTTAGATTCAATCTTCATAATATTGAAGAAAAAATTGTCTGGTTTTTTAAAAAGCAATTCTACTGAAAGTCATTTATGACCATGATGATGAAAGGATTGTTAGTGAATTTTTTTATTTTAAAAAGCTGAAAAATGCTCCATTTTATATGTATAAAGTCATTGAGAAGTATAAAAATGAGAAAATAATAGCTCCTTTATAATTAAAATCCTCTGGTTTGTTCACAAAGGCATGCCCAGGAAGACAGTGGGGGGGGGGGGCACCTGGGTGGCTCAGTCTGTTAAGCGTCCAACTTCAGTTCAGGTCATGATCTCACAGTTCGTGGGTTCAAGCCCTGCATCGGGCTCTGTGCTGACAGCCATCTCAGAGCCAGGAGCCTGCTTCGGATTCTGTATCTCCCTGTCTGTCTGCCCCTCCCCCTCTCATGCTCTGTCTCAAAAATAAATAAAACATTTAAATATTTTTAAAAGAAGAAAGAAAGGAAGGAAGACAGTGGGATAACACACAGTCTTGAGTCAGAACAATAATAGCCAACATTTCCTGAACAGCCACTATGTCAGACACTCTTCTGAGAATTTTACATGTTTTAACGCATTGGATCCTTATAGTAACCATGAGAAGCTGATGATTTGATTATCTCAATCATACAAATTAATAAATCCAATGAGAGGCATGAAGGGAATTGCAATCTTCAAGGCCAGGAAGGGACTGGGCAGAAATTTGAAGCAACCCCCCCTCTTCCTCCAACCTCTCCAACCCTGAAGGACCCTGGACCAAGTGTGTTGACTCACCAGGCAAACAGCAATTACATAATAATTGTAACCATGGCAATGATCCAGCCTCTGTCTCCACAGCTTGGGGCTTGTCCCCCATAAGATTACCAGGATTTTTTGGATAATCACTACATTGCAGCGCTACGAGAATTCTCTGAATGCTCTATAAAAAGATAGTAGCTAAGATAAAGTTCAAATGCTGAATATTGGAATCTTTCAATATTTTGACTTGTATGTTTTCATAAAGTTAGGTTTAGATCTCATTATTTCTGACTCCCTGAGGGTTTTAAAGAAGTAAATGACAAGACTCAATTGCAGACAGGGGGATGAGGGGAAAGAAACATTTATTGAGCACATAATAGGGCCAGGCTTGTGCTAGAGCCTTCCCTGGCATTATCTCCAACAGTATACAGAATAATTCTGTTATTCATTTATTCATGAATTCATTCATTGAGATAATGATGGAAATGAATTTCAAGTTGGCAAAGTGCAGATAAAAGCGGGGTAGGAGGAGAGCCTGGGATGGGGCTGAGGTTGGGCCCAAGGATGTGGAAAAGGATGAAATGGAAATGGCTTTGAGTTGGGGTGGAGATGAGATGAGGTTGGACACAGTGTATCACCCTCTGACATACTATATGTTTTACTTATTCATTGATGGTCTCTTTTCCCTTACTAGACTGTAAACTTCTGGAGGGCTCAGGTTATTTTTTGTTTTCTTTACTATTGCATTTCCAGGGCCTAAAACAAGTCTTAATATATAGTGCGTATAAATACTTATCTACTAATTGAATGAATGAATGAATGAATGAAGTTTTCATAAGTATTCATTTTGCTGTACGAGTCAGTTCACGAGTGCCGGGGTGTCCATGATGATAAAAGGAAACTTTCCTGTTCTTAATAAACTTGCAGCTGAAGGTTGAACACTTAGGCAGGTTACTACCGCTGATGTGAAAGGTACTGCTGTGAAGGAGGAATTCAAGGAGCACCTGTGTGATCCTGTGAACCTAATCCAGTCCTGGGGAGGCCTTCCTAGGAGACACAAGATCATCTAAGCTGAGACCTCAGGTAATACAGGAGCAGTCAAAAAGTTGGGGGGAAAGGCTGTTCCAGGCAAAGGAAATAATAAGGAAAGGTTATCAGGTGGAGGATGCAGGGCAGGTTCAGGGGACTCTAAGGTTGTCTTAATGTCTTCATTTTTGTTTTGAGACAATTGAAGGTCAGACAAGTAAAATCAGGGGCGCCTGTGTGGCTCAGTCAGTTGGGCATCTGACTTCGGCTCAGGTCACGATCTAGCTGTTCATGAGTTTGAGCCTCGCGTCAGGCTCTGTGCTGACAGCTCAGAGCCTGGAGCCTGCTTCAGATTGTGTCTCCCTCTCTCTCTGACCTTCCTCTCTCTCTCTCAAAAGTAAATAAACATTAAAAAAAAAAAAGAAAAATAATTGTCCCCAAGCCACACTGAATCCAAAGCCCAACTCAGTTGTGTCTGCATTCAAATGCCAGCTTTTCCAATCTGCCGTATGTATATGATCTCATAGACCAGTGCCTCCTAGTACTAACATTCCCTCCCCTTGCTCATGTGGCTATATTTTTCCAAATGGAAAACGTTAGTCTCATTTCTTACTATTTAACATACTCCTCAGAGAACCACAGGGCCAATAACTTTTTGGTTTTTTTCCTCACATAATATAGACTGGGACCAAGCAAAAGTTACAGGAAGTTGTGTTTACTTTCTTAGGACTCCAGAGGTTTACTGTATGGACTCATGTCCATTTAATGAACGTAGCTTAAAGGAATAGAAAAATTCATGCACCTCCAAAAAAGCTCATTTTCTCCTGGGAAATGGTTTTTACACAGGGATTATCATCCCTATCCCAAAAGAAAGAATTGCTCAACAATTGTTACAGCAAATTCTGTACAGGCATGCCTCAGAGATATTGTGGGTTCAATTCCAGACTCCTGCAATAAAGTGAATATTATGATAAAGTGAGTCAGAGGAATGTTTTGGTTTCCCAGTGTATATAAAAGGTATGTTTACACTATACTGTAGTCTATTAAATGTGCAGTAGCATTATATCTGGGGGAAAAAACCATGTATATATCTTAATTAAAAATACTTTTTGCTGGGGAGCCTGGGCGCCTCAGTTGTGTGGGTGACAGGCTCCTGGTTTTGGTTGAGTGACTGGCTCTTGGTTTCAGTTCAGGTTATGATCTCACAGCTCGTGAGTTTGAGCCCTGAGTTGGGCTCTGCGTTGAGAGCGCAGAGCCTGCTTGGAATTCTTTCTCTCTCCCTCTTTCTCTGCGCCCCCCCCCCGTTCTCTCTCACACACACAATAAATAAACTTAAAAAAATACTTTGTTGTTCAAAAATGCTAACCATCATTTGAGGTTTCAGTAAGTCATAATCGCTGATCAAGATCCCATAACAAATGTAATAATAATGAAAAAGTTTTAAATATTTTGAGAATTACCCAAATGTGACACAGAGACACAAAGTAAGCAAATGCTGTTGGAAAATGGTGCCGGTAGACTTGCTCGAGGCTGAGTTGCCACAGACCTTCTATCTATAAAAAGTGCAGTGTCTGTAAAATGCGATAAAACAAGGTATACCTGTAATAAGCACAGTCTAACTGGTGGAGGTTTGGGCTTGCATCCAGCCAATATCATCTGCATATAGAGAACTCATTCCACATTACCTGTGAGCCAGCTTTGCCTTCTTCTGAAGACTTCATTTGCTCTTGCTCATGGAACCAAAAATTTTTTTTTGAGTTGGAAATACGGTAAAAATTCGGATTGTTAGTAACTTGTTCTGTGAGTGTTCTGCAAGAGGATCAAACATTTGTAATAAATTTAAACTTGATAAATGAGCAATGTCTTGCAATAAGAGTAGTACGTGATGCCAAACATCACATGGTCACAACTGAGCTAATGGTTCTTGAAATTTGCTTTGATATATGAGTGCTTTGGATGACAAGCATGTTTCTGGAGCAAATTATGCTCGCAAACCAAGGTTTCACTGTATTTCTATGCTCTCATATTACATTTCTGCTATAGCCATCACAACACATGTGCTCTAGACCTTTCTGCCTCCCCTTCATCTTTGTGAGCTCAGGAGGTATCTCACAAAGGTAGATCATAGTGGACTTATTGTTTATAAAAGGCAGCTCTATCGTGATGTGTTCTTGAAACCACGGGGCACTGTAATAGCATCCACTGATGGGAGACATTGCTGCTGACAAAATATTACAAACAGGGCTATTCTAAATATTTGGAGTAACCTGGTGGTGATTCAAGTGCCCTCTATCATGGCAATATTAACAAGACTCTTCATACATTTCTCGGCCATTTTGTTCTATCTACGAACAAGGTACTGAGGTTTGGAAAAATCTGAGTCTCAGCATTAGCTCTGCAGTTCAGATTCCCTTAGTCTTTTTGAGCCTCAGTTTCCTGATCTGTGAAGTAGAGACTGTAACACTGGCCTTCCAACTTCATAGTGTTGTCATGAGGAACAAATGAGAAAATACATGTGAATGTAACTTGTAAATCATAGACATTCTGTAATTGTAAGCTATTATTATTATTATTATTATCATCATCATCATCATCCATGGGTTGAGATACAATTAATTGCGGGTTTTCATTACAACTCACTATGATCAGCCATCCTTTCAAGGAGGAAAACTTGGTTCAATGATTAGAAATATATTATGGAATGTCAGTAACACTTCCCACTTCACTTGGACTGCCTTCATTCACAAAGTGAAGAAGGACAGGGGTGCCTGGGTGGCTCAGTAAGTTGAGCGTCCAGCTTTGGCTCAGGTCATGATCTCATGGTTTGTGAGTCCGAGCCCCATGTTGGGTCCTGTGCTGACAGCTCAAAGCCTGTAGCCTGCTTCAGATTCTGTGTCTCTGTCTCTCTCTGTCCTGCCCCCTACCCCACTCATGCTCTCTCTCTCTCTCAAAAATGAATAAAAGTTTAAAAAAACATTTTTTAAGGTGAAGAAGGGCAACCACACAGATTTCAGGGATTTCATACGAGGGGTTCTATCAACATCACTTCTTATCTACTGTCTAGGAGTTGATACATTCTATATTCTGATGCAGTCATATCTTAAATATTATTAGAAGATAACTTTGGGACTGGGCTCTTAGCAGACATAAAGTAAAGGGTCCAGAAGGTATCACAGAATGTTTGAGAGTTTGGGCTCTGAAGTCTTCCCAGCTTTCTAACATGGTGTTTTAGTTGGGTTTATACTAATTTATACTACAGGAACAAATTAATCTCGAAATATCAGTGGCTTAACATACTGTAAGTTTTTTAAATCTTTTATGTAAAATCTGATGCCAATCAATAATTGTTTCCTATTCAATGTCTCAGGAATTCAGGTTCCTTCCAACTTAAGACATTGCTGTCTCAACATGTGGCTTCCAAATATGCCATGGCAAGGGAAAACATTACTGTAAAGTAGACGTGCCAGCGTTTGAATGTATTGGCCTCCATGTGTCACCCAGCATTTCATCCATGTTCCATCGGCCAGAAAAGTCCTATGGCTTTGTCCAAGTACCAGAGTTTGGGTAATGTTGTCTTCCCATGTTGCCAGGAAGGAGGAGAGAGCCAACGAGGAGAAGCATTCGGGGTCTCTCCTATACCCAGTTCCACCCCCTTCTTAGTCAAGTGAGTTTTGGCAAGTTAGGTTTCCTTAAGTCTAAAATAGAAGTAAAACCATTTTTAACTCATGGTCACGATAGTGCAGGTCACATGAGACAATTAACGTATGTAAAATACTTAGCATAATGCCTGGTATAGAGTAAGTATGTAATAAATGTTAAGTGTTATTATTGTTGCTATTATTAGCTGATTCATCGATTAGTCAATTGTATTCGGAGTTGATGAAGACATTCTATAGCTGATCTCTGAATTACTGGATGGAAAGTGTTCAGCACAAGGACCATCAGTTTATTTCCAGGAGGCTTTGAGTTTTTTCCCAACAACTAATAAAATATGATGAACTTTTAAATTTCTAGATGAAACTGTTCTCTTGGTCTGAAACTAATACTCCCTAGATCAATTTTATCCAAAAGCCAGATGAAAATGTGTTTGTGTGATAAGATGTCTGCGCATTGAAGGGTTTGTCATTTTCTGCATCCATCGAACAAGACCATGATGGGATTGTTTGTTTGTTTCCTGATGGCTTTTTCATTTGTATTTAAAATGATTCGGAACTTTCTTCTTCTAGTGAGTCAATTGCCACAAAGCTTAAGCAGATGTATCCAGCAGGCAGGAAAATTCTTAGGGGACCTGGCCATTGGCTCAAGAGGGTCAGTGAAAGAGAGGGGTAATGAACATGTACTGATTACCTATTCTCCACTGAGAATCTGATGTGTTGTTTCAACTAATCAGCATAGCAAATTTGTGAGATCAGGGGGCGCCTGGGTGGCTCAGTCGGTTGAGCGTCTGACTCTTGATTTCTGCTCACGTCATTATCTCATGGTCCTTGAGTTCCAGCTCTGTGTCAGGCTCCAGGCTGACAGTGCGAGCTTGGTTGGGATTCTTTCTCTCCCTCTCCCTCTGTCTCTCAAAATAAGTAAATAAACTTAAAAAAATTATTTGTGAGGATTATCCCTCAGTTTACATGAGAAAATTGAGTCTCGGGAGCTTCCAGTAACTGGTCCAAAGTCTCCAATACAGTAATTGCCAGGGCTTAGATTTGAACCATGCTTTGAGGGGAAGGAGGAAAATAATAGAAAGGATATATACTTGGTGGTAAGAAAGAGCTGAGTTCGAATCCTGGCTTTACCTTTCACCAAAACAATATCTCAATTAACTTTTATGATCCAGTTTATCTCTGTATAGTAAAGATAGTGATAATAATGCCAACAATAACAACTAACACAAATGTGAGGCTTTGGGCGGGGATTTTTACATAGAGCTTATGTGTTGAGTTCTCCTGATGTGTTTTTATGTATGTTAACCCACTTAATCTACACAACTATCTGACTGAAGTGGTACACATTATTATCCTTATTTTTCAAAAGACAGAACTGAAATACTCAGTGGTTAAGCAATTTGCTCAAGGCCATATAGCTAGTGAGGAGCAGAGTGTGAATTCAAACCCAAGCCCTCTACCTAAGTCTGACTCAGCTACTAGCTGTCCTCTGCTCATGGTAATAATGCTATGCAGAACGAATGAGGAAACACATCAAGTTTAATGTTTGCCCATGGGAAGGCATCATGATCATCACTCGTGCACTCTGCAATACTGAGATGATACTTCCCAAGGAGTGTCTCTCTGCAAGGAGGGATCTAGCCTGCGGACCACTGATCGTTGGCTCAACTATGAGTGGCCCCTCACTCCCCTGATCTATCCAAAGGCTCCTCTCCCACCCTGTCTCCTGTCTTGGACAATGCCTGTCCATGGAACAGGCATTTACAATTTCTCTAATTTAAAGGAAATCAAATTTGAGATGGGACTGTCCAGTCTCCGTTGGTCTATAGCAGGTAAATTGTCTACTGTGGGAAGACTGTGGATGATGACCTGTGAGAAGATTAGAGTCAACGCATGGCATTTGAGAAGACCATGCATCAAATGCTAAGTTAGCTGGGTGGTATAATTGCTTAAAGATTTTATCATATATTTGGTTTTTGCTAATGGGGAGCTTAACTATAATCCTCTTAAATTGTTTAGCCATTATTCCTGTTGTTAGCCCGAGGTGTTAAGAATGGTTCTCATTTCCTTTGAGATCATCTTATCACAGAAGTCTAAGAGATGAAGACAAGTTCTATTTTCAGATGAGCAGTTAAATGGTTAGGAACAATAAGAGAAAATGTGACAGGCCTGAAATCTTTAGATTAGATACAGCAGCTAATGAATTTGGAGGAAATGCTGAAAGAGGGAACTAGTTGCTAGCTGAACAGAAAGATGATGAACTATAGTGACTACTGAGAGCAGTCATGGTAAGTTACTATGAAAATATTTTCCAAACCTCCAGGCAAAAAGCACAGACTCTGTGAAGACAAATAACTCTCAGAGTCATTTTGTTAGGTGAATCCATAAGGGAGCTACAACTTACAAACATTCTCTAATGGCCCCATTTTAATCTTCTGCCTCTCGAACACTGAATAAAAGAAGTAAAAGTCAGGGTTAAGTGACAAAGCGGTCTTTCATGGTATTTTTGTGTTTGTATATCTTGACGTATTCTTACCCCAAATTTAAGATGTAAAAAAATATACAGGACACACACACACACACACACACACACACTCACACACGCACACCCGCTTGTTTTAACATTATTGCTTATCGTATGAACTGCTGGGTGCCCTTGGTAACTTGTGGCAACATTATAGTACTTTAATTCAATATCACGGAAGATGTATTATATTCAAGGCAGTAAGTTAATTACCTCACTGCATTAAAAAAGATGTCTGCAGGAGTCACCTTGACGCTTTTTCTAAATCCTACCTAATCAGTTACCAAATCCCATGGACTCTACTGAGTGGACCATGCCCTGCTCCCCGCCATGGCCACCTCACTGCCTTCCAATCGACACCATCATCGCAGGCCTGCAGTGCCACACCAACTTCCCACCCACCTCGTCCCTTCCTTTAAATAGCAGTCTGTCCCTTAACATGGAAATCTCATCCTGCTGCTTCTCCATTGAGAACTCAGTTACTCTCAGCATAACGCCCAAACTCACTTCCTGCCTCATAGGGCCCTACGTGCGCTGCCCTCACTGCCCCGGCCAGCATCCCCGATGCTCCCTTGCCACCTGCACCCTTCTCCACTCCCATTTCTTCACCTGAGTCCCCCCTCCCCCCACTTCCTGCCCATAGACCTCACACGTCCACTGCTTCTGCTCACACAGCTTTCCACCCTGGCCTCACCTGTCTATCTCCTATTCTCCTTTGGGGCACTCTGTTTTTTTCACCTATGGCTCTATCCTCACAGTTTATTTATATACTTAGTTGTAGCAGGAAAGTTCATGTCCCACAAAAGCAAACTCACCAACCTTCATGAGGAGGTGAGGATTCTGTATCCTCAGAGTCAAACACAGTGCCTCACCCACAGAGGTGGTAAATATTTGTTGAATGTGTAAATGAAAGAACTTACTATTCACAGAGAGAAAAAGAATATTTGCAAAGCACATAAATCAGAAAGAAAGAGGTAATGTGGAGTACAAATAAGACAGCCATTCACTCCTTGCAGTGGGACTGGGGCAATCTTGGTAGATGAGAGTGGATTTTGAAGGATAAGCAAAATTAAGATATGCAAACTAGAGGGAAAGTCTTTCCCATTCAGAGAAAAGCACATGGCACTTTAAGAAATGGTGAAATGCGGGTAGAGCTCAAAGCTAAGGGGCTGTGGTGGATATAGAGCTGGAAGGGAAGGTGAGATGGAAGGTGGCCTTGAATGCCACACCAAAAGGTTGGAGCAAGTCTGGAGATGAAGGGTTTCTTTGTCTTTGTGAGAGAGAACTTCATGACCCCAGATGATTTCAGCAACACTTTACGGTGGGTAAGAAAAATCTAGGCTACAAAATTTAAGCCAGGACTAGATAAACAGTGAGAAGAACAAAAGCAGGGAACAGATTCAAGAGATGGTGCAAAAATCAAGTTTTCTTTTCACATTTAAATCATACAAGTTTCATATAAGAGGTTTTTATTTAGAAATGAAACTTTTCCCTTGTGAGTGATTCATTTATTTGAAACGGCTCTTTCTAACTTTTATAGGAAATGAGAAAAAGAGAGAGAGAGATTGTTTGGTGGATTGTTTTGGTTGCAATCGAGATTAACTTAACCCAACTACTTTAGGCAAAACTGGGGATTTATTGGCTGTCATACCGTATAAAGGCCAGCTTGCTGCAGGAGGCCGTGTTTACCTCTTGCCATCTTTCATGTTTGCTTTACTTTGGGTATTTTTACTTTTTTTTTTTTTTTACTTTTTTTACTTTACAGTTTTACTTTCTCAGCGAGTACTTTCTGAGCTTTTTCTTGTGACGCTTGTCACTTGTGCTTCCTTTAGATGCTTTAGAAAACTCCTCGAGGGGACGCCTGGGTGGCTCAACCATTTGAGCGTCTGACTTCTGATTTCTGTTTGGGTTATGATCTCATTGTTTGCGGGATCGAGCCCCGTGTTGGGCTCTGTGCTGACAACACAGAGCCTGCTTGGAATTCACTCTCTCCCTCTCTCTCTGCCCCTCCCCTGCTCGCATGTATGTGCTTATGTGTATGCTCTCTCAAAATAAACAAACTTTAAAAGAAAAAAGAAAGAAATCTCCTAGAGAGGGCCTCTTGGCTACATGGTTGGGTAGCATATGGTTGAGCTGGATGGTGTTCTCTGCCAGCTGCTCCTTAGAACCATAGACTTGACATTGTCTGTTGGGGTGAGTCTCTAAATCACAAGGGATTCCATACTAGAAGGAAGGAAAAGGTCCAGAGAGACAAAGCAGTAAGTGTCTATTACATACAGCATGGACACAGAGCATATGAAATGTTGAATACTGCCATATATTTGGGGAACACAGATCAAGCACAGCTGTTCACATAGCTCTTCCTAGTATTCATTCATTTGTCTTAGAATAACCCAAAATATTGTCTCCAGCATGCACTGCTCGCAGTATGAAGAAAATAGAAACCTTCCCTCCCCCCCCCGCCATCTTTTGAGTCAGGGGCTTGGTTAACTGAAAGATTATGTTCCTTTAATGAAGTTGGAGAGCACTCTTTTCATTCCAGAAATAAAAGAATATTTGTGTAGAAAAGGAAATAGCTGAACACAATGTTTTTGCTTCTTTTGAGTCTACCTTGCTTCATGGTTGAATAATGTCCTAGATAGCCAAGGGGAAATAAATAAATGGAACCAATATTTCTCTTAAGAAACTTAAACAAAGCAAAACAAATACCCATTCCAGTTCTGGGAATCTAACCCAGTTTGACACACCCTAATGGCTTCATTAAGTCTTTGTTCCAAGTAAGTTCAAAGTAATCCATTAAAAAAAAAACAAAAAAACACAGATGAATATGGGTTAACTGCTTAATAGCTCATCTTATGTTTCCTGTAACTACCTTACATTATTTATTTTATAATAGCAAAATAGGGTTCAACAGCTGTGGATTTGAGCAACTATAATCTGATGGCAGATCATTTTAAGCACATTATATTTAAAAAAGATATCCTGATATTCTTAGGAAATCAAAGCCACTAAAATATGAAATTACAGTGCATTAAGAACGTTCAAAATTATATTTTTATGGATTATAAATTGTAAGATTTTTACAAAGCCTCTGGGGACTTTTAGAATTTGCATTGGAAGCTGCTCTGTGGAATTCCATAAAACATTTTAAAGGTAGGAATTTTCATGGGTCACTAAGGACTTCTGTAGAGCCCCATAAAAGTGCAATTTCTATAAAATATTATATTAATACATTTTAGTTTATTTATCTTTGTGCCTTTCCTCCAACTATAACCTAACAATCATCTCATCTTTTATTTTTTATGTTGCTTTCTTATGGTTCTATTCAGATATAAATCTGTACATTCATTATATTTCATGTGGCCTTTTGAGGATCATGTTATCCAAAAATAATATTTGAAATGGCACCGAGAAACATTTTTGTGAAGCTATCAGCCAACAGTGCCATGGGTTGAGAACAGGTTGAAATGGAGACTTTCAAACGTTTCTAAATAAGATTACATAGCAACAAATTTCATGACAGCCTCTATAATTTAAAAAAAGTAAGAAACTTTTGGCAAGCACTGCATTCCTGGTTCTCCCTGTGTGTAGCTCAGGTTGGCTGGTAAAAGCATACTTTCTCATGTGCTATTACACCTATAATCTATTTTTAAAATAACCCTTATCCTTCTTATTTGAATACAGTGAATCAAACTAAACAGACCTAATTATGCCTAGAAAAACTGTACCGTTTTGGGAGCAGTTGAGCTAGGGTGGTATACAAGGAGCACTGACTGGGTGGGTTAGACAACAGGAATTTATTGCCTCCGTTCTGGAGAGCAAAAGTACAAAATCATGGTGCCCGCTGGGTTGGTTCCTTCTGAGGGCTGTAATGGAAGGGTCCATTCAGGCCTCTCTCCTTGGCTTGCCGCTGGTCGTGTTCCTCTTGGGTCTCTTTGCATTGCCTTCCTTCTGTTTGTCTTTGTGTTTAAATTTCCCTTATTATAAGGACACCAGTCATATTGGGTTAAAGGTCCCCTTCTGTCGCTTAGCTGGTTAAAGCGCCTGTCTAATAAAGGCTCCCCTTAACGACCTCATTTTAACTGGATTACCTCTGTAAGGACCTTCTCTGAAAATACAGTCATGTTCTGGGGTACCAGGGGTGAGGATTTAAACAGGAATTTAACCTGTAAAAGATAGGTTGACCTTCCTGCCTGACTGTGCAGAGAGTGCTCAAGAATGTTGTTTTCATTACTCTCGTGGACAGCAGTTAAGAGTAGAGGCCCCGGAGTTGGAGGCCTGGAGTGAGGTATTGCTTCTGACACTTGTTACCGGTTGACGGGAACTAATGCTTACCCTCTCATGATCTCAGGTTCCACATCTGTACACTAAGGGTGAAAAAGAACTGCCTCAGGGAGTGTTCTGAGGCTTACATGATATAATCCATGAAAGTGCTCAATAATGAGAATAAATAGATACTCAAATATAACACCTCTTAGGATTTTTATCATCATGTTGTCGATCTATGGCTATCGTTGCCCTCCTTTATTGAAACTTTTCAATGAAAACACCTTCTATAATTATGTTAGCCCCAAAAAGGAGTCTTCTTGGTCCATTTCAGTATTTGTTTTTTTTTTTTTAATATTTTTATTTATTTCTAGGAGAGACAGAGAGAGACAGCGTGAGCAAGGGAGGGTCAGAGCGAGAGGGAGACACAGACTCTGAAATAGGCTTCAGGCTCTGAGCTGGCAGTCAGCACAGAGCCCCACGCGGGGCTCGAACCCACGAACCGCGACATCATGACCTAAGCGAAAGTCGGATGCTTAACTGACTAAGCCACCCAGGTGCCCCTCCATTTCAGTATTTGTAACTTGGATATGCCTCAAGGGACTTTGAATGAAAGGTACAGTGGCTAAAGTATGATTATATTTAGAAAACTAGTAGCAGATTCAATCACTGGTTCCCTCCCCCCACCCCAGAAAGTACATATAAACAATTTGATTCCAACTGTGACTTAAAATATTATCTTGTGCACAAAGACTGAACCAGAAGTTAATTGGACTAGAAATTCTAATCTGGATTCTACTACTCCTTCTCTGTGTCTGTTACGCCTTCTGTGCAGAAGAGGATGCCTGGCTTGGGGTTAATATTTTGTCATTTAGATCTGAGAAACAATGGCTCCCCTACAAATATGCCTACTAGCTGCTTGTCATGAGACAGAGCATACAAGGAGGCGGCGCCCAGGCTCAGATCTTCCTTCGTTTATGCTGAGTATTTTACAAAATTTTATTAAAATAGAAAATATCTAGGGGTGCCTGGGTGGCTCAGTTGGTTAAGCGTCGGACTTCAGCTTAGGTCATGATCTCGCGGTTCATGAGTCCTAGCCTCGAGTCGGACTCTGTGCTGACAGATCGGAGCTTGGAGCCTGCTTCGAATTCTGTGTCTCCCTCTCTCTCTTTCTGCTTCTCCCCCACTTGCGTGCTCTCTCTCTCTCTCTCTCTTTTTCTCAAAAATAAATAAACATAAATTTTTTAAAAATATAAAATGATTTTAGGGGCACCTGGGTGGCTCAGTCATTTAAGCATCCAAGTTCATCTCAGATCATGATCTCAGGGTTTGTGAGTTCAAGCCTCACATCGGGCTCTGTGCTAACAGCTCAGAGCCTATAGCCTGCTTTGAAATCTGTGTCTTCATCTCTCTCTGCCCCTCCCTCACTCACATTCTGTTTCTCTCTGTCTCTCTCTGTCTCTCAAAAATAAATAATCATTAAAAAAATTTTTTAATGGTTTTAGAAAAAAAAACAGAAAAGATTTTCAGGTCCCAGGTAATAATCTTCTTCATCCAAGTACTCACTTGAACTACAGTGAAACTTACAATAGTTGACCTTACAACAATTGCAGCTTCATAGACAAGTGGGATCACTTTTGTTTAGTGGCAAAGGGACAAAAAATGGTTTCGGCCCCAGCTGTTCATTAAGGAGGAAATATAGGAACATGAACTATCACTGTTGTGTTTGAAATGTCTTCAGACTTTTAAATATTGTGAAAAGTATTTCTGAGATGAGGACCAATCTGAATTAGTAATGCTAAAAAGGCAACACACACACACACACAGAGACACACTGGTAATTTTAGAAAGTCTTTTCAGGAAGAACTGAAGCTGTGCCTAAAAGCTTGAGCAAGCATCACGCCTCATCCAGGAAAGAGCCCTGCACATGTCCCCTGGGAACATGTGACCTGTAGATGCTGAGGGCTGATGTGTGCCTCCTATCCGCTGTGCTTCCTCTCATCGGCACAAATTCACAGTCTCCTGCTGCGACCAGGTCAGTCCATGACAGCCGAATACAGGCTGGTGTAGTCATTGTGAACCTTACGTTTTGGGTGCCTTTCCTTATTTCCAGCTAATTTCCAGCTTAGCTCTGGGCCTGGAAATCAAGTCACAGCTCTGTGTGTGAAAGGGGCTGGGATCACACTGAGCTGTAAGTGACCAGACCTCTGCAACATACAGGCACGATCACATCAGAAACTCACAACATTGCCATCTCAGGTGCTTATGAGGTCTGTGGGGACACAGAAGAGAGCAAAAGGCAATAGTAGCAAACGGGCTTCTACAGTAATCCACAGCTAGATGCCTTCAGCACAGTGTAGGTGGGAGCGCTGTCTTCCAGAGTGAGTGCAGTTACATAAAGCTAAGGCTACGTGGGAAGGGAACACTGCTTTGTGCCCACAGGACCTCTGCAGAATTGGCCATCCTGTTACCCTAATGTCTTTAAAAGATGCCCATTCACTTACAGCAAGGGAGAGGAACAGTGTCCCGGTAATTGACACTGATCTAATGGCTTGTCCTTGACATGCCAAGATCCCTTCTGAACCATAGCCTCAGGGCATGTTTTAGCCAACATTGTTGCTAGGACCCTGGTTGTTAGCCGGGGAGCTGGGGAGGCCAGTGGCGGCAGGGATGGCTTTTTGAGCATGTGGCCCGAGCGGCCTCACAGAGCCCCGTACTTAGCGAAGTTCCACACCTGGTTTACTGCTCTACTGTCTCCATCTGAAGGTTCTTTTTATTTTTTTTTTAAGTTTGTTTGTTTATTTATTTATTTATTTATTTATTTATTCTGAGAGAGACAGAGACCACGTGAACAAGGGAGGGTCAGAGAGAGGGGGAGAGAGAGATTAACAAGCAGGCTCCACACTGACAGAGCAGAGCCTGATGCAGAGCTTGAACTCACAAAACCAGGAGATTATGACCTGAGCCAAAACTGAGAGTTGGATGCTTAACCGACTGAGCCCTTCCATCTGGGGAGTCTTAATTTTTTAACAACAGTGTCACATTCTCATTTTCCACTGGGGCTTGCGAATGACGTTGCTGATGCTGATTGACAGGCGGCGAGGCTCCCCGGGCACCATGTCTAAGGAGGTGTGAAGAGCCTGAACAAATGCTGGAAGCATTGTTTACAGGCTTGAAATGAATCTCAAGGATGAGATGTGTGGACGATGTGACTCAGAAGGCTGTATGAGAGCAGGGGTTTGTGGAAGCTTCCAGAAGAGTTCCCAGGGGGGAGGGAAGTATGGTCAAGGTACCCACAAACCCCATCAGAAAGGACTACTGACTGCAGGACCCCCTCGAGCCTACTCTCCTTTCTCAAAAAGTGGCAGTCAGACTGCCCTGCTCGCCCTCAGATTACAGTGGATTCTCTTCTGCCGCCCTGCCCCGCTGTCTGTAGTCTCCATTCTTCCTACCCATGAGGCAGATGGTTGACTCCCAGAGAATAAAAAAGGCGCTCTCATCCCTTCTCTCTGCAGTAATGACCCAAGCTCCATTCTTCCCTAGACCTTCTTTTTTTTTTTTAAGTTTATTTACGTATTTATTTTTGAGAGAGAGAGACACAGAGAGAGAGAGAGAGAGAGAGAGCATAAGTGGGGGGAGGGGGTGCAGAGAAAGAGAAGGAGACACACAATCCGAAGCAGGCTCCAGATTCTGTGCTGACAGCTGAGCGGGGCTCGAACCCACAAAACGTGACATCACGACCTGAGCCAAAGTAGGACTCTCAACCAACTGAACCACCCAGATGTCCCTTCCCTAGACCTTCTTGAGGCTTCCAGAGGAAGGTGAAGAAGGGTGGACATTATAGATTTATGACACAGACTGGTGAAGTCCTCTCTAACTGTTCATCCCAGTGAAAGCGATTGTGTAGTACAATCTTTATGAAATGACTGCATAATGAAATAATTAATCCTCTCTGGGCCTTCAGTAAATTGAATAATGTTAAATCATCACAAGGCAGTTTCATTTTTATTCCTTCCAATAGGCAAGCTATGTACTTCTTCAAAAAATGTATAGCACTTGATTTGGCAGATGACCACCCCTCTATTTTAAAATGAAATAAATATTGAAAAAGTCATCAGTCCAGTGTTTTCACAAAATTTTGATTTCATGGAATGCTTTCTTTGCTAAGAATCATAAGTTTTTGAAAGAACAACTACTTGGAAATATAAAAAACCCTCTTCAGACATTTCTTCAAGGAAGAAAAAAAGCAGAATATGTAGAAACCAAAAACCACAAAAACATGATGTGAGGATAAATTCATAATCCTAATGTTCACACATATAGGTCAAATAAAGGAAAATAAGTGAATTAAGAGTCCAATTCAAGAAATAGAAAAACAGCTATAAGTAAACCCAAGAAAATGGTAGGAAAGCAGAAACAGATGCAAGAAAACAAAATAATAGAATTAAAAAATAAACCCAAGGGTAGGATTTTTAAAAGAAAAAGGTAAAGCAATGGCTGGTGTAGTAAAGAAAAGAAAGAAGAATGTATAAGTCAAAGGATTAGAAATGAAAAAAGAAATAAGGCACCCAGAAGAATAACAACTAATCAAAAAGCAATTTATGTGACTTCACAAATAGATTTGAAAACTAGGATGAAGTTTCCTAGAAGAATAAATGTTACCAAAATTGACCTCAGGAAAAATAGAATTACACACTCAGAAGAAATTAATATTATTAAAGCATCTCCCTCTCCTCCAAACACACACGGAATTTGGATGAATTCACAGAGATGTTCTTCAAACTTTGTAAAAAAGATTTCATTTGGAAGCTCTATAAGCTTTTTTTAGAGCCCAGAAACAGAAAGAAACTTCCAGTTCCTTTCATAGGGTCAAAACTAAAGCTTGAATATAATGTCAAATCTCAGAAAGAAATCTGCAGACCATTTATGTTAATACATATGAATGTACAATATGAACTATAATCTTATGTAAGTCAGTGGTGCATTAAAGAAATAACTTACCATGGGGCACCTGGCTGGCTCAGTTGGTAAAGCATGGACTCTTGATCTCAGGATTGTGAGTTTGAGCCCCACGTTGGGTGTAGAGATTACTTAAAAATAAAATCTTTTTTTTTTAATTAGAAAATAACTCACCACCACCAAATAAAATTCATGCCAAGATTGCAACATGCTAAAATGTAAGCAAAAAAACCCTTAGCTTTGCCTTTTATCATAATAGGAAAAGCTGTATAGATATTTACTGAATTTAAAGGGCATGTTGGGATTGGTACGACTAACACACAAGCTATATAGTTCCAAGGACCTACCTTCCAGAACAGTTGTAAAGACAAACAATGGTTTCAAAAATATGCCTCACATCAATGCAAAGGCATGAGAACAAAAGTTATACCTCGTAGGGCAACTTTCTCATGTTCTGCAGGGTGAGAAGCTACAGTTTGTATAATAATGGTTGTAGATTTTCTGGAACAACACTGAGGAACCCCACTAGATACATAGAGATGTAGATATATGCAGATATTATGATCAATATAAAATGTAGTGGCATTTTTATTGAAGACAGAAACAATTCAAGAAATTCTGCAGTAACTGGGTGGAAGACACAATTTATAAATATGTATATACTATGTAATATATTATATATTAATAGTATATATATTAGGACAGAGAATAATTTTCAATTATTTACAGATGCATAATATATGATTGTAAAACTTGATACACAAGAAAATCAACAGACAAACATTAGCATCAATAAGGTAATTCAGAAAGAGGATTGGTTGTAATTTAACCTATAAAACATAAGTATGCATGTGGTTTTCCCATATTCAGATCAATCATCAGAGGATAAATATAATGGATAAATGGAAAATATCTCATTTACAATAACAACAAAAATATTTAAGAATAAGCTTCAAAAGAAATATGCTAGGTCTACAGGAAGAAAACCTCACCAATTCAGGGGTATTTAAGAAAATTTGAATACATGAGAGCTACATCTTGTCTTTAGGACAAATCATTATTTAAAAATATCAATTCTTTTTTTTTTTTAATTACAAAACTTATTTATTTCTGCTCCTTTCATACATCTTACTGTAGAGGAAACGGTCTCGCAGACACATCTGAAATAATGTACTGTCGCGCACTCTGTTTAAAGGCAAAGCACCGTGGGTAAAGCGGATCGTCTGTCCAGAGTTCTCAGCTTACAGGATCTCGCTTCCTGATTTTACATTAATTTTTGAAAGTCACAAATGTCATCTCTAAAAACTGTTAAGGGGGCTGTAAAAAATGATCACTTTATTCAGTATTATAGTTGTAGAAATGGAGTATATTTTCTCTAAGAAATGAAAAACTAAGAAGTAAATGCCACTTCACATCGTTGGTACGTCGGCATAGGCCAGCAGGAAAAATACTGTGATAAGCTTGTCTCTTTGATACCAAGACATTCTAGTTCAAGCTTTCACACGCTTCCTATGTTTTCACTAGATGCTTCTTTTCTGCTGCTTCATTCTTTTCTATAGTTCACATCAGAAGATTGGTACAGCCTTTAAAACTTCATTAGCAGGAGCAAATCCAGTATCCATAGATTTCTTCTCAAAAGGCATTTTAACCCATCAGATATCCCGGCAGTTTCATTCTCATGAATACTCTAGCCATGAAAAAACTCAATAGGACACAGACGAATCCAGTGAATAGAAGAAGAAATCTATTGAGTTTTGGAATGTTTGGTGCATTTGATCGGTCCAGGATTATGAAACCTAAACCTCCCATTGTGAACAGGAAGCTGGATGCAAGTCCTTCCATAATATATTGTCCATTTACTCTGTAGGCCAAGAAGGCTACTGGTCTCTGATGTCCATGTTCATCCGTCATAGAGCCAACACTTGGGGGTTCAACAATAACATCATAAATTATTCCTCCGGTAATGAGGAAGTAAGACACCACCACCAGAGCGTACACCGTCATGGCCGACGGCATATGCACCCAGGGCGGCTTCTTCAGCTTCAGGTTGGGGGATTTGAGCACTAAGAACGGGACCCGGTACAAAGTCTCCATGTTGGTAGCGGCACGGGAGCCTCTCGACCTCAAGCCCCACGCGCCACCCTAAAAATATCAATTCTTCTTAAATAGTCTGCCAACAAAATATTTTTCTGCGACCTTAAAATGAATCTGGAGAAATAAACATGTGGTCATAGCTAGAATATCTTTGGAAAAGAGTAATGAGACAATGAAATATTCATATCCTGAAATCAAATAATTAAGTAATTAAAGTTAAATTTTACTTAATTTACTTCATTTCAGAATGTGTAAGTAATTAAAATAACTTTAATGCCAAAACCAAAATTGTTAGAAAATCATTGGAATAGAATAGTCTAGAAATAGATCCAAATTTATGGGCTTATGAGATGTTCCTTAGACTAAAAGAAAAATTTCAAATAATTGAGTAAAGTTGAAATAGGTGTTAGCCATTTTTAAAAATAAATACAGCTGAGTAGCCCATTAGTCATATCAAAGCAAAGTCTCTGTATCAAAGTTTTAACTGTAAAAAGTAAAACCACAAAGTATCGATAGAAAGTATAGGTTTGTTTATTTCTAATTTTGAAGTGGGGAAATGGTTGTTAAAGAAGATACATAACTTACAACCATAATGGAAAAGATCAACAAAAATCACAACATAAGGTTTTAGAAATTCATATGGTAAATTACAAAAAAAAAATCTAGAAAACGAAAGGAGCCATATTTGCAACACATATATCAAGGAATTCATGGATTTCTTTAATTTTCCATAAAAAATTAATTAAAAAAAACAAGGTTGCAGAAAAAAATAAATACCAATGGCCAGTAAATAAATGGAATGATGCTTGGACTTCTTTATAACTAAAGAAATTCCATTTAAAAGAAAAATATATTAGATTTTACCTACTAGGATTCTAGGTAGCATAGGCAAAGATGTGAAGAAATATGCATTCTCCTTTAGTGCTGGTAAGAATGGAAATTGGTGCAATTTTGCAGGACAATTTGACACTATAATTCTTCTTCAAAGAACTCATCCTATACAGGAGTTCTGATGCATAGGAGCACATGTACCCCAGTGTTCATAGCAGCGCTCTCAGCAATAGCCAAAACATGGAAAGAGCCTAAGTGTCCATCAATGGATGAATGGGTTAAGAAGATGTGGCTTATCTATACAGTGGAATACTACATGGCAATGAGAAAGAATGAAATCTGGCCATGTGTAGCAACATGGATGGACCTTGAGGGTGTTATGCTGAGCGAAATAAGTCAGGCAGAGAAGGACAGATACCATAGGTTTGTACTTATAAGAGGATTAGGAGGAACTTAACAAAGGACCATGGGGGAGAAGAAGGGGAAAAATAGTTGGGGAGAGGGAGGGAGGCAAACCGTGAGAGACTCTTGAATGCCAGAACAAACTGAGGGCAGATGGGGTGGGGGAGGGTAAGGGGGGTGATGGGTATGGAAGAGGGCACTGGTGGAGATGAACACTGGGTGTTATATGGAAACCAACTTGACAATAAACTATTAAAAAAAAAAAAGGAACTCATCCTATAGATAAACTTATGAATAGATTCTCCCTAAGGTATACTAAAGTATGTATGTATAAATATACATAAATACAAATATAGGTGCATATATATTTACTGCAACATCAAATTCAAGACTGGAAGTATTCTGTGTCCATGATGAAGAAAACAGTTAAATAGATATGATGCATTTTTAGACAAAAATATCAAAGCTGTTGGGGTGCCTGGGTGGCTCAGTTGGTTAAGCTTGTGACTCTTGGTTTTGGCTCAGGTCATGGTCTCATGGTTTCATGGGTTTGAGCTCTGTGCAGAGCCTGCTTGAGATTATCTCTCTCCCTCTCTCTCTGCCCTTCCCCTACTCATGCTGTCTATGTCTCTCTCAAAATACATAAATAAACTTATAAAAAGACTACCAAAGCTGTTTAACAGTGAATGAAGTTGATATGTCTATATTTAATGGGGGAGGCCCGCCAAGAAGTATGCCTCATTTCCTTTTCATTTCTTGGCTCCCGTAGATTGGCCTTATGTAATTTGACTTCTGGAAAGCATCCAACACTTTTTTTTTTTTTTTGCTGTTGTTGTTGTTTTCAACAGCTTTATTTTCAGTATAATTCATATGCCATACATTTCAGTCATTTAAAGGGTACAATTAAGTGGTTTTTAGTATATTCACAAAACGGTGCAGCCATCACCACAATTTTTGTCTCCCTTAAAGAAAGCCCCATAACCCATTAACGGTCACTCCTCTTATCAACCAGCAGCCCTACACAACCACTGATCAACTGTCTGTCTCTATAGATGTGCTTATTGGGGACCTTTTCAACAAATGGAATTATACACACATAATGAAGAGTGGAATTTTTGAGTCACAAAGAAACTCTGAGTTTTGAGGAACTGGGGAAATGTTTTCTGAAGCTATACTCCTTTATATTCTCATCACAGTGCATGAGTATTCTAACTTCTCCACATCCTCACCGACACTTACTATTTCTTATCCTTTACTTTGGGGCATTCCTAGTGCATGAGAAGTGATAATTCACTGTGGTTTAGACTTGCATTTCCCTCATGCACGTTGAATGTCTTTTCAGGTGCTTATTGGCCATTTTACATGTTTTAGGTAAATATCTCATCAGAAAGTTTGCTCATTTTTCCCATTTGGTTATTTATCTTTTTATTATTAGATTGTAAGAGTTCCTTATATATTCTGGATACAAGTACCTCTCAAGCCTATATGGTTTTTAAATATTTACTCTTATTTTCTGAATTTTCTTCATGAAACCATTTGCAGCACAAGAGGTCATTTTGTTGAACGCCAGTTCATCTGTTTTTTTCCTTTTGTCATTTGTGCTTTGATGTTGTACCAGAAAAAGTTTAATCCCTGGTCAGAAGGATTTGCTTCTATGTTTTCATAGATTTTTATCGTTTTAGCTCTTTAGATCTGTGATCCATTTTAAGCTTTATTCTCGGAGAAAGATAGGGACTCACCTTCATTCTCTGAATGTGAATATCCAGTTAATCCAACACCATTTATTTATTTATTTTTTTAAATAGTTTATTGTCAAGTTGGTTTCCATATAACACCCAGTGCTCATCCCCACAAGTGCCCTCCTCCATGCCCATCACCCCCTTTCCTCTTCCCCCACCCCATCTGCCCTCAGTTTGTTCTCGGCATTCAAAAGTCTCTCATGGTCTGCCTCCCTCCCTCTTCCCCACTATTTTTCCCCTTCTTCTCCCCCATGGTCCTTCGTTAAGTTCTTCCTATTCCTCCTATACGTGCAAACATATGGTATCTGTCCTTCTCTGCCTGACTTATTTCGTTCAGCAAAACACCCTCTAGTTCCATTCACATTGCTACACATGGCCAGATTTCATTCTTTCTCATTACCATGTAGTATTCCATTGTATAGATAAATCACATCTTCTTGACCCATTCATCAGTTGATGGACACTTAGGCTCTTTCCATGTTTTGGCTATTGTTGAGAGCACTGCTATGAACATTGGGGCACATGTGCCCTTATGCATCAGCACTCCTGTATCCCTTGGGTAAATTCCTAGCAGTGCTATTGCTGGGTCATAGGGGAGTTCTAGTGCTAATTTTTTGAGAAATCTCCACACTGTTTTCCAGAGGGGCTGCACCAGTTTACATTCCCACCAACAGAATCCAACACCATTTATTGAAAAATATCTTTCCCCCAACTGAATTATCTTGCCAGTATTGCCTAAGGATTATTCTAGAATCAAATGTTGACTGATGGTTGATGCATTTTTATGACTTTTTCATTAAACAAATTGTTGTTCTTTGTGAGTGGAATGTACATAGAATTTATATAACATTTCATGAAAAATTACCACCTAACCTTTTGTTAACCCTCCGGTTTTCACACACATTTGTCAGTATTAAGGTTCTGCTTAAATTCAAGAAGCTCAGTTTGAAAGGCTATAGATGTTTTTGATTTTCCTCTATCATTGTGAAATTATGATGTCACTTTGTTAGCTGATGATGTGGATTAAAATGTTTCCTAGATACTTGTTATTTAGGTATGTGGAGAATTAAGTATAGGAGAAAAAATAGCTCTAGAGAAGGAAATGGAATTACTGAATTTTACCCTGATCATCATAATCACAGCTACCATTCATTGAGCATTTACTCCTCGCTATATATGTTATCGATTTAATTCTTGAAGCAACCTATTTTACAGATTAGGAAACTGAGACTGGGAAAATGCAATAATATCCCTAAAGTTACACTATGTATAGATGGCAAAGCTGGGGTTCAGAGCCAGGTCTACCTGAATTTCAAGTTCAAAGACAGTTTACTTCCCCTTCCTGGAATGGTGCCCAGCACCACATATGGCTCATGCTGAAATCCTATAAAATGGCATCATGTCCTAGGGGAATAAATTCATATATTTGTCCATATAAAAGACAATTATTTTTCCCAGAAGGAGGAAGAACAGTTAGCAAATTCATAACTTGTTGAATATACTTCAAACAAACACACTGCTCCCTTCCAGAAAGGTTTTTTCATTATCCCAGGCAATCAGAAGTACTGAGACACTGTGGTTCATGTTGAGAGCCTATTTGCTTCTCTTGAATCTTAGATTTCACACCAATCTCAGTCAGCGATTTTTTTTTTTTCCTATGGGACTAATTTCTGATGAAGACAGGAAGTAAGACTTGGAAAAAACTCCTGTGTTCCCTCTGGAAAATAATGTAGTCACTTTTCTTACTGGCCTTGCACGTTCAACTCTGTGAAACAATCCTAGAATCAGATCCTAACAAATAGCCTCCAAATGCATAAGTGATTTTTTAAAAGTTGAAAATGAAAGAAACATGTGACTGACTATAGAAGGCAATTTGGGTTATTTCATTGATGAAAAGGCAGAAAAGTATTGGTATTGAGTGTGTGAATGACCCAGAAGGAAAAACACAGACTAGTGTCTGTGCTACAGCTTAGCCCTTGACTTTAAGGTGTCTCCATGTTAAGGTTACTGCATAGCAAAGATTTTACATTGGGTGGAGGAGGAAAAAGCATATGATGTGAAGGACTGGGTTTGCAGTCTGTATTCAACAATTTCTAAGAGGCTAGCCTTAGAAAAATTACAAAACTCCACATTTCATTTCTTTGTCTATAAAATGAAGATGCTTTTAATTGTTAAAATGTAGCCCAATACAGAGATCAGAGCCCTGGGCTTCACACTTATTTACATCAGAGTCCAAATCCCCACTGTGTGGTGTTGGATAGACAGCTTGCCTCTCTGAACCTCAGTTTTTCCTTCTATAAATGGGGTTATTAATACAGAGGGTTTGTGAAAATTAAGATAACATGTACAAAGCACATACAGTTGAACTTGGCTCATACTGCATGCTAAAAATACATGCACCTTTTGTTGTTTATGATCATTGTTGCCCCTACTACGTGAGCTGCCTTGTCCAACACATACCATGAAGAATACCCTCTCTCCTCACTTTTACTTTGAAAGAATAGTCATGTTTAATGATTATCCTTTCCCGTAGGGACAGGCATTTCCCCCTTTGCCATAATGTAAATGTAAAAAACTTCTGATTCCTTTTCATGAGTTCTGGGTGTAGCTGTGTTTACTTTCTCCTTAGAAGTGAACTTCAGTGTTTTAGTTTAATTACTCAAAGCCCCTTGCGGAAAGTAAGCCTTTCCTGGGTCAGTGATTCCCTGGGCTGATACACACAGAAGCGAAGGAGCTGGGGTAGGGGCTGTGGCGCCCCGTCTCCTCACCCGAAAAATGTGCATTTCCAATTCAGAATCTCCTTGGAAACCGTTGGCTCTAGAGGCAGAGACTATTTTTACCAATAGAGGCTGGCCCCTGAAACTTTTTCTGCCAGCTCATCTTACCACGACTTCACTCCTCTGTCCCCACAACCCTTTCCAACTGGAAAACAGAACAAGTTTCAAGGCAATGCTTGGAAGCAGGCAGGCGGGACATGTTTTATGAAAAAGCAAGTCTCTGAAATTAGGATTTCAACCGGCTGTCCCTCCAGCAGCATCTTCCAGCTTTTACTTTCTGCTCTTCAATGAAAGGAGAAATACTGAGAGTGCCTTTGAAAATAAAAGGGAAAAAAATGAAGCACTTCCTTGGTTCTTTTATTATTTGTTTTAGTGTTTAGTTTTGAGAGAGACATAGAAACCATGTGAGTGGGGGAGGGGCAGAAAGAGAGGGAGACACAGAACCGGAAGCAGGCTCCATCCATGCTCCAAACTGTAGCACACAGCCCAACACAGGGCTTGAACCCAAGAACCATGAGATCATGACCTGAGCCAAAGTCAGATGTTTAACCGACTGAGCCACCCAGGCACTCCTCCTTGGTTCTGATTAAAATGCACAAGCCAATGTTAACTTCCTCATATGACTGAAAAGGAACTCACAAAGAGGAGCCTAGGTTAGGCACCCAGGGTAGATGTGACTTCCCATGGAAGGTGCTGTTGGTAGGAGACATGAAGGTCATCTGTTCTTAACTGACTTTGAGACCCCAACAATGATACTCAGAGTCTCCGATGCTAGCTACTCAATGGTCCCACACTACCACTGAACAACACAGCATGTTGTCTTTGAGTTCCTGGAGTAAAGGATTTCTGTGCCTTTGGCTTTCCTTCCCTTTTGAAAATGTTACAATGGATCCCTGTAATATGAGTTACGTATCTGGAAATAGAGATTGTTTCACTCATTTTTAGATGAAGGATTTTAGAGGAAGGATTTAAAATAAAGGATTGAATTCAGTCTTAGGGAGATAAAGGAATTAATCCACAGTCACTCAAGCAGCTTGTGGCAAAACAAAGACTGGAAATCAAGACCAGTTTTCCTCATTCCAGACTGCTCCCCTTCCTGTTATGAAGCCCTGGAAGTTTACTGAGGAGCAGCTTAGCTGGACATATTCTTGCTCTACAAGATTATAAATGGTCTATTCTCAAATGAACTGCAACTGTTAAATTGTTAATAACAATTTAGGTATATTAAAATATGATAATTTGTGCCCAAAGGCACAACTTCTATTTCTAGGCAGATGACACGTACATCTATGCCAAAACTCTCCCTCTTGACTTGGGCTCACATAATATTTTGTATACAAGATAATATTCCTTAATACTTAATCAGTGCATAGTTAATGAGTGTCTCCTGTATGCTCAGCACTCTTCTAGGTGCTGTAGAGATTAGAGGGAAAATTTTTTTTTCAGTACAGATTTAGAAGACTAGAGATGCCTGTGGGAGGAAATTTTGAAGAAGGAAGTCCAAAGGCTTTGACTTCCAAAGACATGCTGGGTCCTAAAGTATGAATGGCTGCTGGGAGACCACTGGGGTGAGGGGGCAAGGGGTGTGCAGAGATTTTATAGAGACTCTCACTGAGACAATGTTATATCACATTGCCCAGGTCAAGGGAAAAATCTTAATGTTTCAAGATGAAATATGCTTTACATTGCTTAAATCAAGACTCTGTGTGTGGGTTTAACTTGTACGAAAGGAGAACAGGAGCTAAGTCATTTGCAGTCAGAGAGCTAATAAAACCCCATGAGACACCACTTTCTTTCTTAGCAGAATAATAGCTAAAACTTAAAGATGATTATGACTTTTAGTCTGTGAGCTTTTCTGCTGACAGAGATCTTTTTCATGTGTGTGTTAGATCTAAATGGAAAGATGGGTGTCCTTGAAAAAAAATGTTGCTTCCAGAATTAGGATCCTCTTGGTTCCATAAGGATGATTTGTGACTCAGGTTTGAAAAGATTTTTGATTTACTTGTAAGAAGAGAAGCGTGTCTTGAAATGGTTTCCAAGTTTGTCAGACTTTTCTTTAATGAATTAAATGCCATCTTCCAGCCCTCATTGTTAGAATGTTATAAATTTATCTAACTCTGAAGTTTATAAAGGACTTGCGCTTCCTAGGAGAGGAAGAGAGGGCAAGCTTCAGAGAGGTTGGGTGACTTGCCCAAGGTTATACAGCTAATAAGTGACAGAGTTAGATGAGAAGAAGTCTTCACTGATTTTATCCAATGCTCTTTCTCTCATACTCTAATGGCTTAGCATTAGAAGGAAAGAAGGGCAAAGTAAGTAAGATAAAGATAAGGGTTAGGACTGATGAGATACTTGCTAAGGTAATCCAGTTTCCTCCAAAGTAAAACAGTTGGAAAAGAAAATTGACTTCATTTTTATATGTTTTAAAGCCCTCACCAGTGTTATATAAATGAAAAATTAATGAACACCTGTAAAAGATTTCATTGCCTCACTCTCTGGGGCCACAATTTAAAGTTAATGTTATTTTCTGTATTAATAGCTGCTCCCAGTGATGTTTCCTTTTAAATTAATGCAGATGCCAGGTAATTTGGAAGAGACCAAATAGACCGAGAGGAACAACTCACATTGCTCACTCAGCAGCCCTCTCATTTGAAAAGAGAGCTACAGGACCAGTTATTACCATTGGGACCTTGTTGGCGGTCATTAGATGCACACAAGCTACTCCTTAAGAATTACATCCTCTAGTTCTTATCCTTTGGAAAACTTGTGGGCTCCTAGTAATTGTAGAATAGAATTACATTATCACAATACTCCCACTGAGTTTCTCTCCCCTCTTCATTTTTTAAACATTTTCCTTAAACATGACTGCTTGCTCCAGCACCGATAAGGGAGTGGGTTGACACGTTCTGCTCATAAAATGGTAATGATCATCATTGGGGTGATTGCAGATGAAGAATGGAAACATCCTCAGTCTGAGAGCCCAAGCTTAGTATTCGGAGGCATCCTCAAGATTTTTGCAAACTCTCTAAGTCGTGTCTTTATTCTGGAAGAGCTGAGGCTTCAGCCCACCCTCCTTTGACCTTCAGCCTGACCTCCCTCAAGGAAAGAGAACCTCGTATGTGTTCCCAGATTCATGGCTCACCCCTTGTCATCAGAGGCGTAATGATTTCTCTGGACAGGGAACCAGACAAACGTGTGGATGTCTTTTCTGACACCAGTTTGAAGTTATCCTGATAAATTAGCCTGAAGTAGAGTGGAATTCCTCAAGTGCAGTGACTACTTCATGTTGAATTCATGTGGGGCTTTCATATGTGCCTGCCCCCCTTCCTGTTAGTCTCTAAGTTTGCTTTTGAAGCGAAAAATATGGAGAATTAATGAAGTAGCTGTAGAAATCAGACTCTAAATATCACCACTAATATATATACCATATATATATACACACACATACATACATACATACAGTGCATATACACACACATACATACATACACACAGTGCATATACTACTGTATAAATATGCAAAATGAATTTTAATACATGCATAGAAAATGCAAAGCAAAGGAGAGATAACTATAAATAGGAGTTGTATTTTTCCTTTACTCTACAGATTCATCTTAAGTTCTTTCTTAACCAAGGTTTTAAAGTCTTTTTATGAGGTAACTGGGCTGATCATCATGTTCTCTACTCACCATGTTTCTCTCTAGAGGCCCTATTGGGATATGGTAGGGAAAACAATCTTAATGTCCTTTATAGACAGTCCCTAACTTAGGGGATGGTTTGACTTATGATTTTTTTACTTCATGTGGTGGGAAAAGTAATACAAATTCAATACAAACTATACTTTGAATTTTGAATTTGGATCTTTTCCTGGGCTAGCGATATGCGGTATGATACTCTCTCTAATGCTGGGCAGGCACAGGGAGGCTCACTCCCAGTCAGCCACGCGATCACAACGGTGAACGACCAATACACTCACAACCATTCTGCACCCGTGCGACCACTCTGTTTTTCACTTTCAGTGCCGTTATTAGACAAGTTATGTGAGATATTCAGTGCTTTATTATAAAATAGTCTCTGTGTTAGATGATTTCGCCCAAGTGTAGGCTAAGGTAAGTGTTCTGAGCACGTTTAAGGTTGGCTCGGCTGAGCTGTGATGTTCAGTATCAGTAGGTTAGGTGTGTTCAGTGCATCTTTGACTTAATATTTTCAACTTACAATGGGCTTGTCAGGACATAACCCATTGTAAGTCAAGGAAGATCTATACTTAAGTTCTTTCTACTTGCTTGTTACTGGACTAGCAAAGTTTAATGGGCACGTGAATGGTGGCAGAGCCTCGTGTCCCCAAATACCTGGAATGTTAGGCAAAAAATAGTTGGATTAAAGACCCAACTGTATCTTTCCCTTTGAGGGAAAGATCTTTGAGGCACATCTCAAATTAATGATTATACGTCTTGATTAAAGTGCTCTTAATATAAAATCAACTTGAACCACAGCAAATAGAAGAGGAGAAAAATATTATTCTTCCCAATGTTCTGTGGATTTATGGACTCATTTTAGCAGAATCTTAGAAGTAATTTTGCATATGTTTTCACTGAGTCCCAGATAGATGACATGATATGCCCAGGTTGACTTAGCCAGTCCCAGTGGGTGGCAGGTCTGATGCTCAAATCCTTCTGTGCTCATTCTCATTTTAGAAGAATTTATATTTTAAGGTGGAGAAGTGTTGGATTCCTGGGGCATGAATAATCTCACATTTTATGCCCCCTTAAATTCTTTTTCTTTTCTTGCCTTTCTTAAGAGAAAATGTACTGAAATAAAGCATCTCATGTGCCTTCTCTTTTCCTGATTTGAGATGATTTTTTTTTACCATTTTATTGTAAAATGATATGTAGATGCAAAAACCACACCAAACACAAGAGAGATTTGGGATTGTTCTTGCCAGACCCTCGGCAGGTTGGGAGTGCTTGCCCTTGCCCTTCTCTGCCCTGTCTTCTCCCAACTGATGCTTTACTGGGAAGCCAACTTGCAGGATTGCTATGGACCCCATCTGCTCCTGGACCTGCCCAGCCTCATGTCTCTGGATAGGCTCTGCAAAGCTCTCAACCTGGGACATTCCTTTGCTGATCTCAACTGATATTTTATTTAATCTATCTATCTATCTATCTTTACATTTATTTACTTAGTTTGAGAGATTTGGAGAGTGTGTGAGTAGGAGAGGGGCAGAGAAGGAGGGAGAATCTCAAGCAGGCTCCTCACTGTCAGTGCAGAGCCTGAAGCAGGGCTCAAGCTCAAGAAACCATGAGATCATGGCCTGAGCCAAAATCAAGAGTCAGATGCTCAACTGACTGAGCCACCCAGGTGCTCCTGATATCATATTTTTTAAAGGATAGTCTTCGTTTCTTATTCCTCATCTCTTTGTTCTCCTTTCTGAAATATTTCTTTAAGTTTATCTACCAATGCTGAGTATTTTAATTTTATTTTACAAGACTATTTCTTACCCACAGATTGTTTTTCTTTTATAGCATCCTCTATTTATTTGATGGATACAATATTTACTCTTCCTTTCTGATGATAGGTTCAAATACCTTTCAAGTTTCCCTTCGTGTTTGGCTGTGTCTCATTTTCCTATGTGATCTTTCTCCCCAGTGTTTGTCTTGGTCTGTCTCTCTCAGACAGGCGGCTTTGCTCGGTGTCTGATGACCTTTGCTGTCTGTCGTTTTTGAGAGGGGGCCCTGCAGACTTGATGGAAGGTTCGTGTTGGGAGGGCTGGCTCTGCTGACAGGTGATCAGGGGACTCGTCAAACAAGTGACAGATGGCATTATCTGGAGACTGTCTCTCTGAGGTCTGAAGTTTCCTCAGAGCAGAATCCTCCAACTTAACTGGCTGCCAGCATTCTGGAAGCAGGACAGGGAAGGTGTCCAAGGACTCCACCATTCAACGCGTAGAGTTTCACTTCATCCTGTTTTGAGTCCTTCTCTCCCTGACAGTCCCCAGTCTGCCTGGTGCTTTGAGTCCTGAGTCATCCAGAAAGTACACGTCAGATTTCCTGTGGGCAGGGTGTGTTGTGGGGTGGGTGGGTAGAGAAGGAAGGGGATAGACATGTTGCAAGGCATCAGAGAAACCCACTGTTCTTTCAGCTGTCTCCCTGCTTTGGCCTTGTTCCCCTCTGTACCTCCCCCCAAAACCCATTCCTGCCCTCCCTTCCCAGTAGCTGGTGTTTCCAAGAGCTTCGTGGTTCCGCAGCGAGAATCAGCGGGCTGCTTACTGGTATGCCTCTTGGGGGCTCTTGAACCATAATTCTCCTCTGCTCAATCTGTTATTGAGCAGATTCTTTTTCCTTTCCCCAATTTGTGTTAAATCCTTTCATCCATTGCTATGTCCTCCAGTTTTCCATATCCATATGCTTAATGACTTTTTAGGTTTTGAGAAAGAAAGGAGGTAAATGGGTGTGGTTATCTTGCTGTTGTTAAATTTGATATCAATAGGCTTCATTTGCCTTCTCAGTATCTCCGTAAAGTCACTTCAGTTAATTTGATCCATTGTTCAGGGTTGCTTAAAAATTTTTAAATGTTTATTTATTTACTGAGAGAGAGAGAGAGAGAGAGAGAGAGAATGAGTGGAGGAGGGGCAGAGAGAGAATCCTAAGCAGGCTCTATGCTGTCATTGCAGAGCCTGACCTGGGGCTTGATCCTACGGATGATGAGATCAGAACCTGAACCAAAATTAAGAGTCAGATGCCTAGTTGAGACACCCAAGTGCCCCGAGGTTGCTTAAAATGTTTAAGTAAAATTATATTTAGACCAAAGTAGAAACTTTATTTATTCACCAGTGTATCCTTTATATTAAAAAAAAAAAAGAGCAGAACATTTATTACTTGCTCAGACAGTAATGATTTTAAACTGGTGAAGACATCTATCAATAACATTTATATTAAGAGATTTGTTTTGCTTGTTTGAAATTATAAGGAAACTTTAACTCAGATAATTCATTTTCAGTTACAGCATTTTATATTACTTTATTTTAGAGAATATTTCCTTGAAATAATTTTCTTTGAAGTTTTAACAACTTCATCTCAGAATTATAGTCATAGCTTTTCTCTTTAGAAAGTCTCCACCAAATTTGGTCAGCCCAAACTTTATCTCATGCCCCTTGCTCTGTTGTGAAGCCACCGTGTCCTTACACATAAAAGGGCCTTTGGTGACCTTTAATTGAGAGGTTAATTTTGATTTTGCAAAGCTTTGTCACATCTGTAAGTGAGTGAGCATCATTTTCAGAACAGATAATAATTTAATAAGGAAAAAAAACCTTATGTGTTACTTCCTGCAAGGACTACAGTATTAATTTTTATAGTCAGAGCAAACGACTTTGTTATTCTGCCTAAATCGCCTACATTTTCCTCCTGGAAATGGAAGTCTTTCTTCACACACATCAGGACCAGCTCTACTTGCACACAATCTGTCTTGTAAGGTACTTACAGACCTCCTCACCCTGCAGACAAGGGTACATGGCTCTGAACTTTTCACTGCAAGTCATTTCTTGGGTTTTCCCATGAAAGCTCCAGTTAAAATGCAAATATATTAGTAGCATTTTCATCCACCGCTATCTTGGGTGTAATTAGGACAACTGAATTCAACAGGGCCATAGGATAGGTAAGTTTAAATGGGACCAAACCAAAAAATCAATGATGGAAAGCACTGTCGAGCCCTTGCAGAAGTGAGAGGTGGAGAGGAAGTGGGAATCTCTCAAATCTACTTGAGATGGAAGGGGCTGCTTTTTTAAACTATTTATTTATTTGTTTGTTTGAGAGAGAGAGAGAATGTGTGAGTGGGGAAGGGACAGGAAGAATCCCAAGCAGTCTCTGCACTGCCAAGGCAGAGCCCAGTGGAAGACTCAAACCTACAAACCATGAGATCATGACCTGAGCTGAGATCAAGAGTCAGACGCTTAACCAGCTGAGCCACCCAGGTGCCCCTGGAAGGGGCTACTTTTAAGGGTAGTGAGCCATGCTCCTGAATTATTCACGCAGATGCCAGAGGAAATCTGGCAGAGGTCCTGTAATAACTATAGCTCCCCTAGTTATGTAGCTACTACTATTTTCCATATGTTTTCATATCCATTATCTCCTTTCATTTCCTCTCAATAATCCTGTGAATCTTGTGAAGTAGAGGAACAAGTTACAACTTATAAAGTGGGGAAACTGGGACCGGAAAAACCATGCAGCCATTCTGAAAAGTCACACCGCTGATGACAAATATCTGGAGCCAACATTAGGACCCAAGTTTAAGGACTCCAGGCTGGGGCTCTTTGCTAGACAATGCTTTTCAAAAGATCCCCCAAAATAACCATAACTGCAGTTGAAGTGACCAGTGGGCCCCAAGATCTAAAAGGAGAGTCTCAAGAGGCCCAAAGTAAGTGTGACATTTTCTCAAAGTCTTGTTTAATCTTACAAAAGAGTGAAGGTTTGTGTTTCATTGTGTATTACTTTGTTTTTTTTTTTCTTTGTAACAAGCAACCTCAATCTCAGGGCTTAAGATAGTCAGACTTCAGTTCTCACTTATGGGTCTGTGGGTTGGCCATGATTGTGCATGCTTGGCTGGGATAGGTCAGACTTGACCCTAGGCTGTGTGTTGGGTTCAGCTCTGCTCTACGGATCTTTTCATTCTGCTTCAACTGTCAATGACCCAAGACAGGTCAGAGGAACAAGTGGAAAGAGGCAATGCCTTTTAAGGCAGCTGTCACCTCCCAACCTCCTTCTGATGACTGAAGCATGACATACAGCTGAGCCTAAAATCACTAGGACAAGATGTATATTCCATTGCTCTACTGTACTGCAAATTTGCATGACAGAGAAAGTGAAGAATTGAGAAAAGTAATCCAGTTGACCACAGCCTTTCTTGTTGACCACAATTATTTACCCCCACATGCAAAATATATTCACCTCCACCCTAAGACTCCCCAAAGTGTCTTCTTATCTCAACAGTAAGCTAAAAAACCTTAATCTCCTGATCGACATTGGTCTAGATGCAACTCCATAAGTTATGGAGACTTATACACTAAGAAGACACATTACCTGCCTAACCCCTTATGCCCATATGCACACCACTACATAGTCAACATGCAATGGTGGAAGACGAAGAGGTTAAATGTCAAAAACATTTGGCAGATCAAGAACAGTAGGCACATAATAGTTACTAATCCACTGAAATTTTGAAATCCCACTGGGAAAATATTGTCAGGCCATAGATAAGGGAGTGCTCCTTGATTGGGGCCAGTCCTGCTCCCTGGGAACAGTCCTCAGCACGTTGTTCTCCATTGCCCTTCACTCTACCTGCCAGAAGTTGATCATCTTTCATGGCCACATTTGAAGAGGGTTGTGGTGAATATGTTCTTCCTGGTGGCTGCACAGTTAGCTTTTTCTGGCTGATTCCTGCCTATGGACTGTTGGTTGTCCTTAAGTCTTTTATAGCCAACTATAGTTTCTTTTAATTAAGTCTGGTGTTAGTTATGCCAATATAATTGTCTCAAAAGCTTTGCAAGTTTTCCATATATTTCATCCAGCCTATTCCTTGTGTTTAAGCCACACCCACCATTCTTTTCGGACATAGATCTCTCTATAGACTTATTTATCAGTCCTTTGAGCTTAATAGACTTTTAGGGGACTATACCTTTAACCAATATAGAAGCATCTTTCTAGTTAAAACATACTTTGGAGTCTTTGGGTACCTGGGCGGCTCAGTTGGTTGAGCGTCTAAATTCAGCTCAGGTCATGATCTCATGGTTTGTGGGTTCAAGCCCCACGTCAGGCGTTGTGCTGACAGCACCTGCTTTGCATTCTGTGTCCACCTTTCTCTCTGCCCCTCACTCCCTTTCTCTCTCTCACTCTCAAAAATAAATAAACATTACATTAAAAAAAAAATCCCTCTGTAGGAGCCATTTTAATCCTTTCAGATGTCTTTAAAAGGTGTGACTACCAGAGTCTTGAGTAAGTGTTTGCCTTGAGTCTGTATTTTATCATATTTATTTAATTTCTATTATAATTTATTGTCAAATTGGCTACCACACAGTGTGTACAGTGTACTCTTGATTTTTGGGGTAGATTACCGTGGTTCATTGCTTACGTACAACACTCAGTGCTCATCCCAACAAGTGCCCTCCTCAATGCCCATCACCCATTTTCCCTCTCCCCCACCCCCCACAGCAACCCTCATTTTGTTCTCTGTATTTAAGAGTCTCTTATGGTTTGCCTCCCTCCCTCTCTGTTTGTATCTGTTTTTTTTCCCCTTCCCTTCCCCCATGGTCTTCTGTTAAGTTTCTCAAGTTCTACATAGGAGTGAAAACATATGATAACTGTCTTTCTAAGACTTATTTAACTTATCATTAATACCTTCCAGTTCCTTCCACGTTGCTGCAAATGGCATTATTTCATTCTTTCTCATTGCCAAGTAGTTATTCCATTGTATATATAAGTCACATCTTCTTTATCCATCCATCAGTTGTAGGCATTTAGTTTGAGTCTGTATTTTAATGACTGCCTTGGGGTGATAAGGTCTTTTCCTGAGGTAGTGCCTTAATGCCTTCACCTTTGATTTGATAAGAAACAGTTTCATTTTCCAACCCTTCAAGTCCTCAAATCTCTGGACTCTCTATTCTCTTTGCAAACTGGCTTTTATTGAATTTGTATCCTTCTTATAGTACCTTACCAAAGGAGCCAGCTCATTCTATCAACACTTTGCCTCAAAACACCACAATTTATTATGAACATTTTCTGTATTCTGCGTTTTACCATAGAGGACAGTATGACAAAATGGTTAGTTGATTACGTATCATAGGTTACAATTTTCCATTCTCCTGTGACTTCCTTACTTCCTGTCCACTAATCTCATAGCCAGTGCTGCAGAGATTTGTTACTAGCATTCTTTCAGGTACCAATTTCTGTATTACCAGTGCTTGCCATGTAACGAACAAAATCAAAACCTCCAGGGATAAAAGAGCAAGTAAATATTTTTCTTGCTTCTGGTTCTTCAGTTTTGTCTGACGTGGCTCCAGGCTTTAGGTTGGGTTCAACCAGTCTCCACAAGTTTCTTTTCCTCCCTCCAATAAGGGAGGATAGCAAGAGCGATGATCAGAAAGGCATGATGCCCTATAGAGTCTAAGGTCAGAAGAAGGTCACTGCTACTTCCTCCCCATTCACTTGTCCAAAGCATGTCACATGGCCAAGCCCCAAATCAAAGCCTACTCTGTGAGTCACGTGGCAGAGAAGAAGAGTTGAGACAAATAAACCAATTTATCATGCATTTCACAATGTATCTTGTTTAATGCAGTTATTTAAATATTGTTATCCTGAAGACTTCAAGTAAAATCAATATTCCAGGATTATTCCTTTCATTTATTATGGCTTTGAATACTCCTATCATTCTACCAAGTGCCCCTCAGAGTTACATGCTGTCCAATATGGAAAGCAGACCCTCATAAAATCGTGTCTCGAGCATTGCAAGGAACAATGGTCTTGTGGGTCTGATAAGGATATTCTGATTCTATAGCAGGAATGCGGGAGAGGGGCATGGAGGACACTGAACACTTTATTCAATACATAATTTTGCCTTCGGTTGTCATGAGTCAAATTATGTCACTTCTGAAATGTGGCCTCCCATGCTCCATGTCTTCTAGCAACAAAATTACCAGGCAAACTGAATGCAAGAGAAAGTCTTCCTTTGAAAACATGTACAGATTGTTGCCCACTATATTAGAAAAGAAACAATACAAGAATACAATGTCCTTTTCTCATTCATCCAACAAATAACTTTTACATATCTCTCATGTGTCAATAATGGTGCTGGTGGCTAATGATATGATTATACGATAGTTAACGAAGTGTGATCTAGGGACCTTGAGTGAGTGTCCTGAGAAATTTCCAAGGGGTCTTCAGGAGCCAAACTAGTTCCACCATGATACTCAAAAGTATCTTAATAATATATTATTAAGTATTCTTAGTATCTTAATAACAGATAGAGAAGTTATTGTCCGGTATGCCAGCCATTTAAAAATATTTTCAAAAATGTAAAACAATGCCATGCTTCTCACTATTTAAAAAAATGTTTTTAACTGGCCAATGTGGGGCTCCAACTGACAATTCTGAGATGAAGAGTCATATGCTCCACCATCCAACCCAGCCAGGTGCCCCACTATTTTTTGTTTTACTTTGGAAAAACAGTCATTCTTCCTAAGAAATATTGTATTTATGTTAATAGGTAAGACTTTATTACTGTGATTTTTGTATGAATTAAGGAATTACCGCTGTTTAAATGTTCACAATTTTCATATTGATAGATATAACCCACATCAACAAAAGTTCTCTTTGATATCCTCAAAAAGTGTTAAGAGTGTAAAGGATCCTGAGATGAGGTACCGTGAGAGTAAATGGCGGCATCATAGCTCCTTCCCGTGTGGAGTTCGTACCGAATTGTCTGCCGACCGCCCAGCAACACTCCCTCCCTCTATGCACCACCCACTATCACAGGGGCTGAATGCCTGAGAACTCATTTCCTAGAACCCCTTGCCAGGAGGGTCCCAGATTAGAACCTGCCAATGACATGCATTCTCACAGAATTTGGAAACTTAGAAGCCAAATCCTTACTTTATGGGCAGGTGTCCAGGCTTCAGCAGATGTGAGAGTTTTCAGCAGCTCTCTGGATAATCACTGGTTTCAGTAATTCATGCAGCTATCTGTGATTCTCACCAATAGCTTCCTGTTGTTCTAGAAATTTCCTAACTCTCTTAAAGCAAGTGGAAAACTTTAATAGTTCTTCCACTCTTTCAATATTTTTATAACCAGGAATTTCCCTTATTTACAACCTTTTCTGCTAGAAATACCTGGAGATTTTTGTCTCCCTGAACTTGTTTATTTTGTACTTGGACAGACCAACCATGACCAAATCAACAAATAAATCACAAAAGACACACAGACTATGATAAATACCACAAGAGAAATAAATGAGTGTTGTAATATAGAGTTAGAATCGAGGCTTTATCTCAGGTTACAAAATATATACCTGAGATCTATATAAAACCCATCCACTTATATTGGTGATTACAGACTTTTATTTTAAAAGAAGGTGTGCAGTTTTTTTTTTAAGTTACAAAGGATGAGGAAATAAAATCATCAAATTATATTGGAAAAATGACATTAACATTAAGAAATTAATACCAGTGTTCCTTGTCACAATGATTTGTGAATGTGTTACAGAATTTTACAGATCTTACCGTATGGAAATGTTTTACACAGAAATTCCTGGGAACATAATTTAGAATCTTGTTACATAATAGCTTGATATAAAACATTGATTTGCTGATGTGATTAATGAAAAGCAAAGTTTCCATTAATTTTTATTTTCATTTCTGCAAAATATTCTACTTCATTAACTCTTCTAGAAATATCAGCACGATGTAAGTCAGATGAAACACGATGTCTAGTGGACTGAAGCAGAAACCCTAGATTGTAACAATGACACATATCATACCTCAGCTCTGCAGAAATAAGCAAAGTTCACCATCAGTGATTATTGAATTAAAATATTTACCAAAGTTGTAAAGAAGGCATAAGAGTTGCAGTTATATTCATCAGATAAAATGGATGTGTGTGGGGGGGTTATAGAACTAGATTTCTCTGAGACTTAAGGCTGTCTTTTTAGGTCTATAACACAAAAAAGAATGTGACACAGCAGGACACCCATTTTTCATTAGAATGAGCACTAGATGTCAAATACCAAACTAGCTCCTTTTCCAAATTGCAAAAACCAGTAGGGCTAGTGACTTCTCTAAGGGCAGACTTATCCAGGATCCCCTACTACCTGGGCTTTAGAGCAGTTAATGGAGCCCAAGACTCACTGGCCCTGGAGAATTCTCAGAGCTCAGCTCTGTGGAATTTTTATTATAAGAACAACAGACCTTTGAATCTTTTCCTGAATGTAAAATTTACTATAATGCTGTAAGTACTTTCTTTAAAAAAATTGTTTATGTTTATTTATTATTGAGACAGAGAGACACAGAGCATGAGTGGGGGAGGGGCGGAGAGAGGGAGACACAGAATCTGAAGCAGACTCCAGGCTCTGAGCTGTCAGCACAGAGCCTGATGCGGGGCTCGAACCTATGAACCATGAGATCATGATCTGAGCCAAAGTTGGATGCTTAACCAACTGAGCCACTCAGAAGCCCCTGTAAGTATTTTTTTTTAATGTTTTATTTATTTCGAGGAGAGAGAGAGAGAGACAGAGTGAGCAGGGGAGGGTCAGAGAGAGAGGGAGTAACAGACTGAAACAGGCTCCAGGCTCTGAGCTGGCAGTCAGCACAGAGCCCGACACGGGGCTCGAACCCACGAACCGCGAGATCATGACCTAAGCGAAAGTCGGACGCTTAACCGACTAAGCCACCCAGGCGCCCCAATACTTTTGAATGACTTCATATTCTTTCTCGGAGATGATTGCAAATTTTTCCAATCCTGTCTTAACACTCAAGATAGAATTTCCCCCAGGGGCACCTGGGTGTCTCAGTTGGTTAAAAGCCAACTCTTGGTTTTGGCTCAGGTCATGATCTCACAGTTTGTGCATTCAAGTCCCATGTCAGGCTCCATGCTGATTGTACAGAGCCTGCTTTGGATTCTCTCTCTCCCTCTGTCTTTGCCCCTCCTCTGCTCTCTCTCTCTCTCAAAATAAATAAATAAACTTAAAAAAATAAAAATAAAAAAGAGAGAATTTCCCTCACTTGAAACTTTTAGAGGAAACTGCATTTAAAGAAAATGAAGCTGAAACTTCAAGTGTTTTCAAGTGTAATTTCAAGTGTTTTCCTTGGGGCACCTGGGTGGCCTGGTTGTTAAGTATCTAACTTTTGATTTCGGCTCAGGTCATGATCTTGCCGATGTGGGATGGAGCCCCATGTTGGGTTCTGTGCTGAGCAAGGAGCCTGCTTGGGATTCTGTCTCTCTCCTCTCTCTTGTTCCTCCCTTCCCTTTCTCTCTCGAAGTAAATATATAAACTTTTTTTTTTTTTTTTACAAATAAGTGTTTTTCTTACATGTTTAATTAGGGATTCCTATATACGAAGGCTATAATTGAAAGATTTCTGGTACCAGATCTACCTTCGCATAACTGTAATTTATTAAGCAAGTAACTCACATCCAATTTATCCTATAGACCCAAGAAGACAGTACTAAGTTTCAGGGAAATCTAATTCTGTTGTACACATGAATAACTGCCAGTTACTCAAGCTTATTGAGCCTCAGTTTCCTAATCATACCTAATTGCTAGGACTATAGCAGGGGCTAAATCAATGAATGAATGAATAGTACATGCCTTGGTCAGTATTGGCACACAGTAGGTATATGTAAAAATAGTAGTTCTCTCACACAATCACCTTGGGTACTCTGAAAATAAGTTGATTCTCTGTCCTCCTTCTCAGTATGTCACACATAATGAGGTTTAGAAGTACTGAGGAGTTGGGTGTGTTGCAAATTTATTTGTTGGTATTAATTCATTGGCTATGAGCAATACAAAGAGGAGAGAAGAGTTAATTTGATTAAATGCACTGTCTCCTAACCTCAAGAGTGAATCATGGCACCTATTTCCCAACTAAGCAAGTGCTATAAAAAGCATCAAGGGATTGGGTTTTCCCCTTTTTATTTGTTAATTCTGCTCAAACATTTCCCTTTCCAACTTGTGTTCATTAAAGCCTTAAAAAATCATTTCTATCCTTTCCAGTAAATATTAACATAATATCCTTCACCATGATTAATAACTTTTTTTCTAGAACAAGGTGGTCCTTTTGTTTATATTCAACCCACATGCTTTTCTTCATTTGGTTTCTATGGGTACCTTTCTCTTCTTCTAATGATGAGTCATATCCGTGGGTGCTAAAAAAAAAAAAAAAGGAGGTTATCTAAAACATATTTAAGAAAAGCACATACTTTATTTTTCCCCTGAGTTTTCTTTTCCCAGAGGAAGCATGTTTGTTTAAAGTGCCACTAGCTTTGTAAAAACTAAGTTAGTAGAGGAATAACAACAGCCACAATCAAATGAAAACTAAGGAAGTGTGTTTTAATTATTTTTAAATTGTTGCTTTGTATCTTTTTTAGAGAGGTCCTGATGAACAGATAAGATGACTGCTTAGGTTTGTTTGTTTTGTTGTTGTTGTTGTTGTTTTTTTTTAACCTGGTAGCAGAAGGTGTTAAGGGGTGTTAAGTGAGTGTTAATCAGTTTATTAACTGATGAACAGAGTGAAAGCCAGAGAGGGGAGAAGGACCTTAGGGAAACAAAGTAGGTTGTAAGGTGTAGGATGCTGGAGGTGGAAAGAATCTTGGAGAATAATCCAATATTCCAAACCCCTTGCTTTATAAATGAGGTAGTTGCAAGCAGATGAGACAAAGTGACAATATAATCTGCCCCTGACAATTCAAGAGTTTCAAGTGACTCTGTTTGCATGTGAAAAGCAAAGTGAGAAAAGGAAGTCCTTCTCTATTTAAATTAGGTTTAGAGCTAGAATTGTCAAGTTGTGCTGTCTGTTCTGATTGGGTCATCAAACCGCTTGGGGATTTTTCTAATTTCTAGTGGAAGCTGTGCTTTGCAAACCCAGGGTGTCTATAGGAAAGTAAAGGTCAGTTCCTGCCCCCTGTGACTACCTGAACAGCTTTTAGAACCACGGACAGCTCAGTTTCGTGCAGATCAACTCCCATACTGCAATCCATTTACCCTGGCTTCCATTGCTTTTCATGTAGTCTGCAATCTTGTCACTAAGCATCCAAGATACGCATAGCTCGGGTTCTTAATGTTTAATGAATATATAAAAGTACCCAGCAAGGGCCTTTAGGAACTTACAGTCTAATTAATTAGGAAATAAACAGATGGGTGAAAAAGTGAAGTGTGACAAATCACATGCCTGCATGTATGAGAGGCTGTGACTTAGTAAAGGGGGTGACTCAATATTGCCCTGAATTCGAGCTGGACCAGGAAATGTGGACAGGTTCTAGATGGATAAGCAAGACAGGGAACTGCATTTTAGGGAAGGAACAGCATGTGTACCCACTTTAAATTGTTAATAAACATCATATAAATTAGGATCAGAAAGGGAAGTAATCAGTTGGGGGAGAAGGGATTCACGGTGAGGACTAAATAGGCCTGTCTTACAGGGTCTTGAATACCAACCCAAAGTACCTTATATTTATCTCATTAAATACAGCAATCCTATGCTTCACAAGCCTATTGGGAAATAACCTATTCATGATGGAAAATAGAGAAGATAAATCACCTTGTGATCCATTAAAATAATGACATGAAGCCAAGTTGCCTGATTTCCCAAAAACCTAATTTTATGAGCTACTCCTCTGGTAAAGTTCTCTCCTGACTCTGCAACAGTATAAAAGAACACTCTCTATGCCATAACATTGAAACAGATGAGTGCTTTGGGTTGTGCTCCTCATGTGAATTTTTAAGTCTTTATTGTTATTTCATTGTGGAAATTGTTTGGGCAAATACATATTCAGAAGTATGAATATGTACATCAAAAAGCAAAAGCTTATAATTGGAAGAAACTAAAAATGTAATGGATATGACAGGAAAACAAAGAAATAAAAATGATGAGGCTTGAATTTCCAGTACATGTATCAGTATTTTGTGTGACTGAACCGGAAGGAGATGCCATACCTTGCCTACCCCGTAGCAACCTCTTAAAGGTCAGAATGAAGCCTGAGAAAAACTGGAGAAGTGATGAAGTCTGGTGAAGGGTCGGGGGGGGGGGGGGGGAGACGGGCAGGGAAGGGAGTGAAACAGTCAGCAAGCACCTTCAGGAACTCCATGTAATGCTCTGGTAACTGGGTAGCTATTTAGCCATGTCGCAGCCAATAATCTGGAAGTAGCCTTTGATATCAGGATGGGAGGTGTCATGGGGTCCCATGATTCCCTCTCACAGTTAAGCTGGACATCTCTGTTGGCGCCTGCAGGTAGACCAGAAAGGCCTGTTCGGGAGTTGTCCTTCTCCACTGAGTTTGCAACTCCAGAAGTGACACATGTGGAGTGCAAAGGGTGGTGGGGGGGAGAAGAAGGAAAGACAAACCCACTTAACCAGCCAGACCAACTGAATCAACACTGCTGGCCAAGGGTATCAGTAATGTCACTGGCGGCCCCACTTCACCCTGCTGTGTTTGCACGCCATTTAAGAGCCACTTGCAGCCATTCATCCTCCCGGACTCTGGTAGCTTTATTTTCAGCTCCACCTGGGTAAGGTGATTAAATTGCAAGCCTCAGGGTTCCCTTTATGGCCATTTCTCTTTTCTTGTTCTGAGCTATTTGCCCAGCCTCCTCATCTTGGCTAGCAGCAGTCAGCACCTTTGGGAACTCTATGGAAGGTTCTGGTAACTAGGTAGCTATCTAGCCATTCCAGATGTCTCAGGGTTTAAGTGTTTGGCTATGCATAACCAGACTTTTCTAAAGAGATGCTGGATGGAGGAGGGCCTTCTGGGTTTACCTGGGTCTCAGCCCAGGCTCCTAGGCATTCAGGAGGCCCGAGATACGGTCCTGAGGTTAAAAGTCCTCCTGCTTTCCTCCATCTGGCAGATAGGGACACATGGACTTTAACAACTGTCCAGAGCTAGGGATACTTAGAGGGGAAAAAAGAGCGATGTGAGCGGTATAACCAGTTCCCTTTGGACTAACCTGGTAATGAGTGTGTTGTGTCCCTAATCCAACCTAGCATAGAAAAACCATCACCTTGAAAACTCTTTTTTGATTTCTAAACTGCAAGTTCATAACTACTGAAGCTGAACATAACCTCAGTGGGCTTTCAGCTGCCACGTCATACCTGGGATCAGAGTGTGAATATACAGGAGCCTGAGGAATGGGAGCTCAGGGATGACTGATGATAGGAAACTTCATTTGTGCTGGTTTTCAGATCGAGGGCAGTCCCACTGCCCAACACCAGCTCACACATGGGCTCTCAGGGTTGCTGGCTCTACATTGGAATCCTAACATTCCCCTCATGAGCAGTTTGCCTTCCTCCCTGCGACCCACAGCAAGCTTCGGAGAACGAAACAGAGGCAGGATACGAAAGCTGAGGAAGTGCCCAAGACTAAAATTTTTTAAGACTAAGCTCAGAAGCCTTTCTTGAAGGTGTTGCTATGGAAACCAAAGTAAAAGCCAATCTTGTATCCAAGATTGATGAAATTTCATAGTTGAGCATGACACCACCAGGGGGCAGTATGAAGCTATGTCCACTACTCATTATTTCCGTCTTGACCAAAGTCAAATCCAAACCCCACATAACCTTTTCTGTCCCTGTACAGGAGCTTCTCTAAAGCCCTTAGGTGGCATTTAAACTTTAAAGCTGTGGAAATGTTTAGTAAATCTGACAACATCATTAAGAGTAGGTTGGATTTTTCCCTTAAAACCAATACTAAATTCAATTTTGCCCGGAGTATGTCGCCATTCATTTTCTCATCTGAAATGACCATTTTTCACTGGTTTCACCATCTGAAATAAGAATGCATTATTTAAAATTATGTAAGTCCCTGCCCCAAGCGGAAAAGAAGAAAACTTGCTTTCCTGTGTCTTGTAAAACTTTGCCTCCAACCCTTGTTGTTAAAACTTAGAAGTATTCAAGGATAGCATGACATGCCAAGACAGATTCATACTCAGATGAGTTCAGCTCTTGCCCTGAGAATGGTATAGCTCTTGCCTTCAAGACCCTCCCAGGGGGTCAGACAAAAATAACAGGAAGGCCAGTTCCCTAGCACTCAGTTAGCTTTTTAGGGAGTAACTGGTCAGTTTGGGAAATGGAAGGAAGAAACAAGAGCATCATTTCTGGAACAGTTACTGTTTGGGGAAACTGACATGTTCATAATCTCAGATTTGGGGGTAAGACCCCCAAATATATATTGTATATTATAATATAAGCAAAGTAGGGCACATGGCTTCCTCGTTATTAAGAGGAATTTTTTGCCCTTTTCTTGAAGTTTTCATTATTTCCTAAGCAATGTGTTCTTAGGGCAGTTTTGCAAATATATGATGCATGGGGATAGATGCCAGTTGAGTTGATAATCCAGGAACTGTCTCATAAAAGCACTGAAAAGTGTGGAAGAACATTGAGCTTTTAGATTAAACAGCAGTAAAATAATGTCACAGCGTCATGAACCAGGTGTTGCATTCTTGCCTAATGCGTCTTAATTCTAATTAGTTAAACAGAAAAATTGAGCCCTTATTTTTTGGCAAGGTTAAGTATTTGGTTGAGTGCGCTTAGCACAGGTTAGGGATTTATAAACTCTTAACCCTGTCCCATGTCTATTATTGACTTTGGGAAAGTCATTAAACCTCTTGTTTCTTATTTCTCTGGAGTAAAATGGAAGTAATAAAAAGGCCCATCTCAATGGGATGCTGTGATGAATGTCACAAATGATGAAAATATACTTTGCAAGTTCAACTGGTGCTGATGTGGACCCTTAGCAAAGGCGCACGTGCCTGTTTCACAGAGAAAGAGCCCCTCTGCCTCACATTTTTACTCATCTCCACCTTTGAGTGTGTCCACAAGGTCACCCAGCCCTTCTTGCCTTTATGTGAAGCAGACACAATCATTTCAAAGACATTCAGAAAGTGTCTTATCTTTATGTTCTTCAGGAAACAAGGACTGCTAAAGGCAAATTATTATCATTTTAGCTTATACTCCTCTTTTGCCCCAGGGTGATGGGGAAGGTATAGGGTTTAGAGAACAAAGCGGCTTTATTATGTAGGAAGGAGACAATTTTTTTATGAGAGAAGAAGGCATTAGACCAATACTTCCTGCAGTGGGTTTCTCCTCACTAGACAACATGAAAGCAGGAAGCGGACAATTTTCGTTTTTATTGTGAACTCAACAATTGGCCCAGTGCCTGGCACAAAATAGCCACACAATAGCTTGTTAAAGGAAAGGTGGAGGAGGGGTGCCTGGGTGGCTCAGCTAGTTAAGCATTGGACTTCAAGCTCAGGCTGTGATCTCACTGCTTGTGAGTTTGAGCCCAGCATTGGGCTCTGTGCTGATAGCTCAGATCAGATCTGGAGACTGTTTCTTATTCTGTGTCTCCCTCTCTCTCTGCCCCTCCCCCACTTGCACATTCTCGCTCTCGCTTTCTCTCTCAAATAAACATTTAAAAAAATTTTTTTTAAAAAGGAAAGATGGAGGAAAAAAATCTGCTGGTTCACCTGAAATGCTAATGGCCACTCCAAAGTGCTTAGAAGCTGCATTTTTTAGGAAGATCTAAATAATAAAATAATCATGAAATAATAGGAAGTAATACTCATCAATTTTGTCTCAACTTGCACATAAAATAAAAATTTAAGACATTAAAAGTGGATTTTAACTTTCATCTTAGTTGTTTTATTGGATTTTTTTTCACCAATCAAAGTTTTCTATAAGCCTGAGTGCCCAGCACACACAGAAACGAAGAGAGATGCTAGTTTAAACTCATGTGGAATGTCTAGCGACACCACAGTTGCTCACATGGGAAAATGTAATTTCGACCAGATGGACTTTTTTCATGTTTACTCCTAAGCATCCAAAATATTTGAAGCTGTAAAGGTATAAAGAGCAGATGCAAATGCCTTTCAAACCCACTTTTATTCTGTGGAAGATCAGTGATCCTTGTGAACTGAAAAACTGCAGAGTTTAGTGATCTAAGATCTAAGCTTTTTCAGATTTAGAAGGATTCCCAAGGCTTACCTGTATAGATGGTTTGTACTGCGATCTCGGCAGTCTTGTTCTTTTAGTGCTCTGTTACGAAGAAGCAGCCACATTTCAAGATTTTCTACCACCTTACAGAAAGTTCTACCAGGAGAGGAAAGGAAAACTTGGTATTATTTCAGGAGAAGAGTTATATGCTCTCAGATGACCGCATGTCTCCAAAAAGCTATTGCGGAAGGGAACATAGATTATCGCTTGGAGGAAAATGTAGGCTTAAAGCCACTTTCAAGAAAGAAATACTTTTTAAATTTTTTTTACATGACTTGGATCCATATTCAATAAAGAGCTTTGCTAATCATTTTTCCTAATTGCTTTGGCTAACTCATATTTGATGAAAAAAAATATTGTGAAAACTGCAGTGAAGTATAAGTTGCTCTCCCATGTAATTAGTTTGTTCTCAGAGCTTGTTTTTATTATGAAAATAATTTGTGGTGGGTAGTTATAAGGGAGAGACTCAAGCTGGAAGGCTTCAGGATAATATTCCCTATGTGAAACTGTCTCTACCATGACAATTCATTTTATTCCCTGGAAGTCAAACGTATATTTTACATCTAATTCCTGATATACAGACTAAACAGGCCCAGGCCCTCAATTGTCTGACAGTGTTTCTGTGGCACTTTCACAGAGGGAATTAAAGTCTTCAAGCATCAGTGGCCACGTATTTCCTTCCAGAGAATCTGTTTCTGGGGCTTTGTTTCTCTTTCCTGCCTCTCACTTCCTCTCCCTGAAAATTTGATTGCATGGGAGATACAGGGACTAGCGGAAGAGGGAGGGAAGGAAAAGCCATACCCATAAGACACCCAGAGTGACTGCCTTTTGGGGACATTGACTGGTTTTGTTTATGATTCCTTGAAGTCAAGAGGAAAAAGTAAGGGAAGGGGTGCTTTCGTTTTCTTTTCTAAAATCAAGCTCTCTGCTACCAATGCTCTGGATCCTATCCATTCCACCCTTTTGCACCCCTAAGAACTGTCTCTCAACTATTTTCAACTGTACCCTCCATTTGGGTCTTTCTCCTTTGCCTCCAACCCATGATAAATAAGTCCACCTGTATTTAAATAAAAAGAACTACCCTTAACAAAGTCGTTTTATTTTTTTCTTTCTTTCTTTCTTTCTTTTTTTTTGGTTCCAAAGTTCTTTCCCTGGTGCCTTAATTCAATAAAATCAAACCTCAAGTCTATACAGTAGAGAGAATTTCCCAAATATTTCAGGGACCTTGAATTTTGGACAGCTCCCCCTGACACCCAACCCTTCCGTCCTGTATTCATTATAGAGGGAAAATGTATTAGAAACTCTGGCTAATAAAAATTTCCTGCGCCCTCCACTGATTTATTAAGGCTACTACAGATTTCATAACATTGCTGTGAGTGTGGTTAGTATATTGTAATATTTTCTAGCATTTTTTAGTTCAACTCAGTAAAGCATTCCTTTGTGAAGTTGGCCTCAGGCATTGAGGATACAGCTTGCATGTCGGAGGGGTTGGGGTCATTCTTTTCAACTTCATATATCAACCCTGCTTCACATGAAACTGGCAATATCTAGCAAAGGGTTTAAACGCTGATTTAATAGCAACTAAATTAGGAAGTCTCTCTGACCTTTATACTCTTCAAATGGGATTTTTTTTAAACTCTGAATATCATCAATTATTTCACATTTAGGAGAAGTCTGATCTTACATTCTCATATTCTCTCTAGCTATGCAGGCCTCTTAAATTTCTAAAATGAGAACATTTGACTGGTAGCCAGTGGACCAGAGGGAGAAATTCTGTTGCAAAAAGAGACAAGTTTCACAATTGCTTTTCTCATGAAGATGGGGCTGGCAGAGGATGACTCTGATGATTAACATGTCCTGCTGAATCACAGGGTGTTTCCCACAATTCTGCTACTCATAGAAGTTCGCAGTAGTCAAACAACAAAATTTCACTCAGTCCAACTCGGTAGTTTTATATTCTTCTTGTATCAAGGTCTTTAAACTTTGAAATAAGTGGAGTTCAGCTGGTTTGAAGTTAATATGCACTTAAGCAACGTCTCTTTCCAAAATCTTACTAGTTTTGCATGAATATTCAAAATATTTCAGGGGCCTTTGAATTTTATTTGAAGATGAGATTTTTCAAGGAACGCCAAGTACTTTCAATGCACTCATTTACTCTTACAACCAAATGATTGCACATATTCTTATTCATTCATTATATGAAAATCCATTAAGGGCTTCTCCTTGGCCTTATGTAGTAGTGTAACTGAAGTTACTTTGTGTAAAAGTAATAAAACTATATCAGAAAGCAAACTATAATGCACTTTTTAATTATCTGTCCCAGTTAGTCTGAATTCACCACATTTGACCCTAGAGAACTTTTCCTCTGTGAGCCTCAGCATGCTCATGTATGAAACGAGTCTAATAATGCCTAGCTTATAGGGTTGTCATGATGATCACATGAGCTAATATGTGGGGAGCAATGCGTGGCTTTCAGAATAAACTAGCTCTTGTCTTTACTATAATAAAGCAATCAAGTAGCTATGTTAAAAAATTTTTCTTTAGTAAAATTATCACTCCTTCGATTTTCCTGTGGTTTATGCAAGTGGAAGGATCTTGGATTTCTTTTCTTTTTTTTTTTTTTTTTGTGAGAGAGAAAGAGAGAGAGAGCACGTGTGAGTGAGGGAAGGGAAAGGGACAGGAGGAGAGAAAATCTTAAGTAGGCTTCATGCCCAGAGCAGAGCCTGATGCAGGGCTTGAGCTCATGACCGTGAGATTATGACCTGAGCCAAAATCAAAGTCAGATGCTTAACTGCCTGAGCCACCCAGGCGACCCAAGATCTAGGATTTTGAAATCAGACTGACCTGAGTTTACATGCTGGGTCCACTGTTTGATAAGAATATAATTTTAATGTAGAGACTCTTGTTCCTTGTGACTAATGGGGATCCATTTTGCCTGTCTCTGAGAGTTGTTTCAGGGTTAATAGTGATACTAGGGGGCTTAGTTGGATTCCTTATTATTGGTAGTTCGCATAGTGATTTTCAGTTCTTGGAGTTTCATAATTTTTGTCTTTCAGTGGCTAATGGAGGTTAGTGTAGTGAGTGGAGCAAGTATTAAAAGAAAGAACTCAGACTAAGTAAGAATGTCCATAAAGTCTTATGATAAAGCAGTAGTAGAATCAGCATTAGAACTTGGAATTTAGATCAACCAAGTTGGAAGACTATTCTCCATAAGCATCTGTAACTACTTGAACTCAACACAAGAAATAATCTAAGTAGTATAGACATAGCCAGTATTTTAAAACCTTAATAACACAGCTATTTCAGGGTCAAAACTCTATAATGTTTGTGATATATTTTAATTATGGCATAGTCCAAATTTTAATAACAAGGCTATTTTAGTATCAACACTCAGTGGGTTTGTGGTACATTATAATTGTGTTCAATGACTTTTTCATAGTTTCATCCATGATTTTCTTTCCATGTATAAATGTGTTTCTCTGGATCTTAATAAGGGTTGATATAAACAGATTTCCATTTGGAGAAATGTTCTAAAGGGCTGTACTATCCTGTGGTCACTCATTGCACAGACATCACCTAAACTCACCACAGCTTCTGGAAGTGTAGGAATCTGCTGACGGTAGATGAAGATTGCAGTGCCCAAGTTCGGTTTTCTGGGGCTCCTCAGTGATGCTGGAATAGTCCTTCACAGAACAAGTCCCTCTTGGCCTTGTCCATGATTTCAAGATCTGTATGTAGAGCAAACAGCTCGTGTTCTTTGGTGGAGCACACCTCCCTCCCCCTTCCCACAGTCCCATGGTTATTTCCCACTGGGCACAGCATGGCAAATGAAACCCAAGCAAGTCAGCATAGCAGGCTCTTACAAGGATACAGCAATGGTGCCTGACCTTCACTCTCCAACAAAGGGAGCAAAGAGGTGAATCAGAGATTGTTTAACATTTCATTCAGCCTCTCCAACTCTCAGTTGGCCTCTCCTGAATTCTTTCCACCCCCAACTACACAAACCTGCTCTTATTTTTTTTTCAATGTTTACTTATTTTTGAGAGAGAATGAGCACAAGCTAGAGAGGGGCAGAGAGAGAGGGAGACAGAGGATCTAGAGAAGGCTCTGTGCTAAGAGCAGAGAGCCTGAAGTAGGGCTTGAACCCACGAGATTGTGAAGTCAAGTGCTCAAGACTGAGCCACCCAGGTGCCCCCATAAACTTGCTCTTATTTTCATGGCTGATCTAGTTTCACATGTTTCCCATCCTTGGTAGTGAGCAACTAATGTTTTGTAGTGGAAAACTACAAGTTAAGACCTCCCATTTGGGGTATAGTGTAAAGGTGTATGTGTGATTACCAGACATTCTATGCTACACAGTGTACATGACTTTTGTTTTTTGTTCTTCCTGTGTTTTGTAATCAGCCTGAATTTCTTTTACTCAGCCATTACTTGGCGGAAACAGTGACATTATTATTTGTATTTTTCAGGTGGAGAGACTGAGGTCCTACATTTGTACTGATTGCACTGTGTATGCTGTGCTTCAGAGGCAGTCAGAGCCCTGATCCACAGCCCATGGGTATTACTCCCAAGGGACTGCATTACTTATCTGTGGAGGACTCCTCTTCAGTTTCTTCTTAGGTAAGGTCTTTCTTTTATTAAGTCCTAAGATAAACATTCACCATCTTAACAGTGAACGAATTATGAGCTAAAGGTCTATCTGTAAAACTTGGCTTCTTGACCAGCTCCTCCCTGAGCCAACTGGAACAAAATGTCTGCATTGAACCCTGTGGTCCTCTTCCAATATGTATTCACTCTGATATACAGCTATTTTCTTTTTTAAGCTGTTCTTTCTCTGGGCTTGCAGGCAGTGCCATCCATATATATATATATATATATATATATATATATATATATATTACTTTTCAGGGTGTGTTTTATATTCACTTACATGCTTGTCTTTGCGTTCAGACTCTGGCTTAAAGCCATCGTGATGACTAAAGAATATGAGAATGTTGAAAGAACATGAACTTTTGACAAATGATAGGTGGACCTTCATAGGTATCTAATGACTTTGTCTATGGAGTGACTAAAATGAATCAAAAATAAAAGTCCCTTTTAGGCCAACCCAATAATATGAAATTGTTCAAAATCAAGCTCCCACAAGAGTAGCAAAGTAAATTTGCCAATTTCATTGAGATCCTTTTGCTGTGCCCAAAATAGCCTCGTATAGGTGGACTGGAGTGTCTGGAATGAGTGAATGAGATGACCAAATTGACTCCCAGCTTTGGCTGTATTTATTTGGCCCAAATTCATTCGTTCAATATTTTACATGAATAAAAGCAATTTCCATTTTGAGGTTTCTCCTGTTACAGGGGTTCTCATCCAGCCCTTTTCATTCTCCTGCCACACTGTAAATTTTTGATATTTGGTCAGAGGGAGTTAGGAAAGAGAATAGATATATCCTATTCCAGTACCATCTTTGTTTGGCTTGAGTTTCGCTTTATTGAGCAGTGTGAATCAATATCCAGCCATGTTGCAAAGCACCTGAGGACATCATGATCTGAGAATCACTGACAAGAAGTCATTGAACTTAGTGTCAGTGACTCCAGAATTGGGAATTCACGGCTCCCATGTCTGCACCAGCTCTGACACGGAACGTTCACTCAGGAATGCGAGAGTCAGAGTTGCAAAACAGCGTCTGAATTCCAGGAACCAAAGAGGGCCTGTCTTTTCTTCCTGTAAAGGGACAGTGTTGGTAGAACACTGTCAGATGAAAGAGGGCATGCGGATGGTGGGTTTGGGGCAGCTAGGTCCTGGTTACCCTTGTCCAGAAACTGAAGTGTCCTCAGAAAGGGAATTCAGAAGTCCTCTTAGCTCCTGGTGATTTACTCTGATTTCCCCTTGCAGGCATATGGATTCGATTTTCTACTGTCCCTATAAATACTGTGGTGTCTGTCTCCCTGCCAAACCAGCTACCTTTCTCACCCCAGAGAGAAGCCAGAGATCAGACATTCCTATCCTACAGCCGCAGTGACTCCGTAAGGGGAGGGAGCAGATCTGGCAGTCAAAATGATGTGTGTATTTGAATCTTGAAAGAGCCAGGCTAAACTTAGAGGCAATGGGCTCCCATAAATAACCCGTGTTCCTCTCTCTTTGTGTGGTTTGGACTGGAATGCTTTTCTCTTTAGAGTTGTACAAGCAGCCAGAGATCAAAGAGTCAACCGTTTATGGATGCAGAGTTCATTACAAAGTCATCGTGCTCAGCAGGAAGACTCTGGCTAAAGCACTAATAATTTTCTCCCATTACTATTTTGTTGCATGGATGGGGGTTGGAGGACACTAAAAGACCTTGCAACAACTTTAAATAATGTAAAAGAGAGAGAGAGAGAGAGAGAGAGAGAGATGAAAATTCACTTTCAAAAGAGGGTTAAAACTTAACTGGCATCTTTATAGGGTATGCTATGTGGTAGGAGGAAAGAGGAAGTAACGAAATTGACCCATTACCACATGGAATGTGGTTCAAGAAGAATAATAGAAGGCAGAACAGTATCCTGTGTAATTGACTTACCCTTGGGTAAGCATTATGGAGAGCCTTTGATAAGCAGTGCAGAGCATATACAGGGATTTTTTTTTAAGCCCAAACTAGATAATGTATTTGCAAAAGCAGGCTTTGAACTAGTTTGCTAGCATGTGAAGGATACATGTGTTTTAAATTATAGCATTGGTGATGCCAGCAGTCCCAGGATTGGGGATAATCACAATGGTACAGAATAATAACTACTGTTTATTCTATGTCTGCTGTGTGTCGCGTGCTAAGCAGCATATGCCGTATCTTTGCGTCCTCCCAAGCAGGCACAGGGAGGTGTTCTTAGCCCCATTTACACACAGGGAAATGGGACTCCACAAAGTTTAAGTGTTTTGCTCAAAGTCATGCAGTTTTCAAGTGGTGAGCCCAGGATTTGAACTGAACTCTGGAACGAGGCAGAAACTTAGCCTGTAGTTAGTGTGTCTGGGGCCGAACGTGTCCCCTGGCCTCAGCTGCAGGAGTTATTGGAGTTCTTCTGATTTCCAAGCTTGGGAGTTCTGTGCACAAAAAGCCGTGTCCGTCTCTTCAAGCCAGGAGAGATCACCTCCGAGCCCTGCTTTGTTGTGTCTCCTGTTTTCCTTATCCACATAGTTCTCCTCTGGCTTCTAGAACTGCCCCAGACCATACACACTCCTTCTCCTGGGAGCATTACCTAAAATGTGTGATGAAGAAATTGCTTAGAGTAGATACTTTGTCAAGTCTGTTGCCTGTTTCAAGAGCAATAAAGGGCCCTTGTTGGACTTCTTGTTTAACTTGTAGAGGATGTGAAAAATACTTTCTTTGAAAGAAAACTCAAGGCACGGAATGAGTCTCTCTGTGTTAATGAGTCTGCCCTGTCGGCGTGTTGTCCATAGGTAGTTGGGCTTGATCACTGACACCTCACCCACCATACTGCACCATTTGATTCAGTGTTTTCTGCATGGAAGTTAGGGACTATCTATCCTGTAAAAGATGTCACATGCCTGATCAGTTACAGTCATAACTGAAGAACATTTCCTCAAATGTATTATTTTAACAGGTATCATGTTCTACTTTATGTTACTTTAATTTTTAAAGATGTTTTGATGTTTATTTATTTTTGAAAGAGAAAGACAGATAGAAAGAGTATGGGAAGGAGAAGCAGAGAGAGAAGGAGACACAGAATCCAAAGCAGGCTCCAGACTCTGAGCTAGCTGTCAGCACAGAGCCCGACGCGGGGCTCAAACCCACGAACCGTGAGATCATGACTTGAGCCAAAGTCGGACACATAACCAACTGAGCCACCCAGGCGCCTCAGTTTAATTTTAATCAAAGCTTAACTGTGTGAATCTTAAAAAGAAAAAAAAAAAGCATACGGTATAGAAAAAGCATGTGGCAAAGTGCTAGACACCTAGAGTCAATAAAATTCTAGTGGCTAAAGTCTTAGTAGCTACATAATCTCTGGGAGGCTTGTTCCTTGTCACTGATAAAACCTACATCCCAAGGACGCCATAAGACCAAATAAATAAGGTGACTGGAAAACCACAGGGTTCTCCAAATGTTACCATTTTTCTGTTATTCAGCGATACTACCTTTTGTTCAAACTATCTCTTTATGCTGCTTTAAATACCAGTCATTTAGGGGTGCCTGGGTGGCTCAGTTGGTTAAGTGTCCGATTTTGGCTCAGGTCATGATCTCACAGTTCGTGGGTTTGAGCCCTGCATCGGACTCTGTGCTGACAGCTCGGAGCCTGGAGCCTGCTTCAGATTCTGGGTCTCCCTCTCTCTCTCTGCCCTTTCCCCACTTGTACTCTGTCTCTTTCTCTCTCAAAGATAAACAAAAACATTAAGAAAATTAAATACTAGTAGTTTAAAGAAGAGCAGAAATAGAAGGAAACAATCAATCCATTCTTTTTTGCTGATTTAAATGAAAAGCAATTGAGAGTATCATCCAAAATCCTGTGGCTCTTCCACCCTCCACATTTTCTTGAAGGATTTCACACGTGCGGTGTAAGGAATTGTGAGTCAGCCTTCTCCCATCCTGACTTCAGGAGTTGCAGAAATCAGCTGCCAGGCAGCACATATGTTCTTAGTTCCATGGGAGGAAGAAAACACATTTGCTGAAAAGAAATGGAAACCTTAAAACCAGCGGAGTTGTAATAAAGACACTTTGCATCCTGCTAACTTCTTTTCCCCTCTGGTTCCTGGCTGCTTTTCTGGCCATGGACAAGTTCTCTTGCGCACGAGGCATCTGTCACCCTCAAACACTCCCTCCCTGGGATGTGGGCTCCAGCTGGCCATTGTCTATGGGGGAAGGCACAGGGAGCACACAATGACCAAAAGATGGGATTATGATGCAGAAATAACATATCAGCAGTGAGTACTTCTTGAATGCAAGGCATTCAAAGGCTGTAAATCCATTCTCTTATTAAGATCTAGTAACAATTAAATGTGGTAATAAACTTTGGTAATAAATTCCAGTCTGCAGTTGAGGAGACAACCTTAGAAGGCTAAGTCGCTTGGCCAAGGTCACACAGCTAGTAAGCCAGGCAGAGGTGAATCATAAAAGCTCTCAGTGGCATTACATAGGGGACCCCCAGACATTGGAAAGGTATTTTCTTCTGGACAACTGTCTTCATCGAGCATGCCCCTGAGCCACCAAACATCCTAAGGCGGAAAGCTATGCCTAGTACTATACCTCTGTGTTAACGTGGTAGAGACGAGATTCAAACTGGTTATGGGCTTCTCTTGAAGCAAAAGAAATCAATAACAAGTAAAATGAAACTCTCAACTTAGTATTCTACTTTAGACATTTTAAAACTCATTTCACGATCTTTGGCCCTTCTTCTTCACCTCTCACTGAAGCAGTTCTGGTCTTCACTAGTTGGTATCCGGTCGTTCTTGTGCATTGTCGGTCAGTGTGTTTTTATTCATTAAACTGTGTAAGTAAACATCGATGTGGTGGGAGAAGTGTGGCAGTCTCAGCCACAGAACAAAGGCTTTTTGAAACCAGAATTTATTTCTCCCCTAACATCTGGGTAAATGTTTCATGTGGGTTCTCTTTCCCTGAGTATCCGAAGGCAGGATTCTGTGTGCAGAAAGAGTTGACAGTGGCATTTCATTTGACCAAGAAAAAAAAAGTAAAGGAAAAAGAAAGAAACATTTCTACATTTTACAAAACCCAAAGGCAACTTGAAAAACACTTTGAAAATTTATTTTCATTTCGCAATCTAAAGCAGACCTAAGGTGTTTTCCGCAGACAGGCGGTGCTGGTTGTAGTTCTTCAGAGTCCTTTTGAGAAAGATCGTGTCGACTCCCTGAGAAAATTCCAAGATTCATCATCACAAGGGACTTTGAAACATGGTTTTCAACTCCTATTGAGGTGGGTCACGGTGTAAATACTAAAGAAAAAAACAATCCATGTAAATCCATGGGTCCAGGATCCATGTAAATCCACGTCACACTTCACAATTGGAAACGGCAGCTCACACCTCCAGAAGTTCTCCAGCCCAAGACTTCTCCATGCCCATGCTGGCCGCAGACACCAACCCTGTGGCTTCCTTGACCCAATGAAACTCAGTCAAGAAAAAAAGCTCAAAGGATGTCATTTTGCATAAACCTACCAGGATGAAGACAAATCTGTAAGAAAAGTGTTCCCCAGTCACCAGAAACCAAGGTGTGGGATAGTAAGATAGTTTTCTTCTTTCAGGATTAGTGGAAAAAATTCTCTCGTGCCTGTAAATGAGGGGTTTCCCTAAAGACGATACTGAACTCTGTGTTCAGCTGCTGGAATTCTGCGGGCTTGGGATTTAAAGAATGCTCAGAGCTTTCAGAGGAAGTGGGATGATAATGTCCATTTTGACGAACTGTAATTTAGAACCACGCTATAGAGACAAGAGAATTCAAGGCTTTTAAAATGCAGTTTAACAAAAATTTAAACTTTGGTTAGATGAAGCCATCACTGATTTCCATATACCTTGGTCAGCAGAATATGTACCCTCTATTATTTATGTTTTCATTTATTTCAAGTTTATTTATTTTGAGAGAGAGATTGCATGTGTGTGCACACATGTGAGCAGGGGAGGCAGAGAGAGAATGAGAGAGAGAGAATTCCCAGAAGGGTCTGCACTGTCAGCATAGAGACCATCACTGGTCTCAATCACACAAACCATGAGATCATGACCTGAGCCAAATACAAGAGTCAGATGCTTAACTGACTGACTGAGCCACCCAGGAACCCTGAAAATACACCTTTGAAAAATGGAACTTTTTCTGGGGTCACTGATAATATTCTTGCCTCTAGCATTTTTATGATTTAAATATAGCCGATCTTCATGAAGCCTATATTTGCACATTCTCTAACTCACTAATATTTATTTGTAATCTCAGCGTCAATCCTTTAGAGTGTTTTTATGGTCATTAACAGAAAGCACAGAGTGGCACAAAATCTGAATCACCCCAAGTGCGTGTTGCCAGCTGAGGTCAAACAAGGCAACACTTTGCCTCCTTGTTTCAGTTCAAACAAGTGTCCTTTTCACAATATATTTAGTGCCACCATTTTCTCAACTTTGTGCTGTTTGCTAGTGGTTTCACTGTTTAAAATGACCCCAATCATAGGGCAGAGTGCTCTGTCGTGTTCCAAAGCACAAAGGCTTTGTTGTGCCTTATAGAGAAAATAGGGGCTTTAGAGAACCTTCATTGAGGCATGAGTTATAGCACTGTTGGCTGTGCATACCATGTTAATGAATCAACAATATGTATTAAAGGAGGTGTCCTTAAAGAGAAACACATAAAACAAGGTTTTATATTGATCCATTGATGAAAATGTTGTGACAGGTGGCTTCCGTAAACTATACCTCGTATTTCCCCTAGGAGCAGTGATTCAGTACTTGCTAATTCAGTGTTCCCATGGATCTTACAGAGTATAGCTACTGTAAATAATGAGAATTGGTTGTATTTGACTGAAAGCTCTATACCATCTGCTTACTTGAGTGGCTCGGTTGTTTGGAGATAGTGTCCACTTACCATCTCAAATGTGACTCAGCAGTGTTCTGCTATGTTGTGGATGAAGTTACAGACATTCAAGAGTTATGTAGACTGGGTGAGGATCTAGTGAACTTTACACATGGGGCAAAGACGGAGAACCTGGTATTGGCATGTAAGGAGAAAAGGGAAATTTGGCCATAGACGTGGCAAGGGTTACCCTAAGGGGAGGGAAGTGGAGGTAGAAGAAGAGGCTGAAGAAAGAAATCTGAACCTAGATGAGAACATGAGTGTGCTCTTACTGAAGTGGAGAGTCAGCACTCAAGATAAAGCTATTAACCCTTGGATGTGTCCCTATCTGAGAGGATTCAACCTACTTCTCCCACTGAAGTATAGAACAAGCAGGGTAATGTGCATAAAATGTCACTTGTTATATATATTTTTTGAGAGGCAGTAGATGAGATACCACCATATTTTGCAAAGCTTAATGACATCATTTTTATGTAAATTGAGTTTTGTTTGTTTTTCCTTCTTTGCATGAATAAGGTCATGACTCTTTGCTTCATGGCTACCCCAAAAAGACAATTTTGATTTTGGAGAAATAGCATCTGTAGAATGTTTTTTTTTTTTTTTTTTTTAAAGCCAGAGGCACTTACATGCACTTAAGTAAATGGAATTTAATAACCTATTTAATACATTATGGCAAGAGAGAGATTTTTACTAGCTAACTTAGAGAAACTATGTGTTCTCATATTCATGCAAAAGGTAATTTGCTTTATAGGCAGAAAATAGAGTTTACAGTTTGAAATAAACAAATTATTGCTTTAAACAGTGTAGAAGAAAGTACACTACTTCAAAAATAATTGCTTGTTTACATGCATTTGCTTGTTGGAAACAAAAGACTGAAATGAGAACTCCTCTATCATCAGTCTGCTATGTAAAGAAATGAGAAAATATATACAAAGACCCAAAGCAGTAGAGAGAATGTCCCATAATCCCATGTGGACATGATAAATTGTACTCTTTTGCCACTTAATGGTATATTAGATCAACGCAACATCTAACTCATGAGCTTCAGTAACAAATCTCAAGTCGGATAGAAAAGTATTTTTTAGTATTTCAGGACAGATTCTCAAAACTTTGCAAAAATCAGTGCTGATGAAATATGGCCAAGTTATATCTTCACACATGAAAAATGCACTATGCTTTTTTTCCAGAAGTTTGAAAATCACTTTGAGTTCTAAGAGTTTTTTTATAACAGTGTTAAAACCACATTGAACTGCTATTAAAGAGTAAAAGTCGTGCCCATCTTATATTTTTTGAAAATTGACCAATATAAGGAACATAATAAAATAAACAGAGCAAAAATTAACACAGATTGTTCAATGACTATTAACTATTATAATAATATTTCTGTTATAGTAAATGTTAACCCTAAAATAGAATATGATTATCATAGTAACCTTAAACCAAGTATTTTCTTTTGACTCTCATGCATTCAGAGTCACTCTTGAAAATCCCCAGAACCACCAAAGACAAAGATAGGAAACAATGAAGCAAAAGGAAATTTTGAGGGCCACAAAGACACTTTCCTAAATTATCTAAGACATTTTGTATAAAGGACTGTGTGATGTTTCTGTGGATCAACATCCATATGTTTCATTAGTCAGGGTAATTAAAACCAACTGCTGTACAAGCAGCCCCCAAATCTGAGTAGCTTAAAACAATAAGATTTATTTATTTCTCATGTCATAGTTACATAACACTTAGGTGACTCTTCTGGGGGCTCTCTTTTCAATAGTTTCTTTCATTTTGTAGTGTCACAATCTCTGTGGAAGGAAAAGAGTTTGTAGAAGTATTTGGCAGGTTTATGGGTAGCTACAGAAATTGCATCATAAGTCCCACTAACATTCTTTAGACCAGAATACAGTCCCAAGGTCACAATGTAACTTCAAGATGTTCTGGGAAATGTTGTCTTCCTGTTTACATGGGGAAAAAAAAACAGGATATGCTTTCTTGATTCTTTAGAGATAAATAAGGTTTAAGCTTTCCAATATGCTCAGCTTATTTCTTAGCATGCCATTAAAAGGGGGTAACAATTTATTAAAAGGGCCAAAAGGCATAATTTGACATAAGAATCTGTCTCTCAGTACACATGGTTGAGGTCAGTCTTAAGGACAGCTGATGTTCCAAGTCTTTCAGAAGCTTGGAACCTGACCATCTGACCACACCCCACAGTGATCCTCTTATCCATGCTGTTATAGTGAGATTTAGCAAAAATTTCTTTATAATCTCTATTCTTTTGTTCTATGTATTGTATCTGTTATCATCTTATTAGACTCTAAGCTTCCTCTCTATGATAGATAGCAAAGTATACTGTAGTGTTGTGCAACATTACATAGTATCATATGATACAGTGTGGACCTGGGCTCTGCAGTCAGATTGCAAGGGTTCAAATCTTGTTTTCATTACTTACTAGTATTTATGTTATCTAATTATTGAACCTTTTTGTACCCCAGTTTTGACATTTAAAAATAAGCATAGTAACTAAAGTACATGTCTCATGTGTTGGTTATGAGGATTAACATGATAAAATGTCTAAAGAGTGGTAAGCATTTAAAACACATGTAATGAGTCATTGGGAGATGTTTAATATAATTACTAATATAATCAAGAACTATCACTTTGTTTTCTTGAATTCTATACTGCAGCTAGTACACAAGCTTGGCCACAGTAGGTCACAACAAGTGTTTACTAAAAGAAGTAATGAATATTTTTAATTGATCAAATAGAGTCTTCTACAATGTAAAAATCTTTCCCAATATATTTCCTCCAGCTCCACAGAGATGGCAACATTAAGATATAATCTCAATACAGATATAGAAATTATTTTTAGAAGAAACAATTATTTATGTAAAAATCCCAAAGAAGCAACAAAGAATTGTTGGAATTAATAAGCAATTATAGGAAGGTCACAGGATACAAGATTAATATTAAAAAGTCAGTTGTTTTTTTTTTATATACCAGCAATGATCAATTGGGATTTGTAATTAAGAACCCAACACCATTCACATTAGCACCAAAAAATTGAAATACTTAGACGTAAGTCCAACAAAATATATACAGGATCTATATGAGGATACTCTGATGGAAGACGTCAAAGAAGATCCAAATAAAGGAAGTGAGATTCCATATTCATGGATCTGAAGATTCAGTATTGTTAAGATGTCAGTTCTCTTCAACTTGATCTGTAGAATCGATGTGATCTCAAAGTCCCAGTAAGTTGTCTTATGGATATCAACAAACTGATGCTAAAATTTTCACAAAAAAGCAAAAGACCAAGAAAAGTCAATACAATACTGAAGAAGAACAATACACTGGGAGACTGACACTACTCATCTTTATGACTTACTATAAAATTTCAGTAATCAAGACAATGTGGTGTTGGTAAAAGAACAGAAAAATAGATCAAAGGAACAGAATGAGTAGCCCAGAAATAGACACAAATTGTCAACTGATATTTGAGAAAGAAACAAAGGGAATGCAATGGATAAAGAATAGTCTTTTCAACATCTGGACATCCATATGCCAAAAAGTGAATCTAGACACAAACCCCACACCTTTCACAAATATTAATTCAAGATGGATCAGAATCCTTAACCTAAAACCCAAACTAAAAAACTACTAGAAGACAACATAGGAGAAAATATTTTAATTATTTCAGATTAAATCTTAAAATATTTAAACATTCAAGATATAGCACTAAAAGCATGATCCATGAAGAAGAAAAACATAATTTGTACTTCATTAAAATTAAAAACTTGTGCTCAGTGAAAGACCGTTATGATAATGAGAAGATAAGCCACACACTGGAGAAAATATTTTCACAACACATGCATCTTTTTTAAAAAGAAGATTTTCATCCAAAATATACAAAGAACACTTAAACCTTAACAATAAGAAAACAAACAACCCAATTAAAAAATGAACAAAAGATCTGAACATACATCTCACCAAAGAAGATACATAGATGACAAATAAACACATAAAATGATTTTCAATGTCATTTGTCATTAGAGAATTGCAGATTAAAACAATAATAAGATACCAGTACACACCTATTGGAATGGCTAAAATTAAAAATACTGACAATATCAAATGATGGCAAGGATGTGGAGCAACAGGAACTCTTATCTGTTGCCGGAGGGATCATGAGTGGTATCCCCACTTTTGAAGGAAGTTTTGCAATTTCTTACAAAGCTAAACATAGGCTTATGATGTGATCTAGCAGTCACACTTCTAACTATCTTCCCAAACAAGTTGTAGGTTTATGTCCACACAGAAACCTGCAAATGAATTTTTATAACTTTTTTCCATAATTGTCAAAAACTGGGAGGAACCAAGATGTTCTTTCTTCAATAGGTGAATGGATCAAGAAATTGTGGTATATCTATACAATGGAATATTATTGAGCAATAAGAAGAAATCAGGTCTAAAGCTATGGAGAGACGTGGAGGAAACAAATTAGATGAGAATGTTTGAAAGCACTGTATGATTCCAATTGTATGACATTTTATAAAAGGCAAAACTATAAAAACATTAAAAAGATCAGTAGTTGCCAGGTTCAAAAGGGGAAAGAAACAGAAACTCAGGACGAATAGATGGAACGCAAGGGATTTTTAGGGCAGGGAAGTTATTTTGTTTGTCGGTGATGGTAGCTACATACCATTATGCACTTGGCAAAACCATTAGAACTCTACAATGTGAGAGTGAATCTTAATGTAAACTGTGGGCTTCAGTTAATACTAATGTATCAATGCTGGTTCATCACCTTTAACAAATGTATCACACCAATGCAAGCTAATAATACAGAAAATCGTGTGCAAGAGGATAGGGAGTATATGGGGAATATCTGTAGTTTCTAACTTTTCCATACATTTAAAACTAATCTAAAAAGGAAAGTTTTCAAAAATATTTTTTAAATAAATGAAAATTCTAGATTTGAAAAGTAATCAAAATGAAAAAGATTGTGAATGGCTTCAATAGCAGGTTTGAAGTGGTAGGAAAAAAGAATTTGTGAATATGAAAATAGATCAATAAACATAATACAATCTAAATAGTAGATAGCAAAAAAATTTAAGAAAAACAAAACCCCAGTGACCTGTTATACCAACATATATATTGTGCAAAACCTAGGAAGAGATAAGAGAGTGAAACAGATAGAAAATTAAAGGTCAATATTTCCCAAATTTGATGAAAATTATTAATCTACAGATCTAAGAGGTTCAAAGAACCCCAAGAAGATGAGAGAGAGGAATATCAATCCACACCCTGATCTGTCATAGTCACCAAAAATGAAAAGGCCAAAGATGAAGAAAAAACTTTGAAAACAGCAAGACTTATCACATACAGTAGACTGATGAAGTGATTGACATATGACATTTTCTCAGAAGCAATTGAGACTAGAAAGTAGTGGAATGACCTTCAAAGTATTGAAAGAAAAAAATCATTAACCGAGAATTCTATATCCAGCAAAACTATCCTTCAAAATATTGGTTAAATAAAGACAGTCTCATGATCAAACACAAAAAATTCATTGCTCACAGACATGCATTATAAGACATGGTAGAAATGAATTTTTTTCCTCTGAAAAGGATAATGACAGCCAATAGTAATTTAAATTCAAAGGAAAATATGAAGAAATCAAATATGCTTAATATGTAGATAAATATAAAGGCTTAAACTATTTCCTTTTTTCTTTTAATTTATGTAAAAATCATAAAATTATATGAAACAATAATTTAATGCTATATTATTGTGATTAAAACATATATACAGGCAATATATATAACAGTAGTGGTTCAAAGTTGGCAGGGAAGATAAAGCTATACTGGAGCAAAAGTGCTATATTTTCCTGGAACTCAATCAGTATTAACCTGAGTAGACTGTGATAAATTAAAATGAATATTATAATCCCTAGAGCAGTCCTTAATAAAATAACTCAAAATAAAGTTTAAAAATAAAAAAAGGAGTTAACAATAGTACAGTAACACTTTTTACACATTAAAGATAGTAAAGGAGGAAAATAGGAAGAAAAGATATGAAACATTTAGAGAACGAATAATGGCAGGCATAAGCCTAACTATATTAATAAATACATTAAATATGAATGGACTGAACATTCTAACGACACAGTAAAAATAGTAAGGATCCAACTATAGACTGTATGTAAGAGACTTACTTTGAAGTCTAAGACATAAATAGACTGAAAGTAAATGAATGACAAAAGACAGACCATGCAAATAGTAACCGTAAGAGATTTGAAGTGACTATTGTCATAAAACACAAAGAAGACTTTAAGACAAAAATACTACTAGAAAGAAAGATGGTTATTTTATAGTAATGAAAGATTTGATCTGGAAGATCTAACAATTATAAATGCATAAGCTTCTAACAACAAAAACCCAAAATACGTGAAGCAAAAATGGGCAGATTAAAAGGAAAAAGAGACAAGATCACAATTATATGAGCAAATTTCTAAAAGAAATACAGTAGCATACTTCATGGAAAAAGGACAGATCACCCAAAAAATATTTGAGTATGCCTGACATCTCAACTGCAGTGGAGACGTAAACAATTTAACAATGTCTTTAAAGACTGGAAGAAAAATAACTGTCATTCTAGAATTTTGTACTCAGAGAATTATCTTTCAAGAAAAAGAATAAAAGCACTAGGTTAAAAAGAGAGAGGGCTCAAATAAATAAAATTAGAAATGAAAGCAGACATTACAACCAATACCACAGAAATACCAAGGATCATAAGAGACTAACATGAATACTTATACAACAAATTTGGACAACCTAGAAGAAATGAATAAATTTTTTTAACAACCTTCCAAGACTGAATGATAAAGAAATAGAAAATCTGAACAGACCAATTACTTGTAAGGCAATTGAATCAGTATTAAAAGCCTTCTTACAAATTGAAGTCCAGGAACAGATAGCTTCATAGGTGAATTTGACCAAACAATAGAAGAAAAATTAATACCAGTCCTTCTCAAACTCTTCCAAAAAACCACCACCACCATCACCACCACCACCAACAACAAAAACAGACGAGGAGAGAATACTTCCAAACTCATTTTATGAGACCATCATTGCCCTGAAATCAAAACCAGACAAGGTTACCACAAGAAAAAAATAAATATAGAACAATGTCCCTGATGAACATAGATGCAAGAATCCTCAACACAATATTAGCAAACTAAATTTAACAACACATTAAAAGGCTCATACACTATGATAAAGTGGAATTTATCCCAGGGATCCATAAATCAATCAATGTGGCACACCACATTCACAAAATGAAGGATAAAAATCATGTGATCATCTCAATAGATGCAGAAAAATCATTTGATAAAGTTGAACATCTTTTATGATAAAAATTCTCAACAAATGGGGTATAGACAGAACATACCTCAACATAATAAAGGTCATATATGACAAAGCATCAGCCACTATCATACTCAGCAGTGAAAAGCTGAAAAATTTTTCCTCTAAGATAAGAAATAAAACAGGAATGTCCACTCTCTCCACTTTTATTCAACACAATACTAGGAGTCCTAGACAGAACAATTAGAAAAGAGAAAGAAAGAAAAGGCATCCAAATTGGAGAGAAGGAAATAAAACTGTCTCTATTTCAGATATCATGATATCTTATGTAAAAAGCCTGTGAGAACTAATTAACAAATTCACTAAAGTTATGGTATACCAAATCCACTTTAAAAATCTGTTGCAGGGATGCCTGGGCAATTCAGTCAGTTAAGCATCCAACTCTTGGTTTCAGCTCAGGTCATGAATCACAGTTCAGGAGTTTGAGCCCCACATGCTTGAGAATCTCTTGAGCATGTGGGAGGGATTGTCTTTCTCTCCCCTTCCTCTACTCTGTCTGTCTCTCTCTAAATAAATAAATAAACCTAAAAACATGTTGCATTTTTATATACTAACAATGAACTATTAGAAAAAGAAATTAAGAAAATGACTCCATTGACAATAGCATCAAAAATAATATTATCATGGCATGTGGATGGTGCCCAGGCCAACTCTTGATTTCGGCTCAGGTCATGATCTCACACTTCATAGGAGGGAGTCCTGCATCAGGCTCTGTGCTGACAGTATAGAACCTGCTTGGGATTCTTTCTCTCCTCTCTCTGCCCCTCCCCCATGTGTGCTCTCTATCTCTCCATGTCTCAAAATAAATAAATGAATATTTAAAAAAAATAATAATATTATCAAAAATAGCATCAAAAAGATATTTCATGTTTGTGGGTCAGAAGAATTAACCTCGTCACAATATACAAACCACCCAAAGCAATCTACACCTTCAGTGCAATCTCTATCAAAATTCCAATGGCATTTTTCACAGAAATAGAAAAAACAACCCTGAAGTTTGTATGGAGTCACAAAAGACCCCAGATAGGCAAAGCGATCTTAAGAAAGAAGAACAAAGCTGGAGGCACCATACTACCTGATTTCAAACTATATTACAAAGCTATAGTAATCAAAACAGTATGGTATTGACATAAAATACACACATAGATCAGTGGAACAGTAGAAAGCCCAGAAATAAATGTACACATATATGGTCAATTAATTTACGACCAAGGAGCCAAGAATATACAATGAGGGATGGACAGTCTCTTCAATAAACGATACTAGGAAAACTGGACAGCCACATGTAAAAGAATGAAATTGGACTGCCGTCTTACATGATAAACAAAAATCAACTCAAAATGGACTAAAGATGTGAATGTAAGATCTGAAACCATAAGCCTTCTAGAAGAAAACATGTAAATCCTTGACATTGGTCTTGGTGATATTTTGGATTTGACACCAAAAGCTAAGGCAACAAAAATATACAAGTGGGATTATAGCAAAAGAAAAAGGTTTTGCACAGCAAAGGAAACCACCAAGAGAAAGAAAAGGCAACCCACTAAATGAGAGAAAATATTTACAAATAATATCTTTAATAAGAAATTAATATCCAAAATGTAGAAAGACCTCATGCGACTCAATAACACAAAAAACAGTCTGATTTAAAGTGGGCAGATGATCTAAATAGAAATTTTTCCAAAGACATACAGATGACCAAGAAAAGACATGCAACTTCCTTAATCATGCAAATCGAAACCACAGTGAGGTATCAATTTACATTTGTTAGAAAGGCTATTACCAAAAGACAAGAAATAACAAGCATAGACAAGAATGTAGTGAAAAGAAAACCTCTGTATATTATTGGTAGGAATGTAAATTGGTGCTGCCACTATGGAAAATAATACAGAAAATTACAAATATAACTACCACCTGATCCAGCCATTTTAATCCTGGGTATTTATCCAATAAAATGAAAAGAGGAACTCAAAAAAAATTCACCCCCTTGTCCAATGCAGCATTATTTACAGTAGCCAAGATACGGAAACAATTTAAGTGTCCATCAGTGGATAAAGGGATAAAGAAGATGTGGTATATATGTATCTACAGTGAGATATTATTTGGCCATAAAAAAGAAAAAAGTCTTTCCATCTGCAACAATGTAGATGGACATTATGCTAAATGAAGTAAATCAGACAAGAAAGACAAATACCATATGATCTTACCTATAGCTGGAATTTAAAAAGCAAACACGATCACAGAAACAAGTTCTTAGATACAGAGAAAAGATGGATGGGTGCCAGAGGTGGTGGGGTTGGGGGTGTGGAGATGGGCAAATTGGTGAAAGTTGTCAAATGGCACAAACTTCTGATTAAAAAATAAATCATAGGGATATAATAAACAATTTAGTAACTACAGTTAATACTGTATTGCATGTTTGAAAGTTGCTAAGAGAGTAAATCTTTAGAAGTTCTTATCATAGGGAAAAAATTCCATAACTATGTATGGTGACAGATATTAACTAGATTTACTATGGTATTCATTTTATAATATATAAAAATATTTAATTATTATGTCATACACCTGAAACAAACATAATGTTCTATGTCAATTATGTTTTGATTTTTTAAAAAGATTGCAACTGTAAATTTTATGTTACATATTTTTTACCATAATTAAAAATAAGTAATTTGGGAGGCAGCTGGGTGGCTTAATCAGTTAAGCATCTGACTCTTGGTTTCAGCTTAGGTCACGATCTCACAGTGAGATCGAGCCCCAAGTCAGGCTTTGCGCTGACAATACGGAGCCTACCTGAGATTCTCCCAATCCCTCTTTCTCTGCCCCTACCCTGCTACCTCTCTCTCTCTCTTTCTCTCTCTCTCTCAAAAAAATAAATAAATAAATCAAGGGAGCCTGGGTGGCTTAGTCGGTTAAGCATCCGACTTCGGCTCAGGTCTTGATCTCACAGTTGGTGGGTTCGGGTTGGAGCCCTGCATTGGGCTCTGTGCTGACAGCTCAGAGCCTGGAGCCTGTTTCAGATTCTGTGTCTCCCTCTCTCTCTGACCCTCTCCTGCCCACGCTGCCTCTCTCTCTCTCTCTCTCTTCGGCTCAGGTCTTGATCTCACAGTTGGTGGGTTCGGGTTGGAGCCCTGCATTGGGCTCTGTGCTGACAGCTCAGAGCCTGGAGCCTGTTTCAGATTCTGTGTCTCCCTCTCTCTCTGACCCTCTCCTGCCCACGCTGCCTCTCTCTCTCATAGAAATAAATAAAACATTAAAAAAATTTTTTTAAATAATAATAAATGAACATTAAAAATAAGTAATTTTTTTTAAAAAAGAATAAGATAAAAAGAAGCCTTTTTTCCAAAATAATAAAAAACTTAAAAACATATTCTATCAACAGGACTTCTAAAGGTTTTAACTTTGCATATTTCAGAATGATAATTTGTGATATGAAAATTAAGATTTGCTTCTTTTATCATGTGTGGTTTACTTCAAGAAGTTTGAAAGCCAATCATATTTCTATATAACAGCAACAAATAATATCAAAAATGGTATTCTCTATAGTACAATTAAAATAGACTATCTGTGAATAGAACCAAGATGCACAATACGAAACATGATTAACAGAATTTAAGTCTCAAATAAACATGGAAATCATCTAAATAAACCAACTATAAACTGTTAAACTGACCATTATAATGACAATGTTGTTTACCTTGTAAGTTTTTTGTTTTAAAGGTCAAGGGACACATTAAATCTTGGACCTCACTAGCATATAAATAAGGAAGGGAGGATTGAGATAATATTTTCTGGGACTTCGTAGTTTTTCTAAATAAAGGGGAGGGAAAAACATTGGCTCTTTTTAGAATTTCTAAAGATAAATATTAATGTCAAATGTATAACGTAAACATAAAAAATAGAATGCATATTCTGAAACTTACAGAAGAAGAAGTTACAAGAAAGGAGGAGAAAAAGTGTATGCAAAGAAAACGGAAAAAAAAATCAAGCTAAGTAAAAAGGACAAAATATGAAAATAGAAATAAATAAAAATATATCCTTAATCACAATTAATATAAATGTAATAACTTACATTACATTTATAATGTAATAACAATAATCTAATAACTTACATTAACAGCTTAAAGGGTAAATACTGTATCCCAAAAGACTCAAAAAGAAAAAATAAATTTGGAAAAGCACATGATACGGGTGCCTGGGTGGCTCAGTCAGTTAATCATGGGTCTTGATTTCAGCTCAGGTCATGATCCCAGGATTGTTGGATTGAACCCCCCCCCATGTCTGGCTCCACACTGGGTATGGAGCCTGCTAAATATTATCTGTCTCTCTCCCTCTCCCCAACTTGTGCTCTCTCTTTCTTTAAAAAAAAAAGTACATGATAAATTTCAGCAATCATTCCTGGTCAAAACTTTTAACAACTGGGATTTAAAGGAAGGAGGATGTTTAAGCTGAAAAAAAGAAAGATCAACAAAAAATTCTATAGCAAATATTTTAATGATTGTGGAAATAAATATTAAAAGAATTGTCTGGGCTGCCTGAGTGGCTCAGTCAGTTAAGTGGTTTAAGTGTCCAACTACAGCTCAGATCATGATGTCACGGTTCATGGATTTAAGCCCCGTGTTGGGTTCTGTGCTGACAGCTCAGAGTCTGGAGCCTGCCTTAGATTCTGTGTCTCCTTCTCTATCTGTCCCTCCCTAGCTCTCTCTCTCTATCAAAAACAATAAACATTAAAAAATTTTAAAAACAATTATCTTTATATTGAAGAACAAGACCAAATCACCATTTCTTCTCAGAATTGCACTACTAGTGGGCTTAGTATCACAGGTACACAAGGCTTAAGAGTTATAGAGGGAGAAACGAAAATGTCACTATTTGCTGGTTGTCTACCTAGAAAATCCAAATGCATCCATATGTTATTAGAGTCAATAGGCAAGTTAGTAAAATTGCTATGTAAGATCAAGCTACAGAGTTCACTTTCAACAACCAGGTATAGTTGATCAGGTGAGGGAACTGACATTTTCATACTTATTGAGCAAATAAAATTTTACAACCATTCAGGCAAACTATGAAGCTAAATACAATAGTCTTTCAACATGAATGTATTAGCTGTAATATTTTTTTTATCAATGTCTTTTATCAGATGGAAGTAATTCCCTTTAGTTCTTAGTTTATTAAAATGTGTTATTATGAATGAGTGTTGACTTTGGTCAGATGCTTTTTATAGTTCTATTGAGGTGAGTGATTACATGGTTTTTCTTTGTTAGCCTGTTAAAATCGTGAATTATATCAATCTTAGAGTAACTTTGCATTTCTGGGATATATCTTTCATAGCCTTAATGTATTATCATTTTATATATTGCTAGATTTAAACTGCTAGAATTTTCTTAGAGACTTATACAAATATGTTCATGATAAATTTTGATGCTTAGTTTCTTATAATTTTGTCTAGTTTGGGTGTCAAGGTAATGTGACCTCATAGAATGAGTTATGAAATGTTTCCTCTGCTTCCATTTTCTGGAAGACTGCAGACAGAATTTGTGTTCTATTTTCCTTAAATATTTGGTATAATTCACCAATAAAGCCATCTCAGGCTGGAGTTTTCATCATGGTAAAGTTTTAAATCATGAATTCAGGTTTTTTATATGTATATGGCAATATTGTGTATCTCCTTCAGTGGGTTCTGGTAGTTTATAGCTTCAAAGCCATTTGTACATTTCATCTAGGTAGTTGAATTTTTTTGAGATAAAGTTACTCATCCCAGTTCCTTTCCATGTGATGCCTTCTCATTCCTAATATTGGTAATTTGTATAACTCTCTTTTTTTCTTGATTGGGCTGGCTAGACTATTATGAATTTTATTGATCTTTTTATAGAATTAGCTTTTGCTTATATTGGTTCTCTATTGCTTTTCATTGCTATTTCATTTTGTTCTTTATTGTTTTTCTCCTTGTTCTTATGTTCTTATGTTTTCTTTAACTTTTTTGAAGGTGAAGGCTTAGATTGCTGTTTGAGACTTCTGATTTTCTGGCAAAATACCTATAATATAAGTCTGTCTAAATTCTATAATGCTGTAACATTCGCTTTAAGCTTGCTTTAGCATTTTATGTCGTGGTCTCATTTTATGCAGTTCAAACTATTTGTATAATTTTCCTTGTTGTTTATTCTGTAACTTATTTAGATGTTTATTGTTTAATATGCAAATGTTGGAGGTTTTTCAAATATCCTTCTGCTATGGATTTCTAATTTAATTCTGCTGTGATCAGAGAAAATACTCCATATATTTCCATAACTCTGTGCAGCACCTTCTTATGACTTTCTTTGTCCCCCCCCTCACCGCCCAAATTCTGCCTTTGCCTCCCTGAACTTTGAACTGTGTTTCTTAAACTCACAGATGGCTGGCCTCTGTGTGAATATCCCTTTTCACTGTGGACCAGAAACTCTCCCAAACAGTAACCTACGTCATTTGTTGCGCTTACCACATTTGTTTTTATTCTTCTAAAAATCAGTCTTCTGCTGTCTATTGTACAGTGTCTGAAAACCATTGATTCATACATTTTGTCTGTTTTCCTGGGTGTTTGGAAAGAAAGGTAAATCTCATTCCTTCTACTTGGTGATCGCCGGGAAGCAAGCCAGTAACTGTTTAAAGTCCATTGTATTTCTACATAAGGCAACAAACAAAAAATGTAACTTTAAAATGATACCTTAGTAGCAGAAACAAGATAAGGTACCTAGGAATACATTGAACAAAAGATATGCAATTTGTAGAATATTATAAAACATGATAAAAATATATTTTATAATACCTAAGTAAATGGAGAAAAATATCATGTTCATGAATATGACCACTCAATAGCATAAATTTATCTGTAGATTTCATGCAGTACAAATGAAAAAGTTATTTCCAGCTTTACTGAGATAAAAATCGGCATATAAAATTGTGTACATTTAAGATATACAACATGTTCATTTGACAGACTTACATATTGCAAAAGGTTATCACCATAGCATTTCCTTTGGTGTGCAGAGGCTTTGTAGTTTAATGTAGACCTGCTTGTTTATTTTCGCTTTTGTTGCCTTTGCTTTGGGGATCAAATGCAAGACCCATGTCAAGGAGCTTACAGCAAATTTTCTTCTAGGAGGCTTATGGTTGCAGGTCTTACATTCAAATCTAATCCATTTTGAGTTTATTTTGTGTGTGTTGTAAGATAGTCCAGTTTCCTTCTTTTGCATATGGCTGTCTAGTTTTCCCAGAACCATTTATTGAAGCGATGGTCCTTTTCTCCTTGTATATTCTTGACTCCTTTGTCATAAATTAATTGATCATATATGTGTGAGTTTATTTCTGTGTTTCTACTCTATTCCATTGATCCATATGTCTGTTTTTATGCCAAGATCATATTGTTTTGATTACTAAAGCTTGGTAATATAGTTTGAAATCAGGGAGCCTGATGCCTCCAGCTTTGTTCTTCTTTCTTAAGATTGCTTTGTCTATTTGGAATCTTTTGTGGTTCCATACAAACTTCAGGGTTGCTTTTTCTATTTTCTGTGAAAAATGCCACTGGAATTTTGATAGAGATTGCACTGAATCTGTGGATTGCTTTGGGAAGTTTGGATATTTTAACAATACGACTTCTTCTAATCCATGGGCACAAAATGTCTTTCCATTTATTTGTGTCCTCCTCCATTTGTTTCATTAGTGTCTTACAGTTTTCACTATGTAGGTCTTTCACCTCCTTGGGTAAATTTATTCCTAGGTTTGTTTTTTTTTTTGATGCCATTATAAATGGTGTTATTTCTTAATTTATTTTTCTGGTAGTTTAGTGTTAGTGCCTAGAAATGCAATAGATTTTTTTTTCCATTGATTTTGTACACTGCAATTTTACTGAATTCATTGATTAGTTCTAACAGTTTTTGGTGCAACCTTTAGAATGTTCCACGTATGTAATATGTTGTCTGAAATAGACAGTTGTGCTTTCTTTCCTATTTGGATGACTTTTATTTCTTTTTCACTTCTAATTGATTTGTCTAGGACTTCCAGCACTATGCTGAATAAAAATGGAGAGAGTGGACATTCTTGTTTTCTTTCTGATCTTACAGGAAAAGCTTTCAGCTTTTCACTGTTGAGCGTGATAATAGCTGAGGCTTGGTCATATGTGACCTTTATTATGTCGTGGTATGTTCTGTCTATATCCAGTTTGTTGAGAATTGCTGTTATGAAAGGATGTTGAATTTTTTCAAATGCTTTCTCTGCATCTATAGAGATGATCATATGATTTTCATCCTTTATTTTGTTAATATGGTGTGTCACATGCTTGGTTTGTAAATGTTGAACCATCTTTCTGTCGTATGAGTAAGTACCACCTGATCCTTTTAATGTATTATTGAATTTGGCTTGCTAAGTTGTGTTTCTATGTTTGTATTGGCCTAAACTTTCTTTTTTTGTCATGTCTTGGTCTGGTTTTACTATAAGGATCAGGATGGCCTTGTAAAATAAGTTTGAGCATGTTCCCTCCTCTTCTCCTTTTTAAGAAGAGTGAGTTGAATTGCTATTAAATCTTTTTCAAATCTTTGGTAGAATTTACCTATGAAGCCATCTGGTCCTGAACTTTTCTTTATTTTGACCAAATGGAAAGTGTAGTGGAATTTTTGCTTTGTGTGTAACTTAGCATGATGTTTATAAAATTTACATGTTAGAGCAAGGGTTTAAGAATGCTAAGACACACTAAAAGAAGACACATTGTCCTAAATGAAATAAGTCAGATGGAGAAAGACAAATCCCATTCAGTTTCACATATATGTGGAATCTAAAAAGAAAACAAATGAATAAACCAACAAGCAAAAAACAAAATCAGACCTATAAATAAAGAGAACAAACCAATGGTTGCCAGAGGGGAAGACGGTGATGATATGGTCAAAATGGTTGAAGGAGAGTGGGAGATGCAAACTTCTGTGTATGAAATGAACAAGTCAGGAGAATGAAAGGCACAGGATAGCGAAAATATTCAATGGTATTATAATAGGGTTGCATGGTAACAGATGGTGGCTACACTTGTGGTGAGCACACCATAGCATATAGAGTTGTTGAATCATTATGTTGTACACTTGAAACTAATGTAATATTGTGTGTCAGCTATCCTCAAATTTAAAAAAAAGGCTAATTTCTCAATGAGATATCATGATTGATAATGAGTCAGATTTGAACAATCTCTGTGGGGAGACTGGGTTTCTCAACCTATCAGGATACCTATCCTATATTTATTTGACCCCCAGTTTTCTCATCCATATAATGATAGTGCCCACTTCACAGGGTAATGATGAGGAATAAAACGGATACCATGTGACAAGTGCTTAGAACAGTATCTGGCATGACAGTGTGTATTAGCTATTTTTATTATGATTTAGCTCTGATTAATATGGCCCAGCACAGAGACAGATAAATAGATTTAGAAAATGTTCAAGAACTCATTAAAGGCTCACACAAAAATGGAAACTAATCACAAAGCTGATTCTTTAGATCATGGCAAAAAAGAGGATTGTGGTATGATATGATTGACTGATCATCCATATAGAAAAAATGAAAACATATCCTTTCCTCACACTGCAAACAAGCAAATATTCAACAACTACAGAATGTGATGTGCTTGTTCATTGTAATATATTCATGTCATGGCTCTACAAAGTGAAAGTGAATGAATTATAGTATATCAGATGCATACATATACAAATCCCAAGAAAAATAATGCTGAGCTCAAAAGAAAGTCACAGAAGAGCAAATTCTATTTGAAATAATTGACATAATATAAAAACAGAACAAGGCAATATATCATTTAGACATATATAGACATTTATAAAACTGTGAAGAAAAACAAAAGAATCATTGAGACTAAGTCTAAGGAAGCTGTCACATCAAGGTTCAAGGAGCACGTGGCCCACTGGAAGTATGTAGAAGACTTCAGATTCTTCAAAGATGGTGTTTTATTTCTAGATCATGGCAATGGGTACATGTGTGTTCTGGTACTATTTTGATCTATACACTTTAGTACATAACCTCTTTATGTTTTCTGTACTTAAAATTTCCTTTCAGTTTATTTGAGGAATACCAAAAAGTCTTAATAGCACTTTTGACATTATCAATAATTTTTCACTTCCATCAATAAGTATTAGATTTGTTATTTTTAAATTGCCTTAACCTAAAAAAAAAATAGTCTAAGTTATAAATTTCCCATGAAGAGCCTTCCTAGAAAGCAGGCTTTCAGTGGGTTAAAATTAGGGGTCTCTTGAGGACATAAAAAGAGATGTCGAGGAAGTAGCAGGAAGTGAAGGGAGCCCAGGTCTATGAAGTGACATTGACATATAATGGAAAATAAACTTGTTTATTTCTCAGTTCTCTTAACTTCCCATAAGTGGATACATTTTTTTGTCTATGAATTGTTTTAGGGAGGAAAATAATCATCTGAATAATCCTTCCTTCAAATGACGATCTTTAGAGCCTCATCTGGTTTTGTAAATTAGAAGTGTTAAAAGAGGAAAACACCAAACCTCTCTTTAAGATATACGCTGCTCTGTTTGTCTACATAAATATCTATATTGCCTTGTTTGGGAACACGAGTCTGCAGAGATATGAGGGTTATCGACTGTTCTCACACAGCTTGGAGTAAATTCTTCCTTTCATTCACTCTAAAGAGTATTCAGAGTTTGGCGTGAACTTCTTTTGCTTCGTAAAAACAAATGGAGGATGTGCAGTTGGTCTTTAGAAAAAATGGAACACTCTACAACAGGAGCTTCTATTATATAATTTACTGCAAATTTTGGGACATAGGGGCCAAGGGATTCGCTAAGAAGGCTTCTGAAGCCATGGGGGGAATTTGTTCCCCATTTTGAGGACAGTTCGCTATGCTTTTCAAGAAAAAGAGATGCTCTTCAGGGAAAGTGAAAAGTCAGTGCCAGAGAACCAAAGAGCCAGGAGACATGTTCTGGAAAGGTGGCTTCAGTCTCTTCGAGATGAATCCATCTCTAGCTTTTCTTGCTCTTTGGTATTAGAGTGATAGTTTGCCTTTGTCTTTTTTAAGACTATTGTGGAAAAAGAGTGGGATTAAGTTTCCTTGCAAGGGTTTTCTATCATCTGCTTTGCAATGTGGCTCATGGACAGCACGAGGAGTCATGTCAGATCTGCTAGGCAGCCATGATTAGGTCTCAATGAGAAAATCACATCTCTCCTCTGGTAGTAGAATGACTCTGGACATCTCCTTAAATCCAGCTTGTGGGAAAAAAATTTATTTTGCATTGCCCGAGCTAGAGAATGTTGGAGAGAAGGAGAAGGTAGACCACTGTCTAACCCTAGATTCACAAGGGGAAAATAAAGTATCCACTGTTATCAATATGAATTTGAATTCTTTTTCTTGCAAGAAAATATACATAATATTAAATTTACCATTCTGACCATTTTCAGACATATAATTAAAAAAAATTTTTTTTTACAAATAGTTTATTGTCAAATTAGTTTCCACATAACACCCAGTGCTCATCCCCACAAGTGCCCTCCTCCATGCCCATCCCCCCTCCCCCCCACATCCATCAGTCCTCAGTTTTTGTCAGCATTCGAGAGTCTCTCATGGTTTGCCTCTCTCCCTTTCCCCCACCATTTCCCCCCTTCTTCTCCCGATTGGTCCTCTGTTAAGTTCCTCCTAGTCCTCCTATACGTGCACACATATGATATTTGTCCTTCTCTGCCTGACTTATTTCGCTCAGCATCACACCCTCAAGGTCCATCCATGTTGCTACACATGGCCAGATTTCATTGTTTCTCATTGCCATGTAGTATTCCATGGTATAGATAAACCACATCTTCTTGATCCATTCATCTGTTGATGGACACTTAGGCTCTTTCCATGTTTTAGCTATTGTGGAGAGTGCTGCTATGAACACTGGGGTACATGTGCTCCTATGCCTCAGCATTTCTGTATCCCTTGGGTAAATTCCTAGCAGTGCTATTGCTGGGTCATAGGGGAGTTCTAGTGTTAGTTTCCTGAGGAACCTCCACACTGTTTTCCAGAAGGGCTGTACCAGTTTACATTCCCAACAGTGTAGGAGGGTGCCCGTTTCTCCACATCCTCGCCAGCATCTAGAGTTCCATTTTCAGACATATAATTATGTGGCATTAAAATGTATTCACATTCTGTGAAACTATCACCACCAGCCATATCCAGAACTTTTTCACTTCCTCTCTTGAAACTCTGTACTCATTAAATGCTCACCTCCATTCCACTCTTCCTCCAGCCCCAGTATTCTATCTTTCTCTGTGTATTTAACTACTCTTAATACCTCATGTATGTGAGATCATGTAATATTTGTCTATTCATGACTAGTTTATTTTACCTAGCCTAATGTCCTCAAGGTTCACTCACATTATAGCTTATGTCAGAAATTTCCTTCCTTTTTAAAGGCTGAGTAATAGTCCATTATTATTATATACATATACTACATTTTGTTTATCCATTCATCTATCATTGAACACTTGGATTGCTTCCACCTTTTGGCTTCTGTGAATGCTATATTGCTATGAATCTGTGTGTACAGATATCTGCTCAAGTTTCTGCTTTCATTTCTTTTTTTCTTTTTTTTACCATCTTCTAATGCAAGAATTTAATGTTACTGATTATGAATCTTTAAATTTCCACTATAATAAAATACTTAAATGAGATATTTAACTGAATAAAATACAATTGTGACTTAAGACAACATAATATTTTAATTTAAAATTTTAGCATCATTTAATTAGATAATTTTATTATATTAAATTCTAAAATATAAATAAATTTATTGAACTAAAATGTGTATCATATTGGACTCTGTCTAAATCTAATAAAGATAAACATTTTAACATATCAAAAGTAGTATACAAAATTGATTTTTAATGTTTCTATTTTGTATAGAGCTCTTTATTCATTTTTTAAAATGACTGCTTCACATTTTTTAATATAAGCAGATGAGTTTTAACATAAACAAATCCATTGAAATATAAAAGTCTTTTCATATTTATATACATGTTTTTCTAAGGCCCCAAGTCATGATATCATATATAGGAGAAGAAAATAAATGAACTACAATTAGTGTCTCTTATATGATAAAAATTGTATTTTATTTTTTTCCTTCATAGTTTATTGTCAAGTTGGTTTCCATATAACACCCAGTGCTCATCCCCACAAGTGCCCTCCTCCATGCCCATCATTCCCCTTTCCTCTCCCCCACCCCCATCAGCCCTCAGTTGGTTCTCAGAATTCAAGAGTCTCTCATGGTTTGCCTCCCTCTCTCTCCCCAACTATTTTTTCCCCTTCTCCTCTCACATGGGCCTCTGTTAAGTTTCTCCTGTTCCACTTATAAGTGAAAATATATGGTGTCTGTCTTTCTTTGACTTATTTCACTCAGCATAAACCCCTCGAGTTCCATCCACGTTGCTACAAATGGCCAGATTTCATTCTTTCTCATTGCCTTGGTAGTATTCCATTGTATAGATAAACCATATCTTCTTGATCCATTCGTGAGTTGATTCTGCTTTCATTTCTTTTGGTTATATCTTCAGAAATGGAATTGCTGGATCATATGGTAAATCTGTGTTTAATCTACGGTGTTCCTCAAAGAACCACCAACACTGTATTACACAGTTAGCTGAACAATTTTATATTCCTACCAAGAGTGAACAAGGATTTCAATTTCAATTTCTGTACATCTTTGCCAGTACTTACTGTTTTCTGATTTTTGTTTCGTTATTGTTTTTGTTTTGTTTATCCTAATTATCCTAATCGGTGTGAAGTGGTTTCTCATTGTGATGGTTTTGATTTACATTTTCCTAACAATTAGTAATGTTGCATCTTTTTATTTGTCTAGGGTCTTTAATTTCTCAAGCTGTGTGATCTCATTTTCAAAGAAAAGAGCCATTTCTTAATTTTATTACTTGTTTGTGTAAATTTACTACAGTTTTAACAAAGAGAAAAAGGAAATGTAATCTTTAAACACATTTAAAACCAACATTTGTCTGTCTTTGTGGGTGGATCACATGACCTTCACCATGTTGAGTGGACACACTTTCTCTTAACTCATCCTTCATCAAAAGATAATTGAACAGAACCCTACGATGTTATTTTATCTCTATATTTTGATGAAATATTATTTAAAAACTCTTTTTTTAAGTTAATTGAACATGTAGAATTTCCACCCAAAAGGTTTAGCATGCTGTTAACTTTACCCAATTTTGCTCTTTCACATCATAGTTAGTTCTTACCCACCTCCTGCACTAAATCAAAGCCTGCAGGAACCAGAAAGGTATCTCAGAAAAGCATTACATGTCTGCTGTGCTAAATGTCATGCCTTATTTGCACCAGTGGCTAGATGTTCTCACATGATCTCTTCTTAGTTTTTTCCTATTTTAAGGTTTGGATTTTATTAACCTTGAAAATTCAATATGGTGGATGGTTTATACTAATTAAGAATCTGAGCAAGATAACTTGAAATTATATAAATGAAGTTCTGTCGCCTTTTGAAGTTACAGCAAGAGAATTAATAAGCTCATCCACTTGTCAAGTAATCATTGTGATGTTGCTTCCCTCCTTAAAGTCTTCAATTTTCTCTGTTGTTTTCCTCCTCAGAACTATGTAGGTCTAATTAGGATTCTTTTAAAAGGAAGGGGGAGGTGGGAGTCTACTATCCCACCTGCAATGTCCAATGTTTTCAAGTTGTCATGCTTTTTAAGTTATACCTTCAATACTATCATTGAAGACCAGCTTAATAAGAAATAGATTCTCTTTACTTCAGGATTTTACTCTTAAATATAAAATTTTAACTTGCACTTAGAGCTGATATAATTCTTAAAATAGAACATGGAAACCTTCTGTGACTAACAAAATTCCAGCCTCCATCACACAACCTGGCTGTCTCACACATTTTTAGTACAACTTTTTCAAATTGTTTCCAAATCTACTGTTGTTTCAGATAAGTCATTCAGTCTTCTATGTATGGGAGTGTTTTGCAATAAAAACCAAAGAAATTCTTCTTGGCATTGGCAGTCATATAATTTTGAGACTCTTACAATCTAGAAGTGCAGATGGGTGACATCATGGTGTAAAGCAACTTTTATTGGACTCATAAGAAATGCCTTTTAAAGAATTCTTCGAAATTAGAGTTGTTAAAAACCAAGAAATCTTTGTAGCATTTAACCAGGAAATTGAGGAATCTCAACTTACAAGCCTTTGTCTTAAATCTACGAAGCATGAAAAATTTTCCAAGTAGAGTTCAGACCACAGATTTGGTTACCCTTGTGCTCAAACTATGCCTCCCTCCATGTGGCAATCTAAATATGTTAACTATTGGTACAAAAATGGCAAAACTTGATCTAATCCAGCTAGCCAAAGAGGTGAGTGATACTCCTGTTCTCTTGTATTTTGCAATTAAGTTAGAATCAATATTGGCTGTTCATGAAGTCCATCTGACACTCTCCTCAAGTCCCAGAATGTGATGTAAGGCTCAAATATAAAGTGAGGTAATTTGAGAAATTCTTCACGTCTATATTTGGAGCCAGAACACGAAGTGCGCTCATCTAGACAGAAGAAGGCAAGGAATCCAGACGGTAGGTTTTCGTCCAGGAGACAGGAATCAAAATGATACTGTCATAAGCAAATGTTTAATTAGTTGCTATAGAAAAGGAATTAACAAGCTATGGTTAGCTTTCTCTGACCAGCTGTAAATAAAGTTTTATTGGAACACAGCCTTGCCCAATCAGTTATGCTTTGTTTGTGACTGCTTTCACATTCTGTTTAGCAAAGTTGAAGAGTTGCAACAGGGATCATATGGCCCATAAAGCTGAAAGTATTTATTGGCTGGCCCCTTACAGGAAAAGTTTGCTGATCACAGCTATGGAAGATTTTGCTAGGATACTAAAGCAACGTTTACTCAGGACAAATAAGAAAATTGGTCATTTACAACCGTACAAATTACTGACTTTAATCCACGTGTTATTTTACAATTCTTTCATATTTTACAAGTGCTTTCATATTTATTATCTCACTTGATTGTCAAAACAAACAGTAGATACTATGATACCTTCTTTAAGGTGATTTGGCCTTGAGAGGTGAAGTCACTTCTCTGTAGTTACAACAAATTGGAGTGTCTATTCCTAGGAGTTGAGTTTAGAAGGCAGACAGATGTTACCAACTTGCTTTGCTTGACACTTGGCCAGAAAGTAAGCTCAGGCAGCAGGGATGGAAGAGGCCAAGAGGCCTGGGAGCCACTGAGGCTTGGCTACCAGTACTTCTCGGGAGAGTAATCCACCATTGCCAAGTTCTTCCACTGACATCCACAACATCCACGGGCTTGTGGGTTCCATGTGCAAATGTTTGCCCACACCCTCCAGACTGCCAGTCTCTCTATCTGCTCCCCAACACAGGATTCTGGGCTTCTAGGTTGGAACTTTGATCCCCATGACACTAAACTCAGGCACACCTCCCATCCCCAGCTCTTGTAGCCACAGGGTTTTGGTGCATTTGGGGTCTGGCACATGACTTCCAAGAGGGCAGAGGCATTTTCCCAGGTGCCGCTGTGACTGAATGATCGCTGAATGTTCATACACAGTGCATAATATGGATTTGCAGTCAAACTTTTTGATTTCTGGAGAAGAGAGCAGACCCTGGGGACAGATTAACTGAGTTCAAATCCCAGCCTCAGCATTAACTATAAGTGAGAGCTTGGGTGAGTTTCTAGGCCTGTGAGGACTTCAGTTTTTTCATCTGTAAAATGGGATAATAATAGTACCTGTACCTACCTCTCAGGGTAACTCTGAGGGATAAATGACTTAGAACACTCTTGGTATATAATAAATACACAGTAAACGTTAACCATTGTTATTAATGATCATCACTATCTCAAAGAGAGCTGGGGCCCTGCAACAGCCTATAGTTTCTTCCTTCCTTCCTTCCTTCCTTCCTTCCTTCCTTCCTTCCTTCCTTCCTTCCTTCCTTCCTTCCTTCCTTCCATCTCCGGTGGCATCTTTCTGATCTTTATCTTGCATGCTGCCTTTATATCCTCAATTGTATGTCAGTTGTCATTTGCATCTTTTCAGTCACCTAAAGGCTGTCCTGCAGGTTGGAAAGAAGGTAAAACTTAGGAAAACCCATCACCGAACTGCAACACCAAAGTGCAGCAGGAATACCAGTCATTCCAGCTTCTGAGATGAAGTGCGGCTGACTGAGTCTGTGGAAGGACAGGGTAAAGAAATATGCATTTATTGAGTGCTATCAGGTGCCAGACAAGGTGCAAAGTTGTCACTTCAGTGGAATCACTGTCTCAGTTTTATCGACGAGAAAAAACTTGCCCAAGGCTGAGCCCAATTTAGAATTTAGAAGTAACTTCATGTCTGATTGATTCCAAAATTTTATACTCTTTCCGGCGCATAATTCTCCTTTGATAAAGTGCTAAGTAGCTGTGCATTTATCAACTATAAATGGGGAATGGCATGGTATTTACACTTGGAGTGGAGTCGGATGATCACATATTCACAGAACCTTTTTATAGTTCAGAGAGAGTTGGTGTAGACTCTTCCTAAGGGAACACAGAATAATTGAGGTTGGAAACAGCTTAACCTCAAGTCATAAAAATCACTGACAGGGGAAACTAAGAAAATGGTTACCCTTGGTGGAGAAGGGGCTGTCTGCTCCTGGTACGGGCTATGTGTTCAGTTGGTTGAAGGAATATTTTCAGCCTAGAGAAACATGACCCCTTGAGCACACTTTATTTTTATATCACTGTTGGTCTTTTAGAAAGCCTGGTAATTATAAGTATTCCTTCATTCATTTGAATAAAGTCTGAGCTCTTTAGAAAGTAAAATAATTTCTCCCTCTTCCCCCGCCACCCCCCACCTCGCTACACACAGATGCACACAGCTCACACAACATACACACACATCCAATGTCACAAAGACACAAAACTCTTATCAATCAGTAAGTACCCCATGGCAGCCCAAACAGGTATGGAAATTCTTCTCTGTTTCCTTCTTTTCCATGGTGCTATGCACGTTCTATAAACAGCAGGAGAAGTAATTATGTAGGTGGGCATTGGTTACACGGTCAACTTTTGGAGTATAATATAGGAATGTGCTAAGGCGAGGAAATATTTGCTTGAATGAATGCCTGGAAACCGAATGTGCTATGCACTTCTTGGTAATATAAACCGCACATCTGGATCATTTTTGTATATTGTACCTGAGTGGGTGGGGTAATATTTACATTGATTTTCCACTTCTAGGCTGTCCGTCCGGTGTCTAGTTTGTGCACGCTAGGAAGTTTCGTGTGTGTGTGTGTGTGTGTGTGTGTGTTCTACATTTCATATTCCAGCATCTGCCGTTCACTCCGAGTTGGAGCATTTACCATCGCAAAACTGTCACTCGGGGTCTCTGAAACACACATTTACATTCCACAGGTCTAGTAAATGGGCTGTGTGGCTGCACGATGCCTTTTGTTTAAAAGAAATCCAAGTGACAGCCCGGCACTTCCCATCCAGCTGCACTTTAGGCTGTGACTGTGGCAGTTGGAAAGCGAAGCTCAAAGGAATAGAATCTGCTGCCCCAGCAGGTAACATTCTGGGGTTGGTTCCTTTTATTGTTGTTTTTGCTGCGGTTTAAAATGTCCAAACCTTCTCGCTTGGCTAGACCTTTCTTTGCGAACGTAGCTTCCAAGCTGCCGTCACCTAGAAGGGACGATTGGAACAGCAAACAGAAAAAAATCAGTGTAGGTGAGAAGATTTTGAGAGCTGGGAGTGAAGGGAATTTGGTCAGACAGCAGCAGGTGCAAACAGCAGCCGTTCCTGCTCAGCGGAAGGCTTCGCCGCACAAAGGTAATGTTTTAAATCAGCTGCTTTTTGTCAGCCTGTGCTTAGAAACTTCTTTCTTAATAATACTGCCAGACAACTTAAACGAAGGAGACTTCTTACGGTTGCGAAAACTTGTCCCTTTGTGTGAGTGTGACATTCTCTAGAATCCTCAAGGGTGTTGCTCAGATAACCAGTCATTAGGAAGATGGAGGTAATAGAACTTTCCTTCATTAATTCAGGGCTGATAGAAGAAAAACTGAGTGTTTTCACTTCTTTTTGAGGATGACAGACTTTATTCCTGGTTGTGGTGCATAGTTTCTCATAATCCAGTTTTATTAACAGGAAATTTCTTTTTTAGTACTTATCTATATGGACAGAAACAAAAAGAGAGAAGGGACAAGTCCTGAAACCACATCATCACCAGCCGAAGAATTTTTGCATGCTTAGTTTTTTGCAGTCTCTTTTAAAAATGAATTTGTATCAGATACGATAATCTAACAACAAGATTCCCTGGCAAACATGACAAATGTCCCTGCTAGCATTGTCCCCTGGAGCATTTAAGTGAGTGAGAATATTGTTGAATATGGGACCTGGAATCAGTAGCCAAATCAAACTATTATTTTAGGGTACATCATCACAGAGAGTGATGAAATCGCTGCTGAAAATATAATAATCATTTTCTCCATTACACCAAGAACTACATATTAAATCGCTAAGCAACATTTAGAATCGTTATTTTTTTAATTACTTTTTGAGCTCTCTATCAAAAAGCTAATTTTTGAAGCTGTGATTTTATGGTAAAGTAAAAACTGGTTTTAATGTTCTCATTCTTATCATTGGAAGTTTTTATTTTATAGAACAAAATAAGTTCATACCACATTATAATTTGAATACTGTTCTCTCTCCTCTCTTAAAAACTATTACAAATGAATGTGCAATAATACATTTTTGCACCATGTACTCTTATTTCAAAGATGCAAATTTCTCTCTGGAAAATATTAATTTTTTTCTTAACTTGCTTTATTATTGTTCTATCTACTTCTATGAAATGCTTGTACATTCACTATTTTATTGATCAAAATACTTTATTAAAGACACATATAGTGAACACTGAAGGACTTTGGAAATATTGATGAAAATTGCTGAATAGAGTGAATTTTGGCTGCTTTAAAAGGAGAGTTCTCTTTGATGTTGTATATAATATGTATAAAAGTCTAAAAACAAATTCTTCTAAAAAACAAATTTCAGCCACCTCAACTTGAAAAGTATCCAGACATTTTATGGTTATATATCTGTGTCCACATAAGGTATGCCCAGGGAGGGAGTTTTTATGCAAACAGTCCAAGGCCAGATGCTATTCCAAAGATTTTTCAAAATATCTTACTTGGTAACCTGTGAGGATATCTAAACTTAGTGGATGAAAATACTTTTTCTTTGATAACGTATCTGTTTTTGTTTTGGGGGGTTAGTTAAATGTCACTTGAAAGCACTTCATTAACATTTAAAATATTTTTTTAAGTAAGCTCCGTGCCCAGTGTGGAGCCCAATGCAGGGCTTGAACTCACAACCTTGAGGTCAAGACCTGATCTGAGGTCAAGAGTCAGACGCTTAACTGACTGACCACTCAGGCACCCCTTATATACTTAGTTTTTAATTCGAATTCTTTTTTTCATAGCCACACATCATATCACAGAGTACCAACAGAAACGTTTCATTGTTGGAGAGCAGCACTAAGACTCTAGCGTATGCCTGCATGTTGTGTTTGGCTTTTGCTTAAAGTGGTTGCCGTTAAGATCAAGAAACCCAGACAACAGTCTCCCTATCTTAGGCTTGTGTTGAGTTTGTGTGGGTTCTAGCCCATCACATTAAGATCTCAGTGTTGGCTCTTGAGAATGCTTATTTCATTGGGTCCACAGGGTTTAATTTAGTCTGTATAGTTTCTCACTTATCTGATTCTCATTCCCCACCCCACCCCACCGCTTGTGTAATTTGTTTATTAGAGAAGTACTTTCTGGTACATTTCATTTATTTTTTTGACGTTTGTCTCTTTAGTTAATTTCCTAAATGAATACAGTGACATTCCTTTCACCGCTTTTCCATGTTCCCCCTCTGCCTCTTTTTTTTTTTTTTTAATGTTTTATTTATTTCTAGGAGAGAGAGAGAGAGAGAGACAGTGTGAGCAGGGGAGGGTCAGAGAGAGAGGGAGTCACAGACTCTGAAACAGGCTCCAGCCTCTGAGCTGGCAGTCAGCACAGAGCCTGATGCGGGGCTTGAACCCACAAACCGCGAGATCATGACCTAAGCGAAAGTCGGACACTTAACCGACTAAGCCACCCAGGCGCCCCCCTCCTCCGCCTCTTAAAATTTATCACCTGTACTTTTATTTCTATATTAAAAGGTTGAGTAGTTACTTTTTGGTTAACACAGTTTTTAGTCTTCTGTGGTTTGTCTACAGGTTGAAAATCAATAAAGACTGTAACTAATGAGACCTCATATTTTGATTGCTAAGCCAAAGAAATGTGCTATAATTTCTCTTGTCGTCTCTCCTTCTTCAGCGCTTCAGATTCTACCAAGGTTGGTATGGATATGATCACATTCACAGAACTCCCTTTTCTTCCAGGCGCTTCTCTCTGTATCCCTCAATCCTCCTGCCCCCCTCTTTCCTGACTGATTTCTACAACACGTGGACAGCTCTCTCTTGGATTATTTCTTTTTTTATACTTGTTTATTTATTTTTGAGAGAGAGAGAGAGAGAGAGAGAATGAGCAGGGAAGGAGCAGAGGTAGAAAGAGACACAGAATCCAAAACAGGCTCCACACTGTCAGTGCAGAACCCCATGCAGGGCTTGAACTCATGAACCGTGTGAGATCATGACCTGAGCTGAAGTTGGGAGCTTAACTGGTTGAGCCACCCAGGTGCCCCTCTAGATTACGTCTTCTTTTTTTTTTTTTTTTTGCCTGAAGCACGTCTCCAAGAATCTTCTTAAGGAAAGCAAAGTTGAAAGTAAACTTAATGAGTTTATACATGCCCAACAAATATTTGGACTCTCTTTTCACATCTCAGTGATAGTTGGGACAAGCATGGATTTTTAGACAGAAAATAATTTCCCCTCATAACATTAAAGGCCTTTCTCCATTCCCTTTTGGGATCTAGAAGTGTTGATGAGAAGTCCCTTGTCGTTAACACGTTCACACATTCCTCTGTAGGTGAGTTTTTCTCTCTCTCTTGAAGTTTTGTGGATATTCATTTCATCCTTGATGTTCTGAAATTTTACTGATGTATCTTAAAGTGTGGGTCTTTCCCGTTTATTTTGGTGAATACTTTGATGGACTATTTCAATTCAAAGAATAATGGGTTTCCATTTTGTGAATTCTTTCTGTTAATTCTTTGATAATTTCTTCTTCTGTATTTGCTCTGACATTCTCATTACTACGTTCCTCAGAGTTGGCTTTCAAATCTGCTACATCAGTTTCCTGATCCTATCTTTTCCTCATTTGTTTTTAGCTCTGTCTTTTTATGTTATCTAGATTTTCTTGATCTTATCTTCCAACTCTTCTGTCTAAGTTTGATCATCAACATATTTTTAATTTCCCAAGAAGCTTTTCTTACTCTGATCATTTTGAGACCGAAATACATGGTATTATTTTCTGTCTGTAAGCAGTAGATTGTGTGCTTTCTTTGCCTATTGTGGTTATATTTGACCGTATGATACACTCATGTTAAAAATTCAGCCATATCCCTGTAATATTGATATGCTTTCCATTCTCAGCCAATGGTCTAGATTGGCTCTTGGAATGAAAGACACTGGCAATCGATAAGCTTTCAGATAGCAGCATTCATATCTAATTTTCACCCATGAAGAACTCCCTTTATGATGAAAAACCAACAAATGAAAGGTGAATGTTGGTATATGTGTCGATACATGCCAACAGCTTTATTCAGGACAAGGCTATAAGTCAACCTCTGAGAATGTGGCCTTTTTTCCTGAATTGTCTGTATTCTCCTGAATTCTGTTTGAGGTGTATTTCCTCAAAATTATTTTGTCCTGATTTTAGTTAGTTAGTTAGTTGGCCTCTTAACTGTTGTTCTAAATAAAGAAAAAGCATTTTTTAAGGAAGTGTCCATGAGCATTGACCACTAGCTGAGCTTGCAAATATAGTTTCCATATATTCTATGCTTGTAAGGATGATGGTGATGATATCTGAGCTCTAATGAGCCCCTCCTACATGCCTGGCACATTTCTGAGCACCTTATGAATGTACTGACTTGTCCAATCCTTATGGCAATCTTATGATGTACTACTATCACTATCCTTATTTTATGTGAGGAAACTGAGATAGGAGCTTCAGGTATTTGCCCAAAGTCAAGCAGACAGGAAAAGGTAGAACCAGAATTCTAGTTCTGGAAGTTTTGACTCCCGACCTGGCACATTTCACTTGCTAAAATACCTTTTTTTTTTAATAAAGAAAAACAATCTGGGGTGTCCGGGTGGCTTAGTCGGTTAAGCATCCGACTTTGGCTCAGGTCATGATCTTGTGGTTTGTGGGTTCGAGCCCTGCGTAGGGCTCTGTGCTGACAGCTAGCTCAGAGCCTGGAGTCTGTCTTCGAATTCTGTGTCTCCCTCTCTCTCTGACCCTCCCCTACTTAGCTGTCTCTATCTCTCTCTCAAGAATGAATAAATAAATAAACATTAAATTTTTTTTAAAAAAATAAAGAAAAACAATTTGTCCATCACAAAAAGTTAATATAATTAAAACCTTGTGATCAGACAGTCTGGTCCCTGAAAAAAAAAACAACAACAACTGGTGGTGTTCTGTAGTTCAGAACATGCTTTTCTGATTTCAGCCTTTTTATTTGTTGCCCCAGATTTCTGTTTGTCAGACAACATAAATGAAAAGGGAAGAGAACAGATTTCAGTTAATGAACTTATCACAACACTGTAAATATTTTTCTAATGTTTAGAAATGAAAGGATACACTGAATATAGGATCTTGCAATTCCTGTATGTACATTCATACCTACAGACTTGAGTGTGCATCTGCATGTGAGTGCATGCACGTGCGTGTGTGTGCACGCGCACATACACACAGACACAATATGTTACATATAATTCGAGAAAGCCTCTTGCATCACACATGACCTGGTGGTCCAAGTACAAGCCTGTAGGCTAAAAATCACTCAAGTCTAATTCTTTTCTAACACAGGCTCCCTCTGTGGCCTTGAGCAAGGCCATTATCCTTCTTGACTGAGTTTCATTAACCATTAAAGAATAATAATACGTGGTTTATGAGGGAAGTAGTGGTGAGGATTAATGACTTAATGTGTGTCCAGCGCTTTCAAGAGCACACGTGCTGCGTGGATACTCTGAGTTAAGCACAATGGGTCTCTATTTACCTTCAGCAGCTGTGGAAGGTAAAAACTTAATTCTCTCACAATATCACCCATGTACCTAGACCAGGGAACTCCACAATAAACCCCCGACTGCATGCTCTAAGCTAGTCTTTATGGACAATTGTAATCTCACAGGTATTGCCATCCCATGTGTTGACTGAGATTGTCTGTGAATACCTAGAACCCAGCTGTTCCTGTCTATAAGTAGAAAATATTAATAACTGGAGCACAAAAAGTATGTTTTCTCTCTAAGAGGGATCAGATTCATTCTGGACGCTACTGGCAAGTGCAGGGACATTAGGCCCTTCCTTGCATGATGAAGTAGTGTGGAAGGTGATTGCGCCTATGGATGGGCGGTACCTCTGAAAGTATACTCATGATACTGCTTTCTCTTGTAATAAACTAATGATAGCAGTGAATAGTCAATACATACCCACTGGTCGCACCTGCACTTTGTCTAGTATTTTCCAGAAGCAGCAGTGGGTTTGTACTGATCATGTACATTCCTGTACCTGACAGCCTTTGTGACTGATCCATTCATTTTTGAGGAGAGCTAAGGTCAAGGGCATAGTATTTCTTCAACAGAGCAATGGCAAATTATGCTCACCATTAGTAAATCCATAGTTTTGGCTCATTGTTGACAGCGGTTATTCCACAGTCACGCATTATACATCCTTATAGGCCAGTAAGTCTCTGCATTCTAGTACTAATGCTCACATGGCTTACCCTGGACAGTTGTTTTACAAATAAAAACAAAGCATACTTAATGCTGTTTACCAGTATTTAATGGGAAATTTTCTCCAACTACATATGGTATAAGCTATGTATGAGTCTTGAAAATTGACCTTTACTTCTAGAGTTCTCCTTCTTTTCCTTTATGAATTCTATCTATATTTGTCTTGTACCTAGTAATGGATGGGAAATAAGAAATATAAGTAACAGATGTTCTCATATTTCTCATATTGCTTAGATGATTCTGTTAAAATTCAATGTGTTGGAAAATGAGTATAAGACCACCTCTTTAAATTAATCTGGGGTTTTCTCTGAATTAATCTGTGTCTTTTCAGTTACTTTGACATAGTCCATTTAGTGTGGAGAGGTCAATAACTCACAAGTCTGATAAAAAATTAAATGCACGTGCATCAGAAAAGCGTGAACCACTAAGGAAAAAGAGAATTCACAGTCTTAGAATTATATAGGATAAAGACTTAAAGATCATCTAATATATCTTTCTCTTCTGATATATATTTTAAAAGTCTAGTTACTTCTTTTGATCCAGACTAAAGGTACGCAGTTTTGAGCTAATGTCTTCTAAATTGGTGCTTTTTATCCTTCCATATATCTTTTTTTTTAATATTTATTAATTTTTGAGAGACAGAGAGGAAGTGGGGGAGGGGCAGATAGAGAGAGGGAGACACAGAATCTGAAGCAGGCTCCAGGCTCTGAGCTGTCAGCACAGAGCTCAATGTGGGGCTCAAACTCACAGACCATGAGATCATGACCTAAGCCAAAGTCAGACACATAACCAACTGAGCCACCCAGGTGCCCCAATCCTTCCATATGTCTTTTTCTTAAATGCTTACTTATTTTTATAGGACAGAAAGAGACAGAACATGCACAGGGAGGGGAAGAGAGGGAGACACAGAATCCAAAGCAGGCTCCAGGCTCTAAGCTGTCAGCATAGAGCCCAACGTGGAGCTTGAACCCATGAACTGTGATTTCATGACCTGAGTCTAAGTCGGCCGCTTAACCAACTGAGCCACCCAGGCGCCCCAATCTTAAGCAGAAAGGTGCAAACTGCTAGAATACCTTCAGGTTTCCCTTCGAATGTTCACTTCCTTGACCAAGGTTCCTATGACTTCTGATACATTGTGTCTCTTGCAGTGTGCTACCTCCACTCTTCATGCTCTGTTGTCGCTTGCTAATTCCAAGTTCAAGATGACTGGGCATGGAGTAGTATGGTCACAAATCACTGTTTGTGCTGGTTCTTTGTCAGATTTTATCTATGTCACTAAATTACAATCAGGGCTCATTTAATGGTGAAAAGTTGTGACTGTGTCTCATGTTATGTTTCTAACACAGTTTTGTTTTTGGTTGCTTATCACAATGGACTGGATGCAGGAGTAGTTTTCTTAGCTTAGTAAAGTTTTTAAAAAATCATAAAATGTTTTCCTGTTCCCCTTTAAACTAGATTGAAAGCTAAAGTAAGAAACTTTATTTGTACAAATGTTTTTTCTAAAATTTGTGTTATTCAGTACCTTCCAAAATTTACATCTGTCTGCCAGTGAACACTTTCCTCTATAAAGAGCTTTAGAGATTGTGTCTGATCACAAATGAGGAATTTTTGCCAATCTTCATGGAATATTTGACTGCCTGAACTACTTAAACTTTCATTCTCGTGCTCAGATTTTCACTTTTCTGTATAGTTGCTTCCAACTTTGTTTTCAAGTATAATGAGCTTCCTTATCTTCAAAATCCTATTCTATTGGATTGTTTAAGCCAGTCAGATTTGGGCCATTTGAAAAATAATCAGAATGAGTGTCAATGAACAAGTGTGTGGTTACTTTTTTATTTGGGGATATTATAAACATTCTTCCAAGCAAACACATCATGTCCATATATCATTATATGCTACGTATGTTCTAAACAATAGTTTCATTAGTCTTGCCCATTTAGGAAAAACTACCGTGAGCCTCTACCTGCCTGGCTGCCTAGAAGGCTACTTAACCTCTTTTATAATCACATCATACCAACCTCTTAACTCATGGCCAGATAAGGGTAGAATAAGTGTCTGGGAATTTGAAAATCTAGACAGAAGAAAAACCTTCTTCTTAATGACACTGCTGTGCCAGGTTAACTATTATGGCTTCTTGAGTTAATGATCTCTAGGGTCTTAAATTAAGTCAAAAACGCTACCTCTGTGCTTTAATCCCCTTTTTGCAAAAGGAAAAAACTCAGATGGGTTCAGGTTAATTTTATTTTCCATGTTTCCAACATGTACAATGACATTACCAAAATAAACCAGAGAATACCACAAATAGGTGAAGAATCCTCTCATATACAAGAAATATCTGTTGAATATAATCTGTCGAGGGTACAGATTGTTTTTTGGTGTTATGTTTTGTATTTCTTGATGATCCGTGTTTATAAATACAGTACACAAGCTAGACTTTCAAGGAAATTCAGTTTTAAACAATTATTTATTCAGGCTACAGAATGTTATATTTATATCTGATAGCTTATCACCCATTATGAATATACATAATATTATACTGGTATGTTGATATTTTGTATATGCATTATTTTTAAATTAGTAAACTTAAGAAGTTCCATTTGAATATAAATGAAATCCTGGGGCACGTGGGTGGCTCAGTTGGTTAAGCATCAGACTTCAGCTCAGGTCATGATCTCACAGTCTGTCCCTGCTTTGTACTTTGTGCTGACAGCTCGGAGCCTGGAGCCTGCTTCGGATTCTATGTCTCATTCTCTCTCTGCCCCTTCAACACTTATGCTCTGCCTGTCTCTGTCTCTCAAAAATAAATAAATAAATAAATAAAAATTGAATATAAATTAAATATTCACTAGATTGACATTTTTGACCCAATATTTTAATTCTTGATCCCAGGGATTAGGTTGTTTTCGGAAAATGTAATTGGTACCATTACTATACTGACCACCCCTCCCATCCCCAAAAAACTCATTGACCATCTACTATGTATCTGTCATTGTGTTAAATACTAAAAAGTTAAAAAAAAATAGGTAAAATATGGTCCTCGTCCTTGAGGAAGATTTTTCAATGAGTGGGATATCCAGATTATCTGGATGTCTAAATATAATTTGTCTAATTACTTATATGCAAAATTATATGTGTGCATAGAAGAAGCAGAGCAGGCTATTTGCCCCTAGTAATGAAAGTTTACCAGACTGAGGGATGGGGGAGGAGAAATCCCTTGTTACATTTAGGAAATGACAAAGTAGAGCAGTGTTGATGGAGTAACAGAAAGCTGGTGAGAAAAGAGGAAGTGGGGAGAGGTCTCTTAGGAATGATTTCAAAAGAGAAAAGGGTTTTCATTTTTCCATTCCTTCAACAAATATTTATTGGGCCTCTACTGTGTGTCAGGTGTTGTTTAGGCTCTAAGCAAGTTGAAGCAAGTACAGGCTCTCATCAACCATGGCAATGAAGGCTGCAGCTCCATGGGGTTTCCCTGTTCATGTGGGTTCTAGAACAAAACCTAAACAAGGCAAAGTGATACCAAGTAATGGGAAGCAAGGCAGGAGCAAGTTCAGGGAAATGAGAAAGTCAAAAGATCTGTTTGTGATATGCATGTTGTCCGGCTATTAAGTATTCAAGAGGCAATGTCAGATAAGAAATTAGAAATATGGATCTGGAGACTAAGTCAAGATGGAGGCTACCGAGAACAAGCAGGTCATCAGTTATAAATGCTATTTAAAGCCACGGGACTGGACGAAATCACAAAGTATAAAAAGAGAATGTGGCCCATGTCTAAGAAGCCTGGGACACTGGAACATTCAAGAGCCGAAGTGAGAACAGAGGGAGGGGCAAAATCTTAAGGTGCGTATATATCAGCTTGAGAACTTTTCTTTAGAACTCCAGGCCAGAGTATTCTAAACATTCTCTCCCAACAGAAACAAGTACATTCATGACCCTTCCGTGGTTGCAAACAAACACTCTAAGTATGAATTTTGTTTTAAAGTTTTTATATTTAAAATGATGCAAGTCTGGGGCACCTGGGTGGGCCAGTAGGTCAAGCATTTGACTTCGGCTCAGGTCATGACCTCACGGTTTGTGGATTCGAGCCCCGCATCAGGCTCTGTGCTGACAGCCAGCTCAGAGCCTGGAGCCTGTTTTGGATTCTGTGTCTCCTTCTCTCTCTGACCCTCCCCTGCTCACGCTGTTTCTCTCTCTCTTTCTCTCTCAGAAATAAAACATTTAAACAAAAATAAAAAATAAAAAACATAAAATGATGCAAGTCTGGTAATCTAGCCCACAACATTTTATTTAATATAACATGGCATTTAACTGAATTATTATCAAAATTAAAATGTTTCAGGTATCCACAAAGCCTGTCACATATCACTGGGGGTAATTCTTCCTACTCCAGTTGAAGAAGAAGGCCTCAGAAATGAGAACTACTAAGGAGCATTCAACATCATTCTGTTCTTACTTGTAATTTAATATTCACACCACATAACTATTTTATATAGTTTGTTAGTGTTTGTTTGGCTATCCTTCATATATCCCTGAGAAGGGAGTTTTCTGGTTTTGATTAAAAACTTCTTTCTCAGGAGGTGAGGACTAATTTGTTGCTTCAGTTTTTAGCACAACATAATGTGAATTTTTTATGATGAAACTTCTATTTACATTCTTAGAGATTCATGAAGAAGCATCTTGAATATTTAAAGATAATACACTAGGAGAACCTCAAATCTATTCTATTTGTGCCCTTTTATTTTTTGTGTGTGCCCTGTTTATTAAAGTTATTTCACAGGGATTTTTAAATAGCTATAACCAGAAGAATCATCAACAAATAATAATGGAAAAGTACCTAATAGATATTCAGAGAACACCTTCCAGAAGCGCAAAGCAAAAAATACTAGACCTTTGAAAATTGTATATATCTTGGGGCGCCTTGATGTCTCAGTCGGTAAGCATCCGACTTCAGCTCAGGTCATGATCTCACTGTGAGTTTGAGCCCCGCATTGGGCTCGGTGCTGACAGCTCAGAACCTGGAGCCTGTTTCAGATTTTGTGTCTCCTTCTCTGTCTCTGCACCTCTCCTGCTCACAATCTCTCTCTCTCACTCTTTCTCTAATAAATAAACATTAAAAAATAAAAAATAATTAGATACAGCTTTTGAAATGCTTAGTTGATTTGACAGTAAATTAAAGGAATTCCCCTGAGGGCAAAAAAAAAAAACTGGAAAAAAGTAAGAAAGCTTCAATGCAAAGGAATAAGTGAAAGTTAGAACCAAAGGAATAAGTGAAAGTTAGATACATTCAGTGGAGAAGTGACTCCTGATGCCAAGGAGAGTGGCAGTCATATTAGAACCCTCTGCATACAGCAAAGGTAATATCTGTAGTGAATGAAACAAGGAAGAATACCTACCCTGCAGAGAGACACCTTAGAGAAAGCTCTAGACTCCAGCTCTGGGTGGAGAAGAATAAAAGAAAGGAATATCCTGAGAATGTCTAATTTCATTTCTTCACTCAAATGGTCTTGAGGCTTAAATTCATATTACTGTAGTTTTGGGGGGAAAATCTCAAAGCCAAAAAGAAAAGCCAAAAATATTACTTAATCATCCCAGATTGTCAGTGTCTCTGGCTACCTGGTGGGAGAAGATGACAATCCTCTTAGAAAGAATGTGCTTTATAACCAGGCCTCTAAGAATTCCCACAGACAAAAGTCCAAAACATGAGCTCACAATAAATTTCACTACATAGGGAAACAAGTGACCATGGCAAAGAGCCAACAGGGGAAAAGAATTACAGAAGGAGATCTACATAAATCGCCAATATTAGAATTATTAGATGCAGAATATGAAATAAATGCATTATATATATATATTTTTTAAAAAGATTGTAACAGCAGCAGCTTATAATATTTGAATAATACATTTTCTAAAGATGGAAACTGTAATAACTAAAGGTAAAAACTCATGGGATCTGTTAAATGGCAATGTAGATACAATGAAGAGAGAGCTGGTAAACTTTGACAGGATAGACTTTTAAATACCTAATAATGTAGCCCTGAGAAGCAAAGTGATGAAAAACACAAAATAGAGGTTAAAAGATACAAACAGTAGAGTGAGAAGATCCAACCTAAGTCTCATTGGATGTGCAGAAGGAGACCATGTGGACACTGATAGAGACATTATTTGCAAAGATAATGGCTGAGAAGATTCCAGATTTGATAAAAGGACATTAATATCTGGAGTCAGGGAGCCTAGTGATATCCATGATACACTTAAAAAAAACAGACAAAAAATCCCCACACTTAGACATCTAATAATAATAATAATAATAAATAATTATTCGAGTTTTATGTCTCCATATTGTTTTATTTTTATTTGAGAGAGGGATCAAGGGAGAGAGGTAAAAAGAGAGAGAGAGAAAGAAAGGGAAAGAGAGAGACAGAAAGAGAGAATCTTATGCTGGCTCCATATTCATCACAGAGCTCGGCACAGGGCTCAATCCCACAACCCTGGAATCATCACCTGAGCCAAAATCAAGAGTCAGATGCTCAACCAACTGAGCCACCCACGTGTCCCTCAATTTTTATGTCTATATGGTGGGTTACGATCAAACAGCATTTAGTAGATTGGTATATAACACTTCATCAATTTTGATTTGAACTCTGTAGACATGTCTATGGATAACACATTAATATGTAAATTAGCTACCAATCCTTGTTATAATTGGGCCAAATACTTTTCAGAGGTATGTGTTTTATAGCCACATCTTGCTTCTTTAACCAACCGGAAATACAATAGTTAAAGCTCTCAAAGTGAAGTTTAACGGCTATTACCTCATTTCCCATGAGGGGAGAAGGAGTAATATCAGTGCTAATGTGTTCAGTTTTTGCTAGAAATGTTCAACTCACTTCCAGTAGCATCTGATCAGTTGAGAGAAAGGTTGAAGAAAAAAGAATCATTATTTAGAGAACAGTATTCAAATGGGCATCAGAAAATAAAATTCTAGATCATTGTTTGATATTTAGAGCATGCGCAATAGTCCATTCCCCTTATCCATGGGGGATATAGTCCAAGACCCCCAGTGGATACCTGAAACCACAGATAGTACCAAACTTTGTATATGCTATGCTTTTTCCTATACATATGCCTCTATGATAAATGTAATTGATAAATTAGTCACAGTAAGAGATTAACACCAATAACAAATAACAGGACAATCAAAGCAAGATACTGTAATAAAAGTTATCTGACTATCGTCTCTCTTTCAAAATATCTAATTGTACTGTACTCAACCCTTCTTCTTGTGGTCATAGGAGATGATAAAATGCCTACATGATGAGATGAAGTGACTTGAATGATGTAGACTTGGTGATGTAGTGTTAGGCTACTACTGACAATACTCCTGACAATATGTCAGGAGGAAGATCACCTACTTCTGGACTGCAGCTAACTGCAGGTAACTGAAATCGCAGAAAGCAAAACCGCAGATAAGGGGGAACTATGGTATACATACTACTTACGGGGACCCAACAAGTATTCATGTTGCTTGGATGACATTGTAGTCTTGGTACTATTTTTAAGGACATCTCTGTAATCATTTCCTAAATATTCAAGTAGATACTACATGTGCTAAGTAAATTGTTGTATATGTTAGTATGCCTACTAACTAGGATGCCTACTAGTATGCCTAGTAAGACCAATTAAAGGGAACATCGTGCCATCATCAAGGGAATTAGAACTTGCCCTAGTTGATAATCCTCAATTCCTGGAGGTAATATAAACTTGTTTCTTTTCTGTTTACAGCTAGAAAATCTAAAATCCATGCAGATAATTATGTAATCCTCTTCTCTCTGAGTGAATCAGGAGTAGACCAAAAATGCAAGTTTTGTTTGTAAAGCCTTCACAGGGGAAAAAAGTAATGTTTTTGAGAAGTACCTTTGAACCCACTGGTTCATTTACACATTTAAAACTTTCTCTAGCTATACTTAATACACTTTACATTGGCTCTACTGGGCTAGTTTTCCTCCTTCCACTTACACACAGATCTTTGCTCAGTGAAATCAGCCAAGAAAGAGAAGAGGGTTAGTATTTTTAAATCTGTCTTTAAAACTTCATATTTAAGTAGACATCACACTCAATTTCTGATTCTGAAGCATGTTTTAGGAAGTCTCATTTCCACTTTATTGATCTTAGAATGCCAAATGGTGAGTGAAAAATCAAGTCCAGCCTGGTGTGGACTTACATAAGATGAAGAGTATTTTTACACTGTACTGAACACTTACCTAAATGCTATCGGTTACCAGATGACAATAAACAAGAACTATAACTGCAGCAATGACCCTGAAAAAGCATTACCACCCATCATTGTCAGAAAGTAGGAGAAAAATATGGTGAGTTTTAAGGAAGGAATGGGGAGTATGGCACCAAGGGAGAGAAGAGAGGTGGAAAAAATATATTTGGAAAATGACAAAATAATAGAATATTACTTTGTTTATTATTTCACCATCTTTTAGTCAATATATAGAACCCTTGGTTATGCACTACTTCCTCAGCATGTTTCTAAATGAATGTTATGAAAAACAGAAAGGGAAAATGTAAATCATGTCTTAATAATAAAAACTCAGTTCCAGAGGATAGATATCTTGGAAAGCACAAATTTCGTGCAGATATTTTAAGCAGAAACTTAATCAGGAAAGAAGAAATAAATGCTGTTCTTTCCTAAATTTATTTTTAAGGTAAACATAAAAAATATCACATGATCATTTGAGTGCTACTATATAGAAGCCTAAACTCAAGTTCTTAATTATGTGCTGCCTTTATAGGATCCATGGAGGGGCAAGATGTGTGCCTGACAGCTGTGGTTAAATGGCTTCAAAGGGCATTATGTCAAATGACAAGGGTCATCAATGAGCACACACCACCTCAGAAGCACAAAGTATGTTGAGAACATGGGTAATCTGGCAAGACTTTGGGGAAATGTTGAGTAGGGAGTGAGTGACATGAACAAATTTACACTATCGAGGTAATTTTGGAAGCAGTTTGAAGAAATGGAGATAGAGACTGAGAACACAGGCAAAAAGGAAGTGAACCTAAGAAAGAAGGACAGAATCCTGTCAGAAAGAAGACTGCTCTTCAAAGACTCAGCAACCTTAGGCACACAAAATCAAGCACTCCATAAATGTTCAGCAGAGGTCTGAGTTAAGGAATGAGATGTAGGGTGTAAGAAGGGAAATATACAGAAAGCATAGTTGATGACTCTGGACAATGGGGTGCGAGAGGTGTCTGTCCAGGGCAACCAAGTGAGTGGTGAGCCATTCACACAGCAGCGGTAGAACACGAAGTACCTAGCAGTATGTGGAGGAAGATGCTAGAAATAGTCAGGGCATACTGAGCTTGAGGTGTCCGAGGAACACTTGTGTAGATGTCCAAGGAGCCATGTGAATATATGGAATGGAAATGCAATGGACTTGTCAGCTTATTTGAGCTGTGGATGTAGATAAAATTGCCTTTAAACCATGTCAAAGGTGGGGGACTGGAGGCTGAGGACTGGGGGGTGGGGACTGGAGGCTGGCGATCTGAGATGGTCTTATTCTAGCTGCCACACTTTGGAAGAGGCAGTGATAACCTGAGCAACTTTGTGATATGGGAAGTGGTTGGGAGGAAGGGAGAATGGAGAGGCAGATGCCACCCCAACATGAGTGTGTTCCATAAAGCCTTGGTCTCCTCCACTTCTGGAGTAGAGTGGGGGCAAGTCAGTGGAGGGTGCTTTGAACTTCATAAGAAAGAGGCCAACTGAGTAACTGACCGCCACAAGCAGACTGCCTGACCAGGCAGTGAGCTTCGGGGTCCCTCCACCAAATGGGAGACGAGGTAGAGCAGAGTTTAAGTGGGAAGCGTAATTATGTAGAATTTCCTGCTGCTTTCCACACTCAGGCTCTGGGACAGAGGGTGTACTCTGATAGCATGGAGTACAGCAAGATTTCAGCGTAACAGAAAATAAGAGACTGCCCCCATAAAGGGGGTGTGAGGTTGTTTTTCTGTTTCCACGTTCTGTCTAGATTTTCCTCCATTACCCCATTCTTCTCTGATTTCTCCCCTCTCTTCAAACTGTTCTCCACAAGAGTCTGTCAGGAACAAACCTCGTTTTTGTCACATAAAAAATGTCAAAGAAGCCAAATAAGAAAGAGAAGAGCAAGGAGAGGTGGGTCATATGACATTTCTTTGAGCCTTAATGTCTTTTTTTCCCTTTCTGTTCAGATTGTCTGAAATTCCCATTTCATCCCTGGCACTGAGTCTCAGGGAGTGCTCTGCATTTCCACCTCTGCTGTCTTAAAGCTGCCTGTCCCTCCGGTGGGCCCCAGGAAGCGGAGAATGTCCTTTCTCTCTTCCTAACACACACACACACACACACACACGCGCGCGCGCGCGCGCGCGCGCGCGCGCGCGCATGCGCACACAGCTCTTCCTCATGTGCTGAGCACAGCCTGAAATTTCAAAGAAGGCATTTCATTCCCTGCATTGAGGCAGTCCTCCCGCTAGAACACCGGGGACATGGGCCTGGAGCCTCTCTGTCCCTTCCTTGCTGGTCTTTCAGTGCCACCATTGCATGTCCCCAAGGCTTTTTGCCTCCGGCAAGAAGTCATGTCACCAACATTTTTTACAACTTATTTTGAGTTTATCCTGTTCAGTTTCTTCCTCCTCTCCTTACTTGTCACAATGATGATTCATTTTAGTCAGAGATACATTATTTATCTTTATTGAATGTAGATCCTCAACCTGCTTACTTTATGTTCATATTAATGTCGCTTTCACGGTTTCCCTTGTGATCTGAAAATTTGGTTCTGTCCCAAATCTTCAGGCATTTCATCCATTCTCATTACTGTGCTTATTAACCAGCCTTAACTCTGAAAGAAAATGACCTCAGAAGGGGTCATTATCATTACTAAAAATGGTTTAGCCTCTAAGAGAAGCCTGAGAATTCTTCTGTCATTCCAGGCAGCTGGAGACATTTTCCATGGGGAACCACCTTTGGGAAGCAGGGCCCTGGAGGGCAAGACTGGCAGTGAGTGGGACCTTATCCATGTACTGGTGTCATCAAGACCTGAGACAGAGATCGGTAGCCAGCTTGTGACATCCTTCAGTCACTCCAGACTGGCATGGCTGGCCCATGGGTCATCTCAGGCCATGTGCTTCTTTTCATGCTGAGTGCATCTGAAGATTGATACCGACTCATTACACCATATTTAATCCTGACCACCCAGCATCTTCTGCTTGGAGAATTTACTGATATTAAGCAAGGTAGAAACATAGGGACTGAGCCATTACTTGGTGTGGCAAACAGTAGATACACAGATCCCTTTACATTGTGGCCATAAAGAAATGGCACTTCCCCTAGGGATTTGTTGCCTAGGCCTCTTCTGGGTGCCCAGCCAGCTCATCCTTGTGTTTCTGGAACTGAAGGCCCAAGAAATTTGGGAGGGTGGTAGGTGAATTCTCTCTTTATCTCTCATAGGGAACTGTTTCTGCCTCCTGAGCCTTCTAAAGATATTTGCTTCTATGTGTACAGAATAGCTCTTTCCATCCCCACAACAACCTCATGTACAACTGAAGCTTAGAAAAGTTAGATGTCTGATCTAGGGCTTCAAAACTGGAGACTTGTGACCCTAAGCCAGGGTCATCTGTCTCCAATATTCATGTGCTCCCCTGTCCTGACCAATAACATAAAATAAAAGTCTGTTCTCTCTACTATGCTAAGAGAATACTAGGAAAAGTAGAGAGATTTGAATTCCTAGGAGTTCAGAAATTTTTAAAAGAAAAGGATGCTATTATACTCTCAGACCTAATAAGCTAAAATCACTAGTTAAAAACTGATAGTAAAAATACTACTTAAAGAAGATTCATATAAAAAGTAGTAGGGAGAGTAAAGGGGGGGGCGGAATGTCATTTAGGGAAGATGTGGCCCAAGGATTTAAATTGGCCTCAGAGTTTGGAGGCTGGCCTTGTTTGTGACAAGGGAGAAGCCCAGATGGAGTGGTGCTCTGGGGTCCCTGAGAAGTTAGGACATCTGGAGAAGGACTGAGCAATCAAATGGGAAGTCTTCTAACCACATAGCTCTAACTTACCCCAACAGCTTTCTAGGTTTCCCCCAGGAAATCCGTTTGTTTTAGACTGCATTATTTCTCTCTCAAGCAAGAATTTTCACACTGGATATCATCAATGATGCTGATGTATGAGCAAGTGCTTGGGCTCTAATCTCAGTGTTTCCCTTTACTAGCTGAGTGATTATTCACCTCTCTGGACCTAAGTTTTCTCCTATAAAAATGCAGGGACACAGTAGCTAATTGGTTTCGAGGTTGCCTTCCTCAGCTTTCTTATTCCATGAATGATCATCGTCATGGCACTTTGGGTTCCTCTTACCTTTGGGACGCACTGGAGAGTTATGTTAACCCACTTCATCCCTCCATTAATGGATTGACTCATGAAAGGATTTGTCAAGTCAACTGTGAAAGACGCATGAGTAAAGAAAAATACGGAAAGCAGAGAAGAGGAGCTACTCTGTGATGTGTAACTGTGAGGTCTGGAGTAGAGGCACAATTTAGGGGCAATGGTAGAGTAGGAGTCACCCTCACTCTAGTGGGGGGCCATATGAAGCTATAAAAGAGCCAGGAGGCAGCTCTGAGCACCAGAGTTGGGTTTGGGCACGTTCTGTCCACACCATTCAGCTCTCCTGGCACACTGTTTATCAAATGGCCATCTCTTATCTTTTTCTGTCTGTACGAGCAAGATAACAGTCTCCAGTTTCCTTAGGAAAATAAATGGAACAATACCGTCTGCTCCTTCATGGTATTATAGTATCACTAAAAGGAAATAAGATAAGCCCATTCAAATACAAATAAGATATCTGATTATTCCCATTTCTTTGAAATACTGACACATGCTTTCTGTAAAAGATCTATGATTAATCTTGTATAAGAAATCACCTATTCCAGGTGCGCCTGGGTAGTTCAGTCAGTGAAGGATTTTGTCACAGGTCATGGCCTAGCAGTTTGTGAGTTTGAGCCCTGCATTGGGCTCTGTGCTGATAGTGCAGAGCCTACTTGTGACTCTCTCTCTTTACCCCTCTCTCTGTCCCTCCCCTGCTTGCATGCTTGCTCTCTCTCTCTCTCAAAATAAATAAATAAACCTAAAAAAAGGAAGTACCTATTCCATGAAGGACATTTTTATTGTACCCAGAAAATGAGTCATTTGCAAAGAGGAGAGCCACCCCAGCACAAGTTGTAGATAAAGTTCCGAGGGTGGGGCAGCCACTTGTACATCCGCATCACCCACAGACATGGCCCTGTAGCAATGTTTGCACCTGCAAAGCCAGGCTCTACGTGGCCCAACTATAGTGAAACACTCATGTAACAGATACTCCCTTCTGAAAAGTTAGGATGGGATCTGAGAGACGGTAGGAAGTTTCTGTTGGCACTTAAACCCTAACATCCTGTCACATCCCAGTTTGGCCTGGTGTAAGGACAAGCAGACGTGGTTTACAGAGAGAAAACAATAAAGAGACGTGCAGGGAGATGGAGTAGGGACAGAGATAGAGGCAGCTGCCGAGGCCAGACCATCACGTGGCCTTTCCATGCTTCCTGCCTGTGTCTTGAAGGCAATACCCTCGCATCCCATAAGCGCTCTGTTTTGTTTACACAATTGTGAATAGGTATCTGTTATTTAAACTCAAAGGGTCCCTAATTAAATATCCTGACTTCAGAGACTTCTTTCCCTTTCTTATTTTTGCTTAAGGCTTCTAGTAGGCATGTGAAATCTGGTGAAATATCAGTAGAGTGTGAGATGAAAACAGGTTCATTTTACTAGTAATGGCTGCTGGCCGAGCAAACCCCTTCCAACTCTGATGATACAGTATGCTCCTTGGTTGTTTGTCTGGTCCTCCTGGATCAATGTTTATCCTTGGTTTTCTTTAAGAGGATGGAGGAGGAAGAAGGGACACTCTGTCCTTGGCATGAGTAGTATTGCTCAGTGGCACATCTGTTTACCTAAGTCATTAATGTGGCCTTCCAGAAGCAACCAATCCTTGCTCAAGCACTAGGTCAGCCATTCTGATTAGAATCAGCATCAACCACCCATGAAACTAGAAGCTTCCCCCATGATTTATTGTTACAATAAAACCTCACTAATTAACCATAATTGGGAGGAAAAGCTCATCTCAAATTTAAGATTCTAAAAGAAGCAACATTTTAATTTCTTCCAACTTTGCACAGTGATTTAAATTAGGTTAAGCAAGTATACTTGACTTAATGTATAAATAAAAATTATTTTTAGATAGCACATCAACTTAATAGGTGCATTTTTGGTATGTAAATAGTCTTTGGAACAGCTTGTTCTTTTAGGCAGGCAATTTAAGCATTCTACTTATGTTCTTATAGTATTAATAGTTTAGAATGTGCTTTTCACCATTGAAAAAAACAATAATTAAGTTAATCTCTTTTTATTTATTTTCGTGAGGCAGAAAATGCGCATGAGCGAGGGAAAGGGGCAGAGAGAGGAGAGAGAAAATCCCAAGCAAGTTACAAGCTGTCAGCGCAGAGCCCAACACAGTGCTTGAACTCATGAATCGTGAGGTCATAACCTGATCCGAAATCAAGAGTTGGACAACTGAGCCACCCAGGCATACCTGATTAATTTAGTCTTAACCTTGTCAAAATTATTTTTAACGAGTAGGGTCTGAATTGCAGAGATTATTGTTATTTTTGGATCAACATGACAATGTTTGGGGGAACAATGGTATGAGTTAGGTTGTCATGAAAGCCTGTTTTCAAGCTTCCTATGTCTTTCATAGGGATTTACATTGCAGTTGAAAATGAAATAATTTATTTAGGAGTCTAGTGGGACGATTGTATTGTGGATGTGCTAAAAAATCATTTCTCCCACATACTTGATGATCTTTAGACCACGGTTCCAATTTATCCAGAGATGAAGATACAAGCAAATAAGCCTGTGATGGGGTGTTTGGTGCCCCAGGTCATTTCTCCTGATTGTTTATTTGCTGTTTACAAAATCTAACAAAAATGAGCCGGGAGACCAAAACTGGTGTGGTAAATAGAAATGTCTTAAATGACTACACTTAATTTCAAGTTTGCAGGAATGTCTCCTTAGATCACCTGATGGGAGCTGCTTTGGGCTATCAAGGCACAGAATTTTGCTTCCTTGGGGCGAAATGGAGAGAGCCTAACTCGTGCTGGCCATTCATTTCCTGAGGAATCCTCCTCCCACTGGCTCTCCTTCCCGTTGCACTGGGTGATTTCAGCTTTCTGTCTTGCTTTTAACCTGAGCCCATAAAATCATCTACACCATCCAGCAGGAGGGAGCATACCTGAAAACTAAGGCCAATTTGTAGAACCCCTTGGAAACTACGTATATTCCAGTGTTCTTTCCTGCAGAAGTAGAAGCTTCAGCCTTGCCCCACTGGGCCCAGAAGTACATCTTTGACTCCATGGGGTCAAGTCTACTAGAGGCATGCGCTTGACAGATCTCCCCAGGCAGTCAAGATGGGACTAAACATGACATTATCATTCCCACTTAGTAAAGGAAGATAAAAAGCAGTGCTCTGTTGTTGAAGGCCATGGTACTTTGTTCCCACTTGCAGTTCAGCCTCTGGACAGGAATGACCAATGGGTGTGGGTAACTTCACCCCTGAAAAATTCACTGTGCTTTCCCAGGCACTTGCTTTTGTCCCAGTTCTTGGGTACTTCAACATTTTTTAATGTTTATTTATTTTTGAGAGAGCACAAGCAGAGGAGAGGTACAGAAGGGGGGCACAGAGGAGCCAAAGCAGACTCTGTGCTGACAGCAAAGAGCGTGACGCAGGGCTCAAACTCATAAACCACGAGATCATGACTTGAGCAGAAGTCAGATGCTCAACCAACTGAGCCATCCAGGTGTCTCTGGATTTCAACATTTTTGAGTGCATCATTGGTTTTGGAGCAGATGGCTAGGGCAGAGTGCTGGGCATCCTTTGACTGACTTCTAATCCAGACCCCACTATTCACTATTTCTGTAACTTTGGGAAAATTACTGCATCTCTCTAGGCCTGAGTAAGTGCTCAATAATAGCTTGCTAGCCTTGTGACATTAAACTTATGGTTCTATATGGGCCTCGATGTATTTTGGGAAAGAATTAGTCGCCATTTCTTGTCTAGCACTTCTTTGCAATAGAGGAATAACACTTCACATTTTGAAGTACTTGGACACACATCTGTATATATTTTGTCCAATTTAATGTTAATTAAATGATGCTTGCTTAATAGGCGAGGTGATACAGTACGTTTACAGCCAAATGTCAATCTAAAATGACTACAGTAAGGGGGCGCCCTTACTGGGTGGCTCAGTCAGTTAAGTGTCTGACTCTTGATTTCAGCTCAGATCATGATCTAACAGTTGTGGAATTGAGCCCCATGTCAGGTTCTGTGTTGTGCATGGTGCCTGCTTAAGATTCTCTCTCCCTCTCCCTCTATCCCTCCCTGCTAACACTCTCTCTCTCTCTCTCTCTCCCTTTCATACACAAACAAACAAAAAAATGTTTAAAAAATAAAGAAACAAAATGACTGCAGCAAGAATTTGCAACTAGCTAGATACAAGGGAGACTACAAGGGAAGAGTTTCTGGCTCATGCGGTGGGTGGATGGTGGTACTGTTCACCAGGAAGGGATCACAGGACAGTGCTCCTCACACTGCTAGATGGTCAGTCTCCTTCTTTTATTGTGCTTTGCTTTATTGCACTTTGCTGATTTTGTGTTTTTTTTACAAATTAAGGGTTTGTGGCAACCTTGCGTTGAGCAAGTCTATTGGCACCATTTTTCCAATAGCATTTGTTCCTGCCTCTGTGTCACGTTTTGGTAATTCTTGCAACATTTTAAACGTTTTCATTATTATTATGTTTGTTATGATAATCTGTGGTAAGTGATCTTTGATGTTACCATTATAGTTGTTTTGGGGTGCCAAACCAAGATGATTAAGTTAAGCTAGGAAGGCAAGTCAAAAGCCAAGATAGGCTGAAACCTAGGTCTCTTGGACCAGTAAGCCAAATTGTGCATGCAAAGGAAATGCTTTTGAAGGAAGTTAAAAGTGCTACTCCAGCAAACACATGGATGATAAGAAAGCAAAACTGATTTACTGCTGATATGGACTAACTCTGAGTGGTCTGGAGAAAGACCAAACCAGCCATAGCATTCCCTTTACCTGATGCCTCATCCAGAGTCAGGCCCTCCCGCTCTTCAAATCTTCAATTCTATGGAGCCTGAGAGAGGTGAGAAAGCTGCAGAAGAGAAGTGGGGAGCTAGCAGAGGTTGGTTCATGAGGCTTAAGGAAAAAAGTCATCTCCATAACATACAAATGCAAGGTAAAGCAGCAAGTGCTGATGTAGAAGCTGCCGCAAGTTATACAGAAGATCTTGCTAAGATAATCGATGAAGGCGGCTATGCTAAACAATAGATTTTCAGTGTAGACAAAACAGTCTTATAGTGGAAGAGGATATCATCTAGGACTTTCATAGCTAGAGAGGAGAAGTCAGTGCCTGCCTTTCAAACTTCAAAGGAAAGGCTGACCCTCTTGTTAGTAGCTAATGCAGCTGGTGACTTTAAGTTGAAGCCAAATGCTTATTTACCATCCTGAAAATCCTAGAGTCCTTAAGAATTATGTTAAATCGATTCTGCTTGTGCTCTATAAATGAAACAACAAAGCCTAAAAGACAGCACATCTGTTCACAGTGTGGTTTACTAAATATTTTAAGCCCACTTAATATTTGATACCTACTGCTCAGAAAAAGAATTCTTTCAAAATATTACTGCTCATTGACAATGCGTCTGGTCACCAAAGGGCTCTGAGGGGGATCATGAGATGAGTGTTGTTTCCATGCCTGATAACACAACATCCCTTCTGTAGCCCATGGATCAAGGGGTAATTTTGACTTTCAGATCTTATTATTTATTATAATAAGACTTATTATAGAAATACCCACTTTTATAATGTTTCTTGTAGAAATATACTGTGTAAAGCTTTAGCTGATATAGACAATTTCTCTAATGGATATGGAGAAAGTCAATTGAATAATTCCTGGAAAAGATTCACCATTCTTGATGCTATTAAGAACATTTGTGATTCATGGGAAGAGATTGAAAATATCAACATGAACAGGAATCTGGAAGAAGTTGATTCCAACCTTCATGGATGACTTTCAGTACTTCAAGACTTGAGTGGAGGAAGTCACTGCAGATGGGGATGGAAATAGCAGAGGACTAGAAGGTGAAGTGGAACCTGAAGATGGGCCTGCTGCCATCTCATGATCAAACTTGAACAGAGAAGGAGTTGCTTCTTATGGATGAACCAAGACAGTGGTTTCTCGAGGTGGAGTCTACTGGTGAAAATGCCATGAAGATTGTTGAAATGACACCAAGGAAGCAGCATGATTTGAGAGGATTGACTCCCATTTTGAAAGAAGTTCTACCATGGGTCAACTGCTATCAAACAGCACTGCATGCTACAGAGAAATTGTTGGTGAAAGGAAGAGTCTATTGATGTGGCAAACTTCGGTGTCTTGTTTTTACAAATTGCCAAGGCCACCCCAGCCTTCAGGAACCATCACCCTGATCAGTCAACAGTCATTATCATCAAGGGAAGACCTTCCACCAACAAAAAGAGTAAGACTTGCTAAAAGCTCAGATGATGGTTAGCATTTTTTAGCACTAAAGTATTTTTTTAAGTTTATTTATTTATTTTGAGAGAGGCTGAGATAGCATGAGTGGGGGAGGGATAGAGAGAGAGGGAGAGGGAGAGAATCACAAACAGGCTCCACAGTGTCAGCATGGAGCCCAATGCAGGGCTCGAACTCAGGAAAGCACATGATCATGACCTGACCCGATACCAAGAGTCAGGCATTTAACAACCGAGCTACCCAGGGGCCCCAGCCATAAAGTATTTTTAATTAATGCATGTGCATTGACTTTTTTAGACACAGTGCTATTGCACACTTCATGGACTACAGTATCATGTAAAGCTAACTTTTGTATGCACTGGAAAACCAAAGAATTTGCTTGACTTGCTTTGTTGCTACATTTGCTTTATTGTGGTGGTCTGGAACTGAACCCGCAATGTCTTCGAGGTATGCCTGTGTGTGAGGACATGTTGAGTTTCATGTGTCCATGGGACATCTAAAAGAGATGTCTCATTTAAGGCTGGACCTAGGGAGAGAAACCTAAGGGCTAATAGGTTATAGTTTAGAGTTGTCAAATCTTCGCACTTGCCATGCCTCCTGTCTGGAAGACTCTCCAGCTTGGCTCGCTGTCTTCCTAAGATATATCCCCAGGAGAATCTTCATTTTTGCAGGAAGATACTCCTGGCTACCCAAGTTAAAGTGGCAAAGGCCTCCTACCAAAGCAGTTTTTGTCCACTTTCTCTGTATCACATTTTCCCCTTAATACATAGCATTATCTAAGCTACCATATATTTTACTTACTTTTATGTACTTATTTCACTTATGATGTTCCACCTATGAGCATGTAAGCTCCATCCATACGGGCTGAGATTTTTGTCTGTTTTGCTTACTTCTGTATCCTCAGCTGCTCTAATGGGGCCTGGTACATAAAAGCACTCACCGAATGGTTGTCAGGTGAGAAACTGAGCCCTTACGTATGCCTGACACTCAGTACCTTATTGTTGACATGACATAAAGGATTTAGAATATCACTTAAACTTTGTTGATAAAGGAGCAGCAGGATTTGAGAGGATTGACTCCAATTTTTTTTTTTTTTTTTTTTACAAATAGTTTATTGTCAAATTAGTTTCTACATAACACTCAGTGCTCATCCCCAAAGTGCCCTCCTCCATGCCCATCCCCCCTCCCCCCCACATCCATCAGTCCTCAGTTTTTGTCAGCATTCAAGAGTCTCTCATGGTTTGCCTCTCTCCCTTTCCCCCACCATTTCCGCCCTTCTTCTCCCGCTTGTTCCTCCGTCAAGTTCCTCCTAATTCTCCTATACGTGCAAACATATGATATTTGTCCTTCTCTGCCTGACTTATTTCGCTCAGCATAACACCCTCAAGGTCCATCCATGTTGCTACACATGGCCAGATTTCATTGTTTCTCATTGCCATGTAGTATTCCATGGTATAGATAAACCACATCTTCTTGATCCATTCATCTGTTGATGGACACTTAGGCTCTTTCCATGTTTTAGCTTCCAATTTTTTTTTTAACCTTATTTCTCTTGAGAGAAACAGAGAGAGAGAGAGTACAAGCAGGGGAGGGGCAGAGGGAGAGAGGGATGGAGGATCTCAATTAATCTCAATTCATCTTTATATGTTAGATCTCAATTAGACTAAATTTAGGAGGTGCAGCTTTATAGCTGGTACCGGAACCAGGAGCATGAATGAGATCTGCAAAATGAGAGTGTTTAGCAAAAAAGAGCAGAGGACCTATGATAAAAAAATAAATCACGTCATCCTTTTAGACATGGGCAAATGTGGAAATGGACCCCACATAGGAAAGCAAGAAAAGCCAGTCAGAGCAGGAAGAAAACCAAGCTGCTGTAGAGTAGACAGACCAAGGCGAAGGAAACGTCCAAAGTTGCCAGACACTGCAGAGAAGTTGGCTTAGGTAAGAAGCAAAAAGTGATCGAGAGAGATTGTCTGCATCATCCTGCCACACTTGTGTGCTGCCCCTGATTCAAATTTACTGTTGACAAGCCTCTTACCAAAGTGGATATTGTCATATAATAACTAATTATATAATATTGTTTGTATTACTCTCTCCTCTGATAAAGCAGATTGCAAGGATATAAATGGCAGGGTTTATGTTTAAGCAAAAGGTCGATGATTAATCTACAGTTCAGGGGTCCCCAGACTTTGGAATGTCATGAACTGGTGACATTTGGGGGGGGGGGATGGGTCACGGAAACATTAAGCTGCCTGTCTCGAAATCAGCTGGTCATTGTCCTCAAGTCAGATAGGGCAGTCCACCCACGGGGAGTGAATAAATGAAAAATCATTTAGGAGACATGAAACCCAGACAACAGTTGGTTTGACTTGTGGCCTTCAGGGCAAGTCAGAAATGTTTTTGGGAAAGGTATGACTTTCGGTCCTTTCCTATCAACGCCTCGCCCCATAGTGGACACTATTAATTGCCCTGCTGCTTCATTTACCAGGACTCACCTTTCTGGAATTCAGGATTGAAGCAGAGGAAACAGTGTTCCCAGGAACACTTGAGCAGTTTTTAGCAGTTTCCTGAGCAGTTTTTAGCATCTTTGACTAGGAATCTCCATCAACCTCCCCACCCTGTGCCACAAATAAAGGCACAGTGACGTAATCTCAGTTTTAAAATGTGTCTGTTCAGTCACTTTCAGGCAAATCCCCAGCTGCTCTCACTGTCCCAGGTCCTGCCCTCCCACCCACGACACATGTACCTGGCACTGGGCAGGTGAGAGTCCATGCGATATGGTTGTCTGGTGTTGGTTGTTAATAGAGTAAAGCTTTAAAAGGAGGAGATTACTGAAAACAGGATGAAAGTAACTTTAAAAAGGAGACTCAACAAAGGAGGCTTTTTTTCCAGGGCCAAGTCTGCCTTCGGCAATAGAGCAAATTAGGCATTCCTTTTGCTTCTGACAGTATTTCAAAACTGGATAGCCTCCCTCAGTTATGGAGAGTACAGCTCCTCATTCATTATCAGATTGACATTAGCCAGAATATTTTAATGTCAACAAAGACATTTGAGTGATTGTTAGCCTAATTATTTCTTATATCCCCTTTGGAAGTTCCCGTGTGTACAAGATTTTAAGTAAGGAGTATGTCCAGATTGATTCTTTTTTTGTTATTGTAAGAATCCTGAATTTTATCAAGGATGCAGTCTAATTGAACTTGGAATAAAGCTTTAGTTTCATATTTTCTGGCTAATGTTCCATAAATGTCATAACTTCGCTGTTTAATGGGAAGTGTGTTTTTTTATGTAATAGATATGCCAAACATTAATGAAGGGAAAAAGAGAGGGAATGACTGAGAAACGCCATCTCAAGCTCAAAAACATCAAAATTAGCAATAAAAATAGAAGTTTCTTAGCCCCGGGAATGGGAGGGGGATGGTCGCAGACATAAGAGAAAACACAGCCTGATCCTTACTTCCAGTTTCCTAGGAGGGAGTCATAGGGTGACCTTGACCGAGCAGTTCAACTACCTTGTGCCTGTGTTTTCCTCCATGTTACAGTATTCAGGGGAAACTGTAACGTTCCTTTGCCTCTATGGCAATGAGGTCTTCAGCCGACATGGGAGTATCATAGCAGTGCTCCAATGACCCGGCCCTGGATCCTCCTGTTCCCTAAGGCTTTGGGTAGAGACCTTCATCTAATTTGGAGATTAGTGTGGGGTATCTGTGGTATCCAGAGTCAGCAAATCTGTTCATCTTTAAATAAAAAGGTTTCATATCAACTGGAACTTGCATACCAGAAACAGCTTGCATTCAGTTGGAAGTATGAGCAGCACCTGGGCGGCTCAGTCAGTTAAGCGTCTGGCTTCAGCTCAGGTCATGATCTTATGGTTCGGGAATTCAAGCCCCGCATCAGGCTCTGTGCTGACAGCTAGCTCAGAGCCGGGAGCCTGCTTCAGATTCTGTGTCTACCTCTCTCTGACCCTCCCCTGCTCATGTTCTTTCTCTCTCTTTTCAGAAGTGAATAAAACATTTTAAAAAAAGAATATTCTAGTTGGAAGTATGAATCAGAGAAAATTTCCAAGAACTGTAGTTTTATTAATTTAAAAGATTTATAGCAACTAGGATCAGGTTAAATCTGGGCTTAATAGCAAATCTTTAAAAAGCTACTTAGACAAATCTTTAAGAATGGCCTATTTTCAACATATTGTCTCTGTATGCTTCTAAAAGTACACCTAAGGTGAGGATTCTTGGAAAGTACTGTCTTATGTAAGTAGAGAATTATTCTACAACTATTATTTATGTTCCTCATTGACTTATTAAATGTTTATTTTGATGTTATATTTCACATACTTTCCAAATGATTCTCAAATTCCTTACTCAAAGAGTCCAAACAGATGACATTTTATTATTGTTATCTTTTACCCCAGGTTTTCCCTGCTCACACAGTGCTTGGCAAACAGAATACATGTTTGAAAGAATGAACTAGCAAATGAATGAATGACCAAAGGCCATAGGTTCAATCCTCATACCCTTTAGCTGGCCTCAATTAATTCCATGTGCAGAGACAGAATCCCGAATTCTGACCATCTCTTCAATGCCGCCTGCAGAGGCCATTTGTACAGGGTAGGCCACTGTCTTTGTCAGTTGAGACCGCTATTACAGAAGATCATATACTGGGTGGCTTATAAACCACAGAAATCTATTTCTCACAGTTCTGGAGGCTGAGAGTCCGAGATGAGGCTGCCAGCATGCTCGATTGCTGGTGAGATCCCTCTTCTGGGTTGCAGAGTGCCTCCTTTTCATTATGTTTGTCTTACGTGGTACAGAGCAGAGAGCTGTCTGGGGTCTCTCTGAAAGAGACCGATTCATGGGGTTCCACTTTCATGACCAAGTCACCTCCCAAAAGTCTTGCCTTCTCTACTACCGTCACATTGAGGCTTAGGATTTCAACATATGAATTTTGGAGGGATGCAAACATTCGGTTTTAACAGCCATGGAGGAAGGCGTATTATGCTCTGTGACAAGGGGTTTATTCCATCAAGGCAGAGTCTTCTTGCTCACAGTGACAGACCCTAGCACTCTCTTCACACCCACACATTTAGGAGTGGGAAGGTAGTGTGCTTCCCGGCTGCCCGGAAACTAGAGTCTGTTGTGAGTAGTTTCCTCTCTCTATCAGATCAGAACTGTGTCAAGCTCCCAGGGCTTCCCTTGATGCGATGAACAGGGGGCAGGGCATCTGCTGGCCTCCCAAGCCAAGTGAATGGATTGTCCACTGGTGACAAGGTGACCCAAACATCGTTTCCCTGGGCTCACTGTTCCATTTCCCATTCTCATTTCTTAGCAGCCCTGCAGCTGTGTTGCACAGGACAAAGTCTAAGGATTAGGTAGAAAGTGATTTTTCCCCTGAAGAAAGGCTTATGACTTTGGGGAGTCAAGGATGACAGGCTCAAGAATTCATTTCCCAGCCCGTATTTGCAGGATCTCTGTGTCTGAGTGCATCTTGATCTCTTTGTCTTTGTGTTGTTCTGTGCCTCTTCCATCAGGGAGATCCTGCTCATTCACTGAGATTCAGGAGACTTAGATGCTATCTTAAACAGGTCTTCTCCACAGTGTCCATACAGAGCTAATCTTCCTTTTCTTGTGTTCCCAATGATGCAGATCACATTAGATTCTAGTCTCTGCTTTCAGATCTCTCCCAGAGGGCATCTGTGGGGAGGGATGGTAATGGCTGTCATGGGAGGGGCATCTTTAATCCACACTATCCCCAGCCCCTAGCATAGAGCAGCTGCTCTCTAGAACTCTGTGAGTGATCCAAAATCAGGCAACGACCTTATAATCACAAAGCTACTTCCAAGCATTCTTAGCTCTGCTTTAAAGATGCTAAGTATTCTAGGGACACCTGGGTGGCTTAGTCGGTTAAGTGTCCGACTTTCGCTTAGGTCATGATCTCGCGGTTTGTGGGTTCGAGCCCCGCGTCTGGCTCTGTGCTGACTGCCAGCTCAGAGCCTGGATCCTGTTTCTGTCTGTGACTCCCTCTCTCTCTGACCCTCCCCTGCTCACGCTGTCTCTCTCTCTCTCTCCTGGAAATAAATAAAACATTTAAAAAAAAAAAGATGCTAAGTATTCTAGAAGGAATTTCTCAACAGTACATGTACATTTATTTATAGTATGGCCACCCTGAGATATATAACATTGTGGCTGAGAAAATAAAAATGATAACCTACGGTCATTAAAACACAAGTCAGCTGTGTAGATTATTTCTGGATCCAGAGCCTGACATGTCCACCAGCAGGTTCTTCTCTGATTATATTAGACTTATGACTGTCTCCAAACCTTTTTCCAAAAATACGAAATTATGTTTCCTGACTTTAAACCCCTTGCCTTTTCAGGTACATTACTATGAGATTACCATAGGCAGTTCTTTTGTATGGAACTATTCCACAAAACATTTATTGGTTCCAATGAGTTTTTAAGGTGTTGAATCTGATATCCAACAACTGACTGTGATTATCAGTCTTGGCTCACAAATTGCTCTGCTACATATCAGCATGAGGCTTTCTGGAATCCGAATGATTGGCTGGAGTCATTTCAGACATTCCCAGAAGGTCTGAAAACCTTCATTGCCTCAACGACATGCCCTGCAACTTGCATTGTAAATAATTTAAACTAATACAAATGCCGTTCTTCTTCTTGTGTCATGATTTTCTTTTTTTAAATGCTTATTTATTTAGGGGGGAGGAGGGGCAGAGAGAGAAGGGGACAGAAGATCTGAAGCCTGCTCTGGGCTAACAGCATAGAGCCAGATGCAGGGCTCAAACTCATGAACCATGAGATCATGACCTGAGCCCAAGTCGGATGTCTAACTGACTGAGACACCCAGGTGCCCTCAATTTTCTTTTCGAGAGTAGAAAGAATACATCCTACTTTACTCATGGATGAGTGAGAGGAGAAGGCAACAGAGCTTCTAATTATCGGTGGTCAACGTCAGGGTTTGTGGCAAGGAAAAATGTTTATGTTGCCAAAAAGGCTGACTAAGATCCAAGATTGTACAAAAGGAGGGGAATGTTCAGGACCAGGCCACCTGCCACTAGTCCTGTGCGTTCTCAGGTTTTGTGTCCTAGATACTATTTGGTAAACTGGTGGTTATTTGTGACATGGAGACCAAACTTTAAGAATCTTAAGTGTATTTTTGTAGAAAATAAGACCACAATTCCTGTGGATAAATTTTAACAATGTGTTGAACTGGGAGCTTGGTTTCTTCTTCTAAGGACTTGCCCCATCACTGCCAGACAGGCAAAGGTGACGACTGTCTCCTCCACATACTGTCTGGCTCTTAGAGAACAGTAGGAGCATGGCGTAATCAAGAGACTGTCTGGTTGGGTCAAGTATTTATGCAGCCGGGTAGTTTGAAAGGTCTGAGGTTGTCTTCTAGTGTCCCCTGTGAGATCATATTAAGGTCAGTCTAGGGCTCTGTGATGCTCACTGCTTTCCTGTTCTCTCAGTAAAACAGAGGATCTACTTCCTTGTAATTAAAAACCATTCCCTCTTACCTCTCAGAAACCTTACTACCCCTTCCTCCCCCACACCCTGCTCTTTCCTTTATCTTCAACCTCTCCCTGTCTGCTTCCTCCTTCCCGCCCTCATTAAACATATGCCAGTCTTTTTTTTTTTATCCTTGCCAAACACTCCCTCCCTTAACCTGGTGACCACGTCCAACCACAGCCCTGTTCACTGTCTCCACGTTGGCCAGAACCTTCTAAAGTGCTGCTCTCACGTCCTACATGCACCTCCTCACTTCCCTCTTACTTTTTAACTCTCTCCAATCTTGTTTTGATCCTGCCATCTCACCCAAACTACAAAATCATCGACATGTTAATGCTTATAAAGTTAAACATAACCTCACTGTACAACACAGTGCCTCCGACCTATGAACAGATAAACACGTTGTGGTCTGGCAGCATGATGACAATGAAAAGGAATGAGCAACTGGTTCACGTAGGAATCAATAATAACATGAATGATCCTAAATGTATTTTGCAGGGGTGCATGATGTGTGATCCAGTGTATGACATTTTGAAAAAGACAAAACTCAAAGAATGGAGAGAGAGCAATGGTTTCCAGGCAGTGGGGAGAACGGTTGAGCTAAGGGGAGAACGGTTGAGCTAAAGGGACAACATGAGGAAATGTGGAGGATATGGTGGGTATGGAACTGTTCTGTATCTTGACTGTCATGGTGGATGCATGACTCTATGCATTTGTCAAAACCCAGAGAACTCTAAAGCACAGGGTGTATTTTAATGTATATATATATTTTTATACAGCAAGTAGGATGTGCAGGATTCCCCCAAATGGAATACAAACCAGCATGTGAAAAAATAAAATGAGGCTCGTGACTTCCTTAGCTCCATGGGGACTTAGTAGTCTTTTTTTAGCCATTTAACACCCCCATCCTTTGATATACTCTCTTCCCTTAGCTTTCTAAGTACCTTCTGCTCCAACTTTCTCTTACTTGACTAGCTCCCCTTCTCATACTCCCTTGCAAGGTCTTCCTTCGCAACTCCCCCCTTCTACCTGCTGGTTCTCCCTGTCAACCTCATTCACTCCCATAGTCACAATAACCAAATATTCCAATGACCCTCCAATTTGTCTTTCCCATGGGGACCTGTCTTCTGAGCTCCAGACTGACATATGCTGTCACTGACAAGAGGTATCCACTGTGGACTAAACCACCCCAAACTCCACTTAGCATCCAGGCCTTTCCTGCACCCACATCTGCTTCTTCTCCTGGGTCCCCAACACACTAGAGACCAAGAACTTGGCCATTCTCCTTGACTTCTTTCTCTGCCTCTCCTGTCTCTCCCTCACTGCCACTTACTACATCTCATTCCCTCTTGAGCCCATGTATTTGCTCCTTTTCCACTCACTTCGATGGCATCACAGTGTTCCAAGCCACCACCACCTGTCATCTACACTGTAGCACTTCTGTTTGGTCACCAGCAGCATCTTCTTCAGACCTTCTGCACTATGCAGCTAGGGTCATCTCTTTAAAACAAAGTAAATTGCATTCCTATGTTTCAAACCTGCCTGTGGTTTTATAATACTTTTTTAATGAAACCCAAGTGCCTCAACACGTCCCATCAGGTTCTGCCTGGTTTGGTGCCCCACCCCCCACCAGTGACCTCGGGCCTTTCTTCCCTGCTGCATTCCCCACTCTCTATATCCAGCTACACCAGCCTTCTTTCTTCCCACAGATGCATTAGGCTTTTTCCCACGTCAGGTGCTTGCATCTACTGTCCCCTTCACTCACTAATCCATATTCACTTTTCAGGCCTCAGCTTAAATGTCACTTCTGGGGAGCCTCCTGTGACCCTAGAGACTAGCTTTGCTTCTCTCATCGCAGGTTTTCATAGTTTTTCTTTCTTTCTTTTTTGGTAAATTATTTATTTATTTATTTTGAGGTGGGGGGAAGGGCAGAGAGAGAAAGGAAGAGAAAGAGAGAATCCTAAGCAAGCTCTGCACTATCAGTGCAGAGCCCAAAGTGAGGCTCAATCCCATGAACAGAGAGACCATGAGCTGAATGGAAACCAAGAGTCAGATGCTTAACCCGCTGAGCTATCCAGGTGCCCCTTCATAATTGTTCTTTCTGAGCATTTACCTTTAGTATCAACCCCCTTCTCTAAAAAGCAAGCAGGAGATGGACCTGGCTAGTTCATTGCGGTCTCCACAGAGCTAACATCAGTATCTATTGGAAGGAAATAAAAACTAAGGTAGTAAGTTTAAATGCACAGCACAATACATTGTCGATAGGTAATGGGGGGCCATTGAAGGCATCAGTGCATACAAAGGTAAGGAGAAGAATGTGTTAAATGGTACTAATTTGGTAGTTGTGTACAGGGCAAGTTGGGGAAACCTAAAACATGGAGATTATGATGGAATAGACTAGGCATGGAGTAATAAGGGTCAGGATTAGATTGGTGACAGTAAGAACAGGAAGAGAATAAATATTGTAGGATTTGATGACTAATTGTATTTGGAACTGAGAAGGGGAAAAGTAGATTCTGAAATTAGGGTCTGGTGATTTGTGAAATAAAAATAAATTAAGAAAAGAGACTGGGTTTCAGAGGAAGCTAATGACGTCAGGTCAATAAATTGTCATGGGGATGGTAAGGCTTACACAGAAGAACTCCAAGTGGCCTAAAACATTGAAGTCATATTTCAAAGACCGTCTGCATACCTTTTCCAAATCAGGACCATCTGCGAGGAAAGCTGACATGAAATCAGTGTTTATGCAGATAATTTTCTCTGCAGGTGGTCTCCTTTTCTTCAGGGAGACTTGTGTGAGGCCAGACCACATTTCACGCACGGTCATGGCCATAGCACTATCAGGGAACTGCCTAGGACTGTAAACTGCAGACTGTCTTATTCCAAGGCATCACACCTTTCCTTCTGCTGTGTTCCCTCGAGTTGCCACCCGTCTTTGGCACAGGTGACCCAGAAAGAAGGGCAGTTAGCCCCAGACAATAATGCAGTGACAGGCGAGTGTGTGGCTTACAGACCTGGCAAACTCTGCTTTGCTGAGCATGGACAGGGGAGTAGCTGTCAATAAGACACATGGGATTCTGTGGAAACAAAGACACCGAGAGGGCCCTGGGGCTGTTGGAATGGAGGAGAGGGTCCAGAGACAGTACGGTACCTCTTAAGGGGCCAAGATCTCACCCAAAGGTGGTGGAGATGGAATCGTTTTTGCCTAACTTAAACTGAGAAGAAAAATAAAGAGTGGTTTTAGACTACAAAGCATAGAGGAAAAAGGTGGCCTGAAATATGGGCCACTCTCATGGGTGGGCAGCCCTGGGACAGCCTTTGTCTCTGTCCTGCTCTCCTTGCCTTCCTCATGCCAGCCATCAACCTGCTAGGTCTATGTGTCTCATCTCAGTGGTCTTCAAACCTTTTAGGGCTTTCTCATCACCCCCCAACCCCCAGGACACAGGGGTATGAGGCTGCTGTTATGGTAGTAATGTAGGTAACAAGCCCAAAGTTGCTACTCTACTTGGCCAATGACTTGAGGGCAGCAGGGTGCACATCCATCTCACGGATGAGGAATAAAAGCTTTCTCTGCAAGATGGCAGCCTTTTGGTTGTATATTCTAATGGTCCCCAGACAGAACTCTCTGTCACTCTTACTGCTAACCCAAGGCGGTGGCCATGGTGCACTCATAATATGGACAGGATTCTGTTCCCTCAAATATATGCTGTCCTTTGGGCCTGAAAATTATCCAAAAAAATACCAACAACAAAATAAATATAACTCGATGTTGTCAAACTATAATATGCTCCTGCTCTGCTCTGTATACCAATCCCCTACTCTTACTGTAAATAAGATGTGTTTCCACTCAGTGTCTTACATAAGGTAGCACTTAATATAAAGTGAATATTGCTCTTAGCAAGCCTGTCATTGAGTTGGTGTCTTGGCCCAGTTTAGAGAGTTGCCTTAAAGGGAAGAAATATCATTAACCCTTCTCTTCTCAAACTATTTTTCAAATATATTAATTTTTAGGGGCACCTGCCTGGCTCAGTTGGAAGAGCATGTGACTGTTGATCTCAGGGTCATGAGTTCAAGCCCCACATTGGGTGTAGAGATTACTTAAATAAATACAACTTAAGAGATATGTATGTATATATCTTAAGTCTTATGACAAAAGATATATTTCTAGTAAAGCGCAATCTGTATTATTTAGATGTCAATTATCCCAGATATTTTGCTTCTCCATTTTCTCCTTTTTAGTATCAGTTTCTAGGAAACTATTTTTCTGACATTTTCCTCATGAAATGGGCCAGGAAAAGAAAATTTCATCTAGGTAGCCCAGTTATTAGCTGCTCTAAGAAAACACACGCAAAGAACATGTCCAAAGGACCTGCATGAATTTTTAGTATCAGCAACTTCCTGACCATTTTTTTTTTTGACATTTTAGCCCTCTAAAAAGGATTCTTCAAGTTTTAATGTCTTTTCTTTTCCTCAAACAAACAAAAAACAAACAAACAAAAAACAATGACAAAAAAAGCAAATCCACATATAAACTCTTGCCCAGAAGAGCTAACACGTGCGCGCACGCGCACACACACACACACAGCAGTTTGCCCAAACAGATCAGAATAACAGTCAAGGTCAAAATACAGGCACAGCTTGGTGAAAACAGCACCTGGGTGTTAATCACACACTTTGCTGCAGAAACCCAGCTGTTGGGATGTCTGAGGAGAAGATGCATCACAGTGGGCATTCAGGCCTGATGCAAGTTCCACATTTCTTTTCTCTAAGGGTGATTAGTGGAGTTTTAGAATATATAAGTTATTCACTAATTTCTCTGACAAGTTGAAATACTATACAAAGATTTTGTTTATTTTTTTTTAATTTTTTAAAATTATTTAATTATTGAGAGAGAACAGGGGAGGGGCAGAAAGAGAGGGATAGAGAGAGAAGCCCAAGCAGGCTGCAGGCTGTCAATGTGGAGCCCAACATGGGGTTCCAAGTCACAAACTATGAGATCATAACTAAGCAGAAACCTAGAGCCAGATGTTTAACCCACTGACCCACCCAGAAGCCCCTGAAGTTAGTTGTTTTGGTCTCATTTCTGTACATGTTTAGGAAACTGCCTAAGCATCTATTCTCATGGAGATAGGTCAGCACTGGAGGATACTTAAACCCAGGATTCGAATGTGATTTTTAGAACATTTGCAACTTTCATTTATCCGTGTTTTGCTTACATATTATTGTTGTTATACTTGGGAACTAAGGTAAACACTGTAATCATCAAGGTATTCTGAAACAATTCAGTGGTTCAAGTATACTGATGCAAATATTAGGCTGAGTCATATGAAATAGCCGCCAGTAGGCAATTTTCCTTATAAAAATGGCAATTTCATAAGGTTTAGCCTACTGTTTCTCACTTGGAAGTTGGTCATGTTCTGCTTTGATTTATATTTTGTTTTGCTTTTTCCTTTTGTACTTAAAAATTTTGTCACAATAATTTATCTTGGATGTTGGATTCTTTTGTAAAGTGCAAGTCATCTAGGGAGTGGGGAATGAGGTGATAATGAGGTTTATTTTGGGGTGATGAGAATAGTCTGGAATTAGATAGTGGCGATGGTTCCCCACTTTGTAAGTATGCTAAAACCCACTGAATTGTACCATTGCAGAGGGTCAACTTTATGGTATATGAGTTGCATCTTCATTTTTAAAAATTATTCAGGGGCGCCTGGGTGGCTTAATCGGTTAAGCGTCCGACTTCCGTGTAGGTCATGATGTCACGGTTCGTGGGTTCGGGCCCCGCGTCGGGCTCTGTGCTGACTGCCAGCTCAGAGCCTGGAGCCTGTTTCGGAATCTGTGACTCCCTCTCTCTCTGACCCTCCCCTGCTCACGCTGTCTCTCTCTCTCTCTCCTAGAAATAAATAAAACATTAAAAAAAAATTATTCAAAGGTATAGAGATTGGAAGGAAGAAATGGAACTCTTTGTATGCAGATGCCATGAGCATCCATGTAGAAAATCCAAAAGGACTAACAACAACAATAACAATGAAAAGTCCTGGAACTAATAAGCAATTATAGCAAAACTTCAGAATACAAGGTTAATATATAAAAGACTATTGCTTTTCTATATACCAGCAACAGACAATTGAAATTTGAATTAAAAAAAGCAACACAATGCTGTTTACATTAGCACCCTCCATGTGAAATACTTAAGTATAAACCTAAAAAATATATACAAGGTCTGTAAGAGGAAAACAACAAACTCAGATGAAACAAATCAAAAAAGATAAATAAATTAAGAGATATTCCATGTATATGGATAGAGAGATTCAACACTATCAAGATATCAGTTTTCTCAATTGATCTATAGATTGAATGCAATCCAAATCAAAATCTCACCAAGTTATTTTATGGACATTGATAAACTGATTCTAAGGCTTCTATGCAGGGGACAAAAGAACCCAGAATAGCCAATGTGATGTGGAAGGAGAATGAAGTTGGAGAACTGACACTACTTGCCTCAAGACTTACTCTAAAGCTACACTAATCAAGACAGTGTGGTATTGGCAAAAGAACAGACAAATAAATCACTGGAACAGAATAGAGAAAAACTGATCTTTGCTTATAGAGCAAAGACAATACAATGAATCAAGCAAATGGTGTTAGAATGACTGGACATCCATGTGCAAAAAATAAGTCTAGACATAGACCTTACACCCTCCACAAAAATTACCTCAAAATGGATCACAGACCTAAATTTAAGCTGAAAAACTCTCATTCCCTGCTGGTGAGAGTGAAAAATGGTACAGCCACTTTGGAAGAAAGTTTGGCAAATCCTTACAAAACTAAATATTTTCTTACCGTAAGATCCCACAACTGTACCACTCAGTGTTTTCTCCAATGCACTGAAAATTTTTATCCACACAAAAACCAGATGCTTATAACAGCTTGGTTCATAATAACCAAAACTTGGAAGCAACTAAGATGTCCTTTAGTAGGTAAGCGGATAAACGGTGGTATGTCCATACAATGGAATATTATTCAGCACTAAAAGGAAAAGCACTATCAAATGGTGAAAAAAACCACGGAGGAATCTTAAATTTTACTAAGTAAATGAAATCAATATAGAAAGGCTACAATATATGTGATAATAATTATATGACATTCTGGAGACAGTGAAAAGCTCAGTGGTTGTGAGGGGCTGGGGAAGGGAGAGATGAATGGGCACAGCACAGAGAATGGCTAGGACAGTGACCCTGTTCTGTATGATGCTATCTGGTAGGTAATCGTACATCTGTCCAATCCCATAGAATGTACAACACCAAGAGTAAACCCTGATGTAAGCTATGGACTGTGCTTGAGAATGATGTGTCAGTGTAGGTTCATCACTTGTAGTAAATGCCATCCTCTGATGCCAATGTTAACGGTGGAGGAGGTCATGCATATAGAGGCAGGAGGTATATGGGGACTCTGTACTTTACATACTCAATTTTGCTGTGAACCTCACTGCCATAAAAATTAAAGTCTATTAAAATTTTATCTATACCCAGACAGAAAATGGTAAGCTTGATTTTTTTTTAATCAGTAAAGGAAAATGTTGTTAAAGGTGTGTATCTCACTTCGTTCACTGCAGAATCTTGCCTGGAATAATCAGAGAGATTCCCCTAAGACACATTCTTATCTGTTCAAATTTTTGGAGTAGTTTTCTACTTGAAATTCTATGAAGACACCAAAGAAAGTATTGACAATGACTAACCTCCCACCACTATAGGATGACAGTTACACACATTTTATTGTATAGTTATGTAAACACAAATACATGTGGCCAACTATATCTATAAAATATAGAATACATCTATAAAGTCCTAATTTGGGTCAAGTTTGAAATTCTAGGGGCTCAGAGAAGCAAAAAATATGGGTAGCAAGAGGAGAGATAAAGTCCCAGAAAACTAGACTTGGGAAATACCAGGATAGTAGAAAGCATCAAGTCCCAGAGAGCACTAGCAGACAGCCAAAAGAGAAAATCTCAATGTAAATATCAGACAGATATAGTGGGTTCAGGAGAAGGAAAGGCACGGAAAGCAGGGGTTTTGTGCCCAGAGACATCCATGTACTAAAGATGGCGGCTTTTAAAAGAACCCTTCCTTCAGTTAAAGGATAGAGCTCTTTCTTAAGAGCAGTGAGCTGGGCCAGACACAGATAGGCTTCTAAGCTTTCCTTATGCCCAGGAGATCTGTAGTGTCTGCTCTCATCTAGGACAGAGATTCTTCTTATTCCCACTGAAACTGCATTTCTGCTTGTCTCCCTCTGAGCAGAGTATGTCCTCAACAGGGTACATTGCCTCTGTGCAGAAGAGTCTGGTTCATTCTTCAGCAAGTCTTTATTGAATACCTGCTATGTTGCAGGCACTCTTTTAGGATATGATGGTGAATAAACAAACAACAAGACTAAGTCCCCACCTTCAAGGGGCTTTCAGTTTGGGATGGAAGCCATTGTGGCCATCAAACCATGAGGCACCTATGCGTGTGGAAAACTTCCTTTGGGCTGGGCACCAGGGAAAGAGAGGTACATGGGATTTGCAGTGTGGAAGGAGGACCACCATCCAGGCAGAGAAGCCCTTCCTAGGAAGGTGGTGCAGAGCTGGGGCCTGAAGGAAGAGTAGGAGTCACTAAGCAATTGGAGTCCGGTTCTTGGCACAGGGGACATTGTGATGGGATAGAGTTTGGTGCCACAGTTTTACCAACACCTTCACCACCCATCAGATGATGGTAGTTTATGTGAAATGTTCTTTATAACCATTTCCAGTACACGAGGGTGTCAGAAGCAGTTAGTTATCAATCTATCGTTGCATTTTTCCTCCTTGGCAATAGAGCTCTAGTTCTTAGTTGAGCATAATGGCATCTGGAGAAAAGGTTCCATTTTCCAGCCTTCTTCACAATTAGTTATGGCCACATAACTATCATCTAACCGATGAGATATACGTGGTCTATTGTAGAGAACTTCAGGAAAACATCTTTATTTTTTTTAAATTTTTTTTAATGTTTTATTTATTTCTAGGAGAGAGAGAGAGAGAGCGACAGCGTGAGGAGGGGAGGGTCAGAGAGAGAGGGAGTCACAGACTGAAACAGGTTCCAGGCTCTGAGCTGGCAGTCAGCACAGAGCCCGACGCGGGGCTCGAACCCACGAACCGCGAGATCATGACCTAAGCGAAAGCCGGACGCTTAACCTTCTAAGCCACCCAGGCGCCCCCAGGAAAACATCTTTAAGGAGGGAGGAGGAGTCAAGAACATCTTTCTCTCTTTCTCCTTCCTCCTTCTTAGTATACAGGTCTAATAGATGGAGCTATAGCAGCCATTTTGAACCATGAGGCAACTTAGAGGCTGAAGGCCCATTCTCAGATACTAAATTATAAAGATACAGGGGGACTGTGTCTCTAATTATATGGCTTTCCCATCCAATCCTTCAACTGCCTATGAGCTGACATCTTTTGTATGCCAAATTAAAAGTCTTGTGTGTTTATACTCCAGTTATAGGGGTCAGGAATGTCAGTTACCTTTTGCTTAATGATAAGCAAGGAAATAGGTTGTCATTGAGTATCTCAGCTTATCTTACCTTTCTTTTATCACGTATTCTATGCCAGATAAACAACAGAATGCATTCCAACCTCCTGTGACCCACGGACATATTCCTCTGCCTTGATGTAGAGAATAGGACCAAACCCTCTTGTAAAATCCCCACTAGCTATCTCATCAGTACTTGAACTTGGAAGTGAACGTCTTGCCACATCAAATCTCCAAGCAGTCCTTAATAACATCCCAGAATCCTTTTCCTTTTAAAGTCCCTTGCACTTGGGGTACATGGGTGTCTCAGTAGGTTGAGCATCCAACCCTTAATTTCAGCTCAGGTCATGATCCCAAGATTGTGAGATTGAGCTCCACTTGGGGCTCCACACTGTGTGGGGCTTGCTTAAGATTCTCTCTCTCCCTTTGCTCCTCTCCCCCACTTGCTCCTCTCTCTCTAATAACTGACTAATCAAACAAACAAGCGAAGTGAAGTCCCTCGCACTCATACAAGGAATGAAGAGTATTGCTTAGTGTTTCCAAAGGGAAGAACAGTACTGGCCGGGTGCTGGCTGGGCTAGCAATCTATAAGTCCCTTATAGATCATGGAGCTATACAGTAAAAGAGAAAACAAAATAAATGGAACATTAATGGTTTGATCACATATTCCACGACATAGTAGGTGGTGGAATGGAGGTGCTCAAGCAAAGACAAGTCTGGGGGGTTGTCTAGCAGCAGGATCAGTGTGCCCAGCATACCTCACATGTCAAGGCAGGGAAGAGGAAAGAAGAGAGAGATGCTGTAGGTATAAGCAACCAGGAAGGTTCTGGAAGTCTGCAGGTGTCAGATATGACCTCTCATCCTAAGGCAGGGAATTTTAATTTACCTACCAGGTGTGAGCAGCTATGTAACCAGAGAATTGTGGGAAAAAAAAAAAAAAAAATATATATATATATATATATATATATATATATATATATTAACTTCATTGAGGCAGGGAATGAAATGCTAGGATTACCACACAGCCAAAACCATGTGGGTGGCAAAAATGGATAAGGACATCTGACAATAATGTTATTAACTAGAATCCAGCGGCTGAAGGGTTCTTAAGATTAAAAAGACATAGTGTTTGGATAATAAATGAGAACTGGAGGGAAAAGAAAAAAATGCACTACTTTTAGTTTTAAAAGATGTTAGCAAAGTACATCTTAGAATTTACTGCCCAGAGAGTGTAGCTTAAATCCAATATGAAATAGTTGAACAAATATTAAGAGAAGAGTAACCTTTAAGCCAACTAAAGGTTAGAAAAATGAGGGGCAGAAATAATGTTTTACTAACTCAGTTGCTTTTTTATGGAATGATAAAATTAATGGACAAGAGGAATGCAGCAGATGTAATATATTTGAACTTTCAAGAAGCAGTTATTGCCATGTCACTGAATTTTACTTAATAAGTCAATTCAAACTTGCCACAATCTAAATATGTTCTCTAGATTAAAAAGTAGATGAAAATCTAAGCAACATCTAATGGTGAATAAGGCAGGAGGCTTGAGGGAAAGCAAGTGCTTTTAAAACTGACTGTAGCTTGAATTCCACTGTGTTACATAATGGTCAGAAAGGTGGATCAACATCACGAGAAATGACAAAATAAACAAACAAAATGCTACTCTGGGTAGCATAGTATTTAAATTATTTGATATCACAAAGGGAAAGAAACCTACTAACTCTTTTGTTTATCTTCCCAGTTGCCATTTTAATTTTTTTTCATTGTGATAACTACCTTGTTTTATATAGGTAGTTGAGTTTAATCTTTTTAGTTGAATTGTAGTCTTAAAAAAAAAAGATACTTAGGGTTGCTGGATATATTACTGAATGGTATTTATACTGACCCATGGCTTTATGTCTCCCACTTACCATCACTAATTCTCTGGATGAACTGTGCTGGAGAAACCCAGTGAATAGATGGCCATGGGAGGGGGGAGTGAGAATAAACCAACCAGAATCTGAAATCAACAGAAATGCTGATGGACAGTCAGGGGGAAATGAAGAATGTTGAAAAGGAGAGAAAAAAGCTTAAAAGTTAAAGGATGATAAGTGGAATACATGATTCAGGAATAAATATAATAAGAATCAGCAATTAAAGAAAAAATGTTTTTTGGGGGGGGGGAGCAGGGTGGTTTGGGTGCCAGGAAGGGACATGTGGCTATAAAAGCCAAAGGAAGGGGCTGTTGCCTGCATAGGTCAGTCTGTTAAGCTGCTGGTTCTTAATTTCAGCTGAAGTCATGATCTCACAGTTTGTGAGTTGTCAGCCCCACGTTGGGCTCCAGGCTGACAGTGCAGAGCCTGCTTGGGATTCTCTCTCCCTCTGTCTGTCTCACCTTCTCTCTCACTTTCTCTCTCAAAACAAATAAATACACACACACAAAAAAAAAAAAGCTAAAGGAAGAACTGAGTAGCTGTCAAAGTGATCAAGGACAACAACAGAGAGTTTAGCATGAGAACAATTTGGACTTGATGATAATTAAAATAAGAATTCCATTTGATTGTTGCTGATTCATTCAAATTCTTTTCATTCAGAATTTTTGGCCTGCCCTTGATCAAGTGCAGAACAGCTCTGGTCTAACTCAAATGAGAGCCGACTTTGGGACTGACTTACTTACTGGAGCTTGTATAAGAGAATTATGGTGCACAATTCACCTTGTCAGTGTTGGTAAATCAATCGATCTGTGTCTTCATATGAAGATAGACTAGCTGTATGTTTGTATTAACCGTAGGAAAGTGAACTTTCATGCTGGATATTCGGAGCCCTCCTTTATCTGTGTAAGAGAACTATTAAGTAGCATAGCCTGTGATTTATTCAGAGTCCTCAGGAAGCAAAACCAGGAATTAAAAACATTAAGATTTATTATTCCAAAGGAGTTTGTGTTCACTGTTAATGGTTGTTATGATCAGACAATAAAAATATACAAAATTAAGGTATTTGGCATCCCATTAAATGGTAAAATGAAAGGATATAATTTCGTGGCTGGAGAAGAAACATATATGTAGATTGAGGCATATTCATGCAAGGGCCTCACAGTCTTTTTGTGTCTTTCTATGGCTCTGATTCTTTGGTGGACCTGAAAAACAAATCTCAAAATGTTTCTTTGTCTTAATTTCTCCACCTAAAGCCAATGGATTATAAAACTTTGTAGAGAAGTGTTGTGAGAAATAATTCATTCAGAAATGTGAATGTGGCCAAATGGCAAAATGGCATGGGTTTTAAGTGCCTATTATACCAGCAATGTTTCTGCATTGTAAATTTGAATTTTAAATTATATGGGGACAAATACTCAGGCTAGAACAATGCAAGATTTAGTTTCTTCAAAGCACATATTTGATAGCTAACCACCAAAGGCTATTTCACGTTATTTTTTCAGATCCTACATGTTTTTAGTATTTTTTTCTTTATGCATTCTTATTGCTTAAATATTCAGATATTTTTGTAGTTACAAGGACTATTGTATTAATATTTTCCATGACACATTAATGTGTGCCAAGAATGATTGTGTTATGTGGTTTGTTTATACCAGTAGTTATTTTTGATGTTAGCTATTTGGTGCAAAATACAATTCGTACATGTTATGGGAGCATAAACTTTATTGCTGTCTCATTACCATGCAGAAGACAAATATAGTGAAAGAATAGCATCCTATATTAATCTTCCAAAGATTGGTTATGGGTAACCCAAGTGATTGTATTATAGTTTAATTAATGGAATAAGAAGGAAATAAATAGCTTCAGTGCTGCCTGATAAATGTAATTCTCTCATGGCAAGATATGTACAGTGAAAAACGATAAAACAGTTCTGATGGAATGGCTTTTTGTCTAGTTCAGTAATGCAATTTTCTTTTCTACGCCCATAAAGAAAAGATATCTCCATCCTTAGGCTATATTTTGTAGTGTCGTTTTAGGTATTCATTTTTGGGGGGAAATACTTGCTTCTTCCGCTTTAAGGAATTAAATCCCATTGAACTAGAAAAAAAGGATCTGAAATAGCTCAAATTGTTTTTTGATTTGTGAAATGTAAAAAGTTGTCACTGTACATGAGTGAAGCAACATTAGTTTCAATGACTTTGCCCAACCTTTTTCTCCTCTGCACAAACACTTTTCCTTTGCTAATGATGATACCATGGAAAGTTCCCTAGGCACGCCAAAATCGGAGGGGCGCATTCATGGAGAAAAAAAATTCAGATGACAGGGTTGGTATTTTTGATGGTTTGTTTTGGGTAAATGGTGGACATTTCTCCATAGCCTTAAGGTTTTCTGACAACAAATGCTTTGGAAGAAAGCAAGATGTCACTACATACACAGAGGTGCCATGGATGGTAGGTAGGACATGTGTGAAGGTGAAACAAATTGCAATGTCTTTTACTTCTACAGCAACATGGTTACCTCCAAGCCCTTCTAACCTCACACATCTGTAGCTGGTTCATCCAGCTGGCCAGGAAGAGACAGCCAGAAGGACAGGATGTCTGTCCCCTTTGTGGATCAGTCAGATGGCCTTATTTTGTTCCATAGGCTTATAGGGTGTAGTGGGTTCAATAGTCTTCCCTCCCTCCTCCAAAATTCACATCCACCCAGAACCTCAGACTGGGATCCTGTTTGGAAGTAGGGTTTTTGCAGGTAATTAAATTAAAATGAGGTCACAGTGGATGAGGATTGGCCCTGGATCCATTGACTAGTGTCCTTATAAGAAAAGGAGAGGGGGGCTGGGGTGGCTCAGTCAGTTAAGCGTTCGACTTTGGCTCAGGTCATGATCTCACGGTTCATGGGTTTGGGCCCCGCTTTGGGCTCTGTGCTGACAGCTCAGAGTCTGGAGCCTGCTTTGGATTCTGTGTCTCCCTCTCTCTCTGCCCATTCCCTGTGCTCGCTCTTTCTCTTTCAAACATAAATAAACATTAAAAAAATTAAAAAATTAAAAATTAAAAAAGAGGAGAAAACAGACACATGACGGAGAACATCACCCGAAGACTGAGGAGGCAGAGATGGGAGTATGAAATGCCAAGAAAAGCCAACAGAAGCCAGGAGAGAGGCATAGAAAAGATTCTCCGTCAGGGCCACCGGAAGACACTCACCCTGCGGCACGTTGATCTGGAACTTCTGGCCCCCAGAACCATGAAATTCCTATTGTTTTAAGCTACTCTATTAGTGGTAACTTGTCCCAGCAGCCACAAGTAACCAATACACCTGGACAGACAGCTTGCTCATGTCCCTCCTGTCACAGGGCATCCAAGTGGGCTTGTGGACAGACTGGTGCTCCCAGGCCTGCCAGTGGGAAATCAGTGGTATATCTGTGAAGAAAAGAGCGCATCTTCACAACTAGAGGTCTAACTAAGGTGCCCCAATCCACCCCTGCTAACCAGCGGCTCAGGCGCTCCACCTAATAAAGAACGTGTCCAGAACACAGAATCTCCATATGGTTGCTACACTCTGCCATCTCAACAGAACAGGGACTGATGACAAAACAGGAAAAAAACTCTTTAAGAGGGCAGCGTGTTCCTCCAAGAGCGTCCTTAATTAGGTATGGTAGTGTTGAAGATAATGACATCCACTCTATTTTACAGGTTATTTTTGAAGTTTTATTTATTTATGTATTTTGAGAGAGAGAAAGAGAGAGAACACAACTGGGAGAGGAGCAAAAGGGAGAGGGAAACACAGAATCCAAAGCAGGCTCCGCACCATCAGCACAGAGCTCAACGTGAGGCTCGAACTCACGAACTGTGCAATCATACCTGAGCCAAAATCGAGAGTCAGATGCTTAACCAACTGAGCCACCCAGGCGCCCCACCCCCACTTCCAATCCACTCAGTTTTAAACAGAAAGCGAATTTGCTTATAGCATCACTAACATCCGAAGGATCAAGATCTGGGCTGAGACTCCAAAAATGGCTCCTGAATTAACTCTGGTGAGAAGAGCTGGCCCGCAAGTGACTAACCCCCCACTGTGGTGACAAAGGAGCCACCGTCCCAGATGTTGAGTCCTGAAGCAACTATGCCACCTGAGGTGACATGCAGGAAACTGGAAGCTGTTGCCACACCTGCTCGCTCCAGAAGCACACCCCAGGAGAGGAGGAGGCTGCTCCCAGAGTGTGGGCAGAACTGGCTGTGTGATTTGTGTGGCCTTGTGCAAAATGAAAATGCAGGCCCCTTGTTTAAAATTACTAAGAATGACCAAGGTAACGGAGCAGGAAACCTAGTGCAATGCCCCGGTAGGCATGGGGCCCGGTGTGACTGCTCTGGTCACAGTCCGTGATGCCGGCCCCGACAGTTGCCTGCAGAGCTGTGCTGCTGGCCTGCTAATCTGCACCTGCAAAAGGATGCATCCTCTGCCACAATCACTGTTCTGCCACTTAACAGGACCAAGGTCAAGTCTATGAGGGTGTGCAAGACCGGCAGAATCCCAGGCACAAAGGCAACTGAGAGATGACGGTTTTGGCTGCCCAGGCTTTCCCATAAAGGAAACACTTCAGAAGGAGCCAGAAAAGATGCTAAGTGAGCCATCTACTGTACCCACTCAAATGGTTTAACTGCAGAAGCAAAGGTAACTTTGTAGAGCTCTGTGTTCTCTCACCTTGTGGTTTCAAGACCTACCCTGCTCAGTCTTTGCTCTAGTTCAGGACACCCAACGTACAGCTGATGGAATGACGTGCATCCCTTCTCTGTGTGGCGTATGTGCTGGCGGCTGGGGCTAGGGGGTGACGAAGGAAGATGAGGTTCAAGATCTCTGGAGTTTCCTTCAAGTGGATGGAAGTGAAAAATTAACATGCAGACAACTAAGTGAAATGGTTTCAGATGATCGTTTCCAAACTGGGGCAGAGTTGTTACATTCCAAAACACATCTCAAAACCATTCTTTATGCTTCAACACTAATGGCCCCATTTTATCCCAGCCAACACTTATCTCTCAGCTGATGCCCTCCTTTTCACTTTACCCCCTCCAATCCAGTTTCAACATCAAGGATAGAGAAATACTTTTGAAACCGTAAATCAGATCCCAGACGTTCCTGGGCTTAAATCCTTTCCATAGTTTTGCCTTGCCCTTGGAAAAAATCCAGACCTCTTCCTCATTCCTTACAAGACCACACACCATCTGGTCTCTGCCTGTCTCTAACCCCTTCCCCATTTGCCCACTATATCACACCAGTGTCCCTTCTGCTTCTTGGGACATGCCAGGTTCCTTCCTACCTCTGTCCTTGAACTCAGAGCTCTCAGAGCTCATTGTACAACTTGCTTCTTTTCCCCTTCCAGCTTTGGCTAATGTGTCACCTTCTCAGAAAGTTCTCTGTCCACCTACCTGGGATGGAACCCTTGCCCCACCCCACAGTTTTTCTACATCACAGCACTTTGGTTCTTGCTGCTAATCATGATCTGAAAGTATCCCGTTTATATGTCTCGGGGTTTTCCATTCCTCTCCATGAGGCCAGACACCTTGCCTATCTGATTTAGTCCCGAACCCAAACTCAGCACAGTGCCTGGCACATAGTAGCAACACAAGAAATACCTATGGTGGGCTTACTTACTGACAAAGGGATAAACGAAAGAAGAGCTACATTTGCAAGGCCTAGAAAGCCCGGTCACCATTCATCATTTACAGAGAAGGAATTAAACTTAAAACTTGAGCGATATTTTGGGAAGTCTGTGGAGTTTGGGAAAATTAAAGCCGGGAGTTCAAAGTAACGGGCAATAATCAAATCATGCAGGTCAGCTATTCTGGAAAAAAAAATGCAGGCTGGCTTTGGGGTGAAAAGGCCAAGCCAAAACCAGCCAGTAGGACAGATGATCTCATACTTGTTTACGGGTTGTTTTGAGGTTATCCCTTTCCTGTTCACACGGTGCAAGCTCTCCCAGCGAGCTCACTGACTCAGACAACAGAGACCCTGTCTTTCTCCAGTGGCCCGTGGCGGCCCCCAGTAGAACCAGAGTGGCTCCCTGCTTCTTACCTAAGCTCCCTGGAATCGGAAGGTATTAAGTCCTGGGAAAACAGGGCTTTTGGGGTTTTCTTTTCATTTGCCTTCCACAGGCTTTCTGCACAGCCACTGACCAGCTGGACAGCCAACTGTCCAGATTCCTTGGGACCAAGAAGGAGGCAGATGCGTCCAAACTGAGACACATTTGTCACCCTCCCACCAGGCCACCAGAAAGAAAGTGCCCAACATCCTTCCTTTTTGCTTAAGGTCTTAGTCCTAATAGAACATCCTTCCTTTTTGCTCAAGGTCTTGCTTCTAAAAGAGCTTTCTAGGCATTTCACATTCCACATCCTGACTTGTAATCAATCTTCATTCCTTTTCCCCTCCATTTATGGCTTGACCGTGCTTCTCGGTTCCCACTTGGGGCCCTGCTCCTCTGCTTCCCTACCTTGATGGCGTCTGAATTTTGTCTCTGCCTCTACCATCTGACCACACCCCAGTATGGCCTGATCCATTCTGTCTCCTGGGAGCTTGGGGTTCCACCCCTCACCCCAGACCCCCAAGAAGATCTGCTGCCACATCTACTCTGGGAGTTGTGGCAGGACATTGGAGTGATCAGCATCTCCATAAATATAAACCCATGATACCTCTGATTTCACAACTCAGGGAAAAAAAAGTCTAAGGATTCATAGTTAATCTGGTGACCCTCAATTACATAGAAGGTCTGCAAACTTTTTCTGTTAAGGACAAGATAGTAAATGTTTTAGGCTTTTATGAGCCATACAGTCTCGTTATAACCTCTCAGCTGCACCACTAAAACATGAAAGCAGCCACAGACATTACAAATGGGTGAACAAATGGGTGTGCCTGTGTTCCAATAAAACTTTATTTACAAATACTGACAATGGGCCTTATTTTCATCCATGGGCCATAGTTTGGGGACCCTGATGTGAAATATCCTTCCAGACGGTTTTGAAATTTTTTTCACTAAACCCACCAAAGCTTGCTTTGTCCCCACCACGCAGAGAGGCCAGGGCCCCACATACAACTTACACATCTGCGTCCGCATCTTTACTGCTTTTAATCATTCATGCTGTCACTCAGCTGGGCTCATGGAAACATTTGCTCCACAGAATAAATGCTTGCACAAAGGCATTGGCGTGGAAAGACAGATCATGTGGAGCTTATTTTTAGAGGATGTTTAACACCAGTTTGTAATATAAAAGATGGATATGGAGTTAGAGTGAATTATTAGGATAATTGAGGTTAACACATGGTTAATGCTTTGATAATGGAATTGCTAGAAGAACAGGGGAAAAACTCTTCTGCTGGTCCCCACTGTTGGTGATGGGGAAGAAAGTAGCCCCAGGTAGTGTTTTTAAAGGTAAGTTCCAGATATTAGCTCTTTAGCTTTTTATTGGACTTCCAATTAAAAAGCATCAAACCACGGGGTCAGTGGGCAGTCCTTTGTGGTGGTGAGTGGCTTCTGTAGAATGCTCTTTTCACCACAAGTGCAGTTTAATATTCCTAAGTCTTCATAACATATTTTGAAACGTGGAGTCCTTAGGAGTGCTACTTTCAAGTGGGGAAGGAGTAGAAGGAGAAAGAAAACATTAGCAACATTTTAAATTAATGTTGGTTTTGTAACATTTACAAAGGGTACATATCTGGAACCTGCTTACCTTAGATAAGAAATCAGGAGGTGACAGTGAAGAGACAGGGAGGAAACAAATGGGAAAAGAAGGCCTTATTCCAGCAGAATGTCCTTACCTACATTTATCTGGTCCTGGAGGGGACATGTGACGGAAATACGGGACAAATGGGACACTAACATACTGTGAACCTGCTTCCTACAAGTCGCCCGTGCTGGTGGAGTTACTACAAAAGACCAGAACTCTCGTCAGAGCAGCGGCGCACATGTGGGCTCATTGCTGAGCAGATACTGCTGAGTCTAGAAAACAGAGAGCCTTAACAAGTAAATTCCACACCCCCTCGAATTTGTGCCTCGGCAGGGAGTCCTCAGCAGGAAATCCTCCATATGTTTTCCTTTACTACAAGGAGCTTCAGAGCATGAGTTCATTTCTCTTCAAACACGCTCACATTGCTGGAAAACAGCACTGGCTGGCTGATGAGAAATGTCACCAGGAATACAGGGGACGCATTCAGAGAGAGATAAGGGAGCAGTTACAGTTCTGAATTAGATGCTAGTTTTGGAGAGCTTTTCTTTTTCCTTTGCTGCTTACATTGTGGACTTTGCGGGGGGCGTTGTTTTGTTTTGTTTTTAAGGACAGCCTCTGTGTTTGACTATTTCCTAGTAGAGCTTGAATCCTTGGAGAAATAAATATAAAAGGAAGACTTTTCTGAAAGATGTGTCCTTTGGAAGAATATGCTCTGAGGACCAAAGGATTATAGTACAGATCAGTCTTTGCTCTTAAACAAACAAACAAACAAAAAAGAGCCAAAAAAAAATTGAAATTCAGGATGACTTTAAAAATACCACGGAAAGTAAGTACTCTGTCTTTGTTGTTCTCTTTTCTTCCTTGTTAATCCCCTCATAAGTATCTTTTGCATATTGTTATCTTAATGAAGTTATCAACTGGACTTGAAATTGCAGTAAAATGATTTTCCAGCTCATAAATTAATTACAAGAGAAGATAGGAAGTGTCCTGCTCTTAACACTGTTTAGCAGGTAGCAGATGATATTTACGGTAATGTTTATGTTTTTGTTGCAGAGAATCATTTAATTTCATTTATGTTTCAAGTAAATATCTTTTACTTCATTTCCTCCAGGAACATAAGCTATAGTTTAGTTTGGAAAACAAGCACGTAAAATTTTCTTCTGAAATTTTTGCATTGTTACCATAGCAAGCACGTTGCGAAATCGACTGTTGCCAACTTCTCTGGATTACTTAGGTGGATTTGCTGATGAACCTGTAAATCTAGACAGCAAAATTCACTCAAACAGCAACATTTGCGAACCCCTTTTGAAAATGAACCATGAAGTCGTGTTGCAAATATGGGAGAAAGAAAACCTCACGCTCTGGCCAAAGGGCATTGAAACATTAAAACATTTCCGATGCTATCACCCTTCCTGATTACACTATTAAATTGCACTATAGCTGTGTATATGTTGGTGGCTGCTCCGGAATCTCGAGCTGTCCTGCTGATCTACCTGGGTGTGTTGAGACAGAGGACAAATAATCAGGGAGACGGACTTGAAGTGGCCAAACTGTTCTTTCCCCCTCCAGACTGCTAATTCCCCTCCTCCCATTTCTCAGCCCTCTCCTTCTTATGTGGTGCCTGTAAATCAGGGGTTTACTCCTGAAGAGGTCATGGTACCTTTTTCAGCAATCTTTTAGAAAAGTTGGGTGCTTCAAAGTGTAATTTGGCTGTAATTTGGGGCAGAATGAACAGAGGAATGACTTCTGCTTCCTCGGGACCCCAGTTCCCCACTGCACCACTAAAGCCATCATCCAGAACAGAGCTGTCTGCAGACCAGGTCATTTGAACTGATGCATTCAAAAGAAAGACAGTCTGTGAAAGCCCCTTCCATGAATGGAGAGTTGGATTCCCCCTCCAACTTCCCCTAGTCTTTAGATACTGTCTGCCTTGTCCTGTAAGAAACAGGATTCCTGTTCATCCTGGCAAACGCCGTTCCTGGTTGCCAAAGCCAAGCGCTCCCAGAAGTGACCCTGTGACTGTTTAGCCCGTCAGTTAAAGGCCATTATTGGTCAGACCATCTGCTGTTTTCCCTTAGGAGAGTATATAATTTCAGTTCTATAGGCGTCCTTTAAGTTGCACATGTTGTGGAGGAGCTAGACGTAGACGAAGGCTAACGTCCTGTTGTGAACAACAGGAATCTGTGTCCCACTTTTGAAAGCATTAGCGGTAATGGTGCAATCTTGGAATGGCCTGAAAGGGAGGGGCTGATCCCAGAACAGCGAAAAATCGAGCCAGATGAGAGTCTGGTCTTTGCCATCCTGGATGGCCGTTGCTTTTAGAGGAATTACTTGCTCTGTAATGTAGTTGTGCTTAAGGATTTATGCTCCTTTCTGCGGGACAGCCCCTTTATGGATGCCAGCTACTCATTAGCTGTGGCATTTGGGGGGGCTTCACTCTTAAAAAGGAGAGCCATGAAGAATGTGAGTTTCACTGCCTGTTAGTTAAGAAAATGTTCAGTAGATTTTGCCTTTTTAAAGTGGCCTGTTATCTGCCTGGTAAGTGAGAGTGCACCTCTATGACTTCATTTTCCCCCAGTGGAAATTATATTGCTAAATTTCAGATTCCTGGGTCATCTCTGCAACCTTGGGGAATCTTCCTTTGTAAAGAGAATGGCTGCTGTAAGCAATTCTTTTATAAACCTGTGTCCTGGAAGAATCTGAGGTGCCATAATCCTATGGTGTTAACAGGTGGTGCTGATGATGGTGATGATGATGATGATGATGATGATGATGATGATGGATGATGGTGATGATAATGATGACATTTAGCAAGAAATGACTGCCATCTTTCACCTTTTGCCAGGTGTAATACCAAATATTCTCCGACACATTTGACATTAAATATCCTTACCTAACCTGTAATTCAGGTAATATAGGCAGCCTCATTAACTTATTTTAATGGATGAGGAAAAAAAATCCAAGAATGTTTCTATCTACTAGCATCCTATATTCTTTTTGTGTGTTGTCATTATGCCTTTCATTCAAGTGTCTAACGACATTGTGGATTATCCAGCCTCCTTTCTATATTACTTTAATTCATGGACAGCATTTCTAGCAGAAAATAGTAGTAGCCTAGAATGGCTAGCAGGCTGGGATGCAGGGGGAGGAGAAATTAAGACCTCAGTAGTAAGTTTCTGTACATGTACTGGAAATGGACTCCCTTTTTCTCTGCTCTGCATTAACCTCTGTGTAAAGTGTGACTTCACCCCCACATCATGCCTCTCTGTGCTTCACTTCTGCAGGTTTGTGGAGATCACTAAACCCTGTTGGCTAAAAATAGCACATTAGTGAAAAAATGTGTTTTAGTTGTTCATGTTGAACCAGGTTCTCATTGCATGCGAATGAAAGACCTAGAAGACAGAACAGTTATTCAAGTTACCAGAAGGTGGGGACCATGAAGGGAAAGGGTGCAGAGTTTTTGGAGTATAAACATATACCTTACATAAACTATGAAAGGGAGAAGCTGGTTTGTAGATGTTCCTTGAAGACATGAATACAAAATAATGAGAAAATGAATAAAGAAACAACTCATTAAGGGGCACCTGGGTGGCTCAGTAGGTTAAGCATCTGACTTCGGCTCAGGTCATGATCTCACAGTTCGTGGGTTCGAGCCCCATGTCGGGCTCTGTGCTGACCCGGAGCCTGTTTCAGATTCTGTATCTTCCTCTCTCTCTGACCCTCCCCTGCTCATGGGGCCTCTCTCTCTCTCTCTCTCTCTCTCTCTCTCTCTCTTTCTCTCTCAGAAATAAATAAAACATTAAAAAATTTTTTTAAAGAAACTACTCATTCATAAATTTGTGAGTGGCAGGCTTGGAGGATTTAATGACACTTTCTGTTTCTCTACTATACCTACTCTGGGTCATGAGAACATTTTAAGCTAATCTGCCACCTTTAGCACACCTTTGATTCAGTGTTGGTTTACTGAGTATCTCTTGGGGCAGTACTTTCTGGAATAGTCCATGAGTAAACAAATACTTTGAAGATGGAGTCCAAAAAAGAGAGAAAAGTTAAATTCAGGTATCCTATCCTCTCACAACTTAAGATTCAGAGAAACTTGAAACTAGAGTAGATATTGGATCATCTTATCCAATGCCTTTACATTATGTATGAGAAAACTGAAGCCAGTATGGGGAAATGATTTACACATCACTAATTAACTGCAGAACTAAGATGAGAATTCTAGCCTCTAGCCTCCACATCCTGTGACTGTTTTGTGTACTTTTTAGTTTCATGTTTTTAAAAAATTTTTTAAATGATTAAAAATAATGAAGATATTGCTCCCCCATGACCACACAATGCGTTGCTCTTTTGCCTTTTAAATTTTTTATTATAAAATATCTCAAGCATACAAAATTAATGTGTTAAGTTATCTGCAAACCCACAGCTTTGGTCCAGATAACTTGTAAAGCAGAATGAAACAGTACAAATACAGTTAAAGCACTACTTCCTTCTTTCCCCTCTCCGTCCCTCACAAGAGATCATTATCTTAAAATTGCCTCTGCTCCCCATGTATATTTTAGTATTTTTACTGTGGGTGTATATGTATGTGATGGGGGGGAGGTGCAGACATGAACATATCTATAGGTGCTTACATCTATTTGTGGTTATACCATTACTTTGGGTTCAAATTTTATTTTTTATTTTAATTTTTTTAGTATTTTATTTCTTTCTGAGAGAGAAAGAGAGAGAATGAGAGCGTGAGCAGGGGAGGTTCAGAGAGAGAAGGAGATACAGAATCTGAAACAGGCTCCAGGCTCTGAGCTAGCTGTCAGTACAGAGCCCGATGCAGGGCTCAAACCCACGAACTGTGAGATCATGACCTGAGCTGAAGTCGGATGCTTAACTGACTGAGCCACCCAGGCGCCCCTCAAATTTTAAAATATATAAAGCATTGTCCATAATCGTGATAACTTTACATTCAGCATCATTTTGGAGTTGTACCCATGTTGATACATAAGTGCCTAGTCCATTTATTATAACTGCAGGATCGTATTACATTGCATAATAATTCGAGGTTGGCTGATTTAGCAGTTCATGAGTTCGAGCCCTGTGTAGGGCTCTGTGCTGATGGCACAGACCCTGCTTGGGATTTTCTCTTTCTCCCTTTCTCTCTGCCCCTCCCCCTCCTTGTGTGTGCTCTCTCTCTCTCTAAAATAAATAAATAAACTTAAAAAAAAAATTAAAAAATAAAATTATTAATGCCTAAGTCCCACCCCAGACCAATTAAATCAGAAACTCTGGGGATGAGACCCAAGGATGCTATTTGTTTTAAAGCTCCCTGGGTGACTGTAATGTACAACAACAGTGAAGAACCACTGATTTAGCATTTCTCCTTCCCTGCATCTTTCCCAATAGTTGGCATTATCAGACATTCTATTTTGCTAATATCTAGATGTAAGGACTTCCTAATTTTGGGTGAGACTAAGTATATTTGTATAATGTTATTTATTGAGTACTGCAGCACCTTCCATTGAGAATTGTAATATATTTTACTCACATTTTGTCTTCAATTGTCTTTTATTGTTGATTTGTAGGCACTTTATACACACACACACACACGCAAAGGCACTTTATATATATATTCATGTACATGTACATGAATATATGTAGGCACTATGTGTATATATATTTTTTCAGGACAATAACTGGGAGAGGGGCTATATGATTTGCAAATATCTACCCCAGGCAATAAGTTACCTTTTCAATTACCTGTAGAGTCATTGTTCATATAGAAGTTTAAAATTGTTAATACTGTTAGATCTGTCAGTATTTTATTTTATGGTCTGTATGCTGGGAAATCTTAACGAATATCCTCCCAAATGATTTAATAAAACTATTTTTCTCTGGTGTCTTCAAAATGTTTTACAGCAGTACTTTTTCCCTATGAGATCTTTATACTACCTAGAATTGACATTTCTGTATGGTGTGATGTACCGATCAAATTTTATTTTATTTTATTTTTTGCATGAATACAATTGTTCCAGTACAATCTATTAAGGAGACTATCTTTTTGCAGTCACATTTAATGCTATTGAGACTCTGTATGTCTGTTTCCCAAACTACCCTTGCACCAGTACTAAAATTTTAATAGCCTTATAATAAATGAACCCTTCTTTGCTATTTTTGTTCAAATATGTCTTGCCTATTCTTATATATTTACTATACCATATGAATGTAAGAATCACCATTTCAGGAGCACCTGAGTGGCTCAGTCAGTCAGCATCCAACTCTTGATTTTGGCTCAGGTCTAGGGTTCATCGGTTTGAGCCCCACGAAAGGCTCTATGCTGACAGCACAGAGCCTGCTTGGGATTCTCTTTCCCTCTCTCTCTCTGCCCCTCCCCTTCTCTCTCTTTCTCAAAATAAATAAATAAATAAACTAAAAATATCGGGGAGCCTGGGTGGCTCAGTTGGTAAAACTTCTACTTTTTTTTAAAAAAAAATTAAATGTTTGTTTATTTTTGAAAGAGAGAAACAGCACGAGTGGGAGAGAGGCAGAAAGAAAGGAAGACACAGAATCCAAAGCAGGCTCCAAGCTCTGACTTATCAGCACAGAGCTTGACATGGGGCTCGAGCCCATGAACTGTGAGACGAACACTTTCTGCATCTATGAGGTGTACTTAAGGTTTTTCTCTTTTAATGTGTTAATTGATGAATTAATAAATTCTAAACTTCCAAGCACCCAGGTGGCTCAGTTGGTTAAGCATCCAACCTCAGCTCAGGCCATGGTCTCACGGTTTGTGAGTTCCAACCCCACATCGAGCTCTGCACTGAGAGTGTAGAGCTTGCTTCGGATATTCTCTCTCTCTGTCCCTGTCCTGTATGTGCTCTCTCTCTCTCTCTCTCCTCTCAAAATAAATAAATAAACTGTAAAAAAAAAATTCTACAATTAAATCAGCTTTCCAATCTGAGATAACCCCTACTTGGTCATAATATAACCGCTGAGGAATTGCATTTCTTTGAACTTCTACCATAAACTCAGCCACAGCCCTTTATGTTCCCACCAGGCTGGTGGCAGGAAGGTGCTGTATCCTACTTTGAGAAAATGTTCAGGAAGTGTTCTGTAGAGGAACTAGTAATATTTTCTGAAACAGTACAAATGTCCTTTGCTTTTCTTTATTGAGACCCTAGGAAGTCATATTTTCTAAAAGGTTCTAATGAAAAGCCCAAAGCCCTTTGTAGCTCTAGAATTCTGTGATTCTTCTACTACCTTGAGACATTTTTCCAACAAATTATATAGCTTGTTTGCAGCTTAGTAACCACATGGTAGGTATGAAAGGTGCACAGTCTTCGCAAGATGCTTCCCAGCCTCCCTATCATTCCCCACTGCACCCTGGCAAAGCCATCCATAGGAAGTGGGCTGTATTCAGAGTTTTTTGTTGTTGTTAATATTTCTCAATCTTATTCACCGACGTATAATCTTTATGACATGTCAAAGACGACATCACCAAACAAATAATTAGTTGCTTAAAAAGAATGTTGGTTATTGAATGTTATGTAAACATGGCATGTTGTGAAATAAACACAGTTGGAAGTTTTTATTACTTCCATTGAACATGCTATAATTTTGAGATATTTTGTCCCCAGATTCTCTTTGGAAGCAATAAGTTAGTAATAAAACACAGTTAGAATAAAAACAAAGGCTTCATTTTAAAAATATAGCAAATATTGTTTCAACACTCGATACCCCAAAGTTATTTCTGAAACCTCACCATATTATTTTAGATCAAATATCTAAAACAAATGATTACAAAAATAAATCCATCCCTCTGCTGAATTGTATTCTGTGTTTGGATTGAGGGGAAGTCAGTTGTTAGCTGCATGATCAGAGCACAGACGCTGAGTCTTTTTATTTTCTTAATTAAGAATTACCGTTCCAAACCCTTGTCACCAGTTTACAATGGCAGTAATCCCTACCAAGACAGTTGTTCTTCTAGATCCTAAGTGGGTCGCCAGAACATTGACCTCAACCTGACCTCTCCTGGTCACAGGAGAGGTAAATGATATTCCATCATCATTTCTAGAAAACTCCAGAGCATGGGTTGCCTCCTAGATTATGTAACTGGCCTTTAAAAATAATTAGAATGTGTTGGTCATTGAAAATGACTGGGATCAGCAGCATTCGTGAAAATGTTTCAAGCCTTATCAGTCGGAACGCAAAAGGTTGGCTCCAGAAAGCGCTGACCTTGACATTTTTGTCCTGCTTTTGTTGATCCTGTCTGCTGATGCACATGACGTGTGGCGTGGCATTGCCATAGTGACTTATTCATCCATGATATATGTGGAAGGGGCTTCCGGGCCTCTGCATGTGCTGTGGCACATTCCTCCAGTTCCCTAACAAAGCTTTTAATTGGTGACTGTGACTAATGAGCATGAAGTCCTGGGAGAAACGGAGCACAGTTCCTCCACCACCCATTATGATGAGCTTGAGCCCCGAGCTTATCAAGCGTGAACCAGGAGAAGCAAGGGCCACAGGCTTGAGATAAAACAGCGCCCAAATGTTTCATAAACCGCATTAATAATCCTCAGCCAAATTAAACTGCTCATTTAGTGTTATTCCCTGAGCTATCATAGCCAAGGCCCGTACTGGCCCTGGTCATTAAAGGTGACATACTGCTTTTCGGGAAAATCCAAATGAACCCTGCTTTAGTCTTATCTGAGGACGTTTCTCCAAGTGATCCCCCCTCTCTTTGTGTGGGGAAGCCATCTCATTCTTGCCACAGTCATGTGAGATGGAGTCAGTGCTGGAGATGGGCCATCGTGAGTGAGCCGGTGAGAAATGTACAGAAAAATCCTGATGCAGACGGTTCTGCCTTAGGATTTCTGTGATTTTTTTAAATTAATTTAAAATTTCAATTATGTACCTTGCCTACAGTGTAATCGAGGAATAAGCGGATTAGAGGAGAAGCAGGACAAAGAACTCGTAGTCGTTACTTATTATTTATTATATTTGGCCGAGAATGTCAAATAAATTAAGTCATTAAAAATCAGTAAGTTGCTAGGATCGTGTTCCTTTCCTAAGACTTTAGCACTGATATCTGAGAGGACACTTGAAGGTCTCATTGGATCATTGGTATATTATAGACTTCATACTTCTTAGTGGCATAAGTGACTATGAAGACATAAGCAATAAGACTATTTTAAAGTCTTTGAAGTATACAAAAAACAGTTCTTAAGTTTAAAACTGTTATGTTCTGGGGCACCAGGGTGACTCAGTTGGTTGTGCGTCTGACTTCGGCTCAGGACCTGATTTCAAGGTTTATGAGTTTGAGCTCCGTGTCGGGCTCTGTGCTGACAGTTCAGAGCCTAGAGCCTACTTCAGATTCTGGGTCTCCCTCTCTCTGCCCCTTCCCCCCCTCAAAAATAAACATTAAAAAAATTTAAAACTGTTATGTTCTTCACACTTTCGTTGTTAATTTTTATTTTAAACAGCCATCTCTCTGCTGTATGACTCTACTATTTCTTGGATATATCTGTACTCTATCACTTCTACACATCCATCTCATGTGCTTTATAACTTCGTGTACCCATTCCTGGAAAATTGGCTTGAACTTCCTTTCATCCTGTCCAGATCGTCCATTCAAGCCTCAGTTTTTCACTGAGCTCTCCTTTCTTTTCCCTTTTGTGGCATTAAGTTGCCTCATTATTGCTCTAAATCAGGTCCAGGTTCATGATCATGGATCTCATGAGTCTCTCTCTCTGCCCATATACCCTATATCACATTATCTTTGACTCCCCCTGCCTCCCTCTCTCACACAAAAATGTTTCTTTTCCCATTGTTTCCACCTTCTGCATGTAAGTTACAACTCAGTCTTTCAGCGAAGACTTCTTTGACCTGGGAATATTCGTTATTTGAAGTGTTACTGGCTTCAAAGACATAGTATAACTTGTGCAGTTATTTCCATTAAAAACATGGGTAGCTGGCATGCATTGGGAGGTCTGTGCTTCTTATTTTGCTGGACACCAAATTATAAGCCATTTTAAGGTGATTACCAGGTTTGATGCCCTGTAGCATCTTGTGTAAACCGATAAACCTTTAATTTACATCATCAGTATCACACCAATTAATGGTGGTGGTATCCAACTCCCTATGTAAATGAACTTCTAGAAAATATATACCTAGAATATGGTATTTGGCAGAATACCATAGAATCCTTGCATTATACTTTTAAAAATTAAAAATTACAGAAGTATTCTAGAACCACCCAAAAGAGATACATCATCCAGCTGCTCATAAAAATCAGGACAATATCTGTTGAAATTAGCTTTTTTTTAAAGGTGTATATATTTTTTTGAGAGAGAGAGAGAGACCATGAGCAGGGGAGGGGTAGAGAGAGAGGGAGAGAGAATCCCAAGCAGGCTCTGCGCTGTCAGCACAGCATGAAACCCAGCGTGGGGCTCAGCCTCACAAACTTCAAGATTGTGACCTGAGCCAAAACCAAGAGTCAGACGCTTAACCAACTAAGCCACCCAGGAACCCCAAAATTACTTTTTATTTATTTTTATTTATTTTTAATTAAAAAAAATTTTTTTTTACAAATAGTTTATCGTCAAATTGGTTTCCATATAACACCCAGTGCTCATTCCCACAAGTGTCCTCCTCCATGCCCATCTCCCCCCTTCCCCCCACATCCATCAGTCCTCAGTTTGTTTCTCAGCATTCAAGAGTCTCTCATGGTTTGCCTCTCTCCTTTTCCCCCACCATTTCCGTCCTTCTTCTCCCCCATGGTCCTCACTTAAATTCCTCCTAATCCTCCTATACGTGCAAACATATGATATTTGTCCTCCTCTGCCTGACTTATTTCGCTCAGCATAATACCCTCAAGGTCCATCCATGTTGCTACACATGGCCAGATTTCATTCTTTCTCATTGCCATGTAGTATTCCATGGTATAGATAAACCACATCTTCTTGATCCATTCGTCTGTTGATGGACACTTAGGCTCTTTCCATGTTTTAGCTATTGTGGAGAGTGCTGCTATGAACATTGGGGTACATGTGCTCCTATGCCTCAGCATTTCTGTATCCCTTGGGGAAATTCCTAGCAGTGCTATTGCTGGGTCCTAGGGGAGTTCTAGTGTTAGTTTCCTGAGGAACCTCCACACTGTTTTCCAGAGGGGCTGTACCAGTTTACATTCCCACCAACAGTGTAGGAGGGTGCCCGTTTCTCCACATCCTCGCCAGCATCTAGAGTTCTCTGATGTGCTCATTTTAGCCACTCTGACTGGCGTGAGGTGGTATCTCAGTGTGGTTTTGATTTGTATTTCCCTGATGAGGAGCCAAAATTACTTTTTAATGCATCTAGTCGCTGGCATATAGTAAGCTCTCAATAAATATTAAATGTACATACTGTCATCGGACTATGTTTTCAAGACCACATGATTAATCACCATCCTCAACTTTTCCAGGAATTTTTCTGCAAAATCTCTAGCTATTTTAGGGTTACTTGGGTGGCTCAGTCGGTTAAGTGTACAGCTCTTGGTTTTGGCTCAGGTCATGATCTCACAGGTTTGTGGGTTCATCTCACGGGTTTGTGGGTTCGGGCTCTGCATCAGGCTCTGTACTGACAGCATAGAGCCCGTTTGGGATTCTCTTTCTCTCCCTCTCTCTGCCCTCCCCTGCGTGCTCGGTCTCTCTTTCACTCAAAATAAATTAAGTGGACATTAAAAAAGGAAAGAAAGAAAAAGAATCCCTGAGGCCATTATGAAACCAATGTAGGAACTGATGGTCCCAAACTTTAATTTTAACAAAAGTTGAAGTTTTTCAAGACTGATAAAACAGTGACAACAGTCCTTCCTCATAGAAAAATGAGAATACCTATTTTTAGATTACTACATGAATGATTTAGTTAAAACATAAAGAATTATTACAGTTCAGTGTTATCAAATATTGAAATAGATAATAGTGGGAGATATGCAATCACGTTTCTCATGGTTTATTAAACATAGGAGAACATGCTGAGGCTCAAGGTGGATTTGGAGACCAATTTAAACTCCATGGGCTTAAGATTTTACAGTTATCAATAATAGTTCCCTTGTCCTTTGATTACATGGTGTTTCTTTTGAGTTATTTTTAATTTTAGAACACTGAAGCAAAGATGTTCCAATTCAACCTTGGAGTTTAATACATCATATCTTCTGCCAGAAACATTTTACTGATCCTGTGTTATTTAAAGGCCAAGTGGAACTGTTATGGTGAAAATCTGAAAAGAATGTCAGAACTAACAGTATGGAGATCACATTTTCACAGAAATAATGATTCCAAGTCTTGTAATTTAATTTGCATGGTTGAATGAACTTGTCTTTCTCCTGCTCCAAAAATACAGCCTACTGTATCCTGAACCGCAGCCCTTCAGAAAAGAGGCCAAGTCTCTAAGTTAAAATTCCATTATTATGCCCACTCCACACCTTCATAACCAGGACCAATTTTTTTAATTAAAAATGAATTCTAAGCCCACGAGCCTGTTCTTTCTGAGAAAATCATGGGTGAAGGAAAGAAGTACTCTATTTCTTTTAACTAAAAATAAAACACTTAACCTAAAAAGCAGTGAGACTTCGGATGGGGCCTGTGAACTGTCACAGAAAGGAAAGGACTGTGTTACCTGGAACCCAGAGAAAATAGACTTTGGGCACTTCTCAGGAGAGTCGAGAAAATTCTTCCTAGGAGAATTTCCCAAGCTTGATTTTATGAGTATATTATTAGAATCTAGCCTTCTGTGTTAGTGGATGTAGTTCTATGATAAATGATCTCCACATTTCAGCCCCTTATCAGTGTGTGTGTGTGTGTGTGTGTGTGTGTGTGTGTGTGTGTGTGTCTCACAACCTAGTCCATGGAGTGAGGATGGAGATGGAGTAAGGGCTGTGCTCTAGGTGATCTGTCAGGAACCCCAGCTACTTACAATGTGTGGCTTTGCTAACTTCTAGGGCCCCTGCCTTTGCTGCATTCAGTCTCTCAAGTGGAGAATATCTTAAGAGACTCCCCAGGAGGTCTTTAGACCCAGATCTGAAAGCGGCATGTCATCAGTGTCTCAGCCCATTGGCCAGCACTCAACCTTATGACCAACCCCCCACCCCCACCCCGCCAACTGCAAAGAAGATGGAGAAATGAAGCCTGGGTGGCTACCAAGAGGAGGAAGGATCAGATTCGAGGAATGCAGAGCAACCTTGTCACATCTTCGGTGGTTGTGAACTGGTGTTGGCAGGGTATATAAAAATAGCCCCATGGTTGGTCTTGGCTGCTATCAGCTCTAAGAAAATGTAAGACTGGCATGCTAATTCTGGAAAGCTGTAGCTTTATGCTGCCTATTAGTGACAATGCTCTCTCTCTAATAATTTTAGATGCTCTGAGGGATATGTGATGAGTTGGAGAGGGTCTCTGCCCTCAGGCAGTATATAGTCTCCTAAAGGAATGGCTGTCTGTATAACTTGCCATGTTTTACCTTATATAACAGGGCACTAAATCAGAAGTGTCTATTGATGTTCCTTCTAATAGACAGGATATTCCAAATTGGGGTTGTGGATCAAGGTACAGATTTTCAAAGGAAAATCAAGAAAGGTTCCATCATCTAAACTTTGCAGCTACAAAGAAGCTATGAAAGGTCCCTGAAAGTGAAAGTTGAGAGAAAATTTCATGAGGAGAATTTCTATTTTAAAAAATTCAATTAGTTTGGAGGGGACTTGTTCGGATGAGCACTGGGTGTTGTATGGAAGCCAATCTGACAATGAACTATATTATTAAAAAAACAAAAAATATTCAATTATAAAAATTAAAAATCATGCTATGTTTTCTGCCTACATCCCTAAAGATGAGGGCTGTGGGACTCTCTGCTACCTCATCTGAACTCTAGTATGACTGACTTCAATAGGATTGTGTGGAAAACTCGACACCTATCTCCTGAGGCTAGAAGAGGGGCCCCAGTAGACTGATGTCTGCTTGCAACCTGAGAACCTTGGAGAAGAATATACATGACTGCCTATCTACTCTGATGACAGGGGCAAAGGAAAGTTGTAAAGCTGAAATCAGTCTCCTCTCAAGTTTATTCAACCAAAGGATGCACTGGGGACATTTTAGACTCTATCCAATATGGCCACTCAGATGGGTCTTCAGCAGAGAGAGGCTGGAGGTAGATGGCGATGTGCCCAGGGGCTGGGGAAGAAGTCACCAACTAGGCTAGAGCTGCAGTGCCTGAGTCAGCAAATCAGGAGAATATCACAGAGTGGAGATCTTCTGCAAAGCCTATAAAAGTGGTCTTAGAGTCATCTTTAAATATTCGCTTTAAATATTAAATATTTAAATATAAGCTCACTGAGGCGCCTGGGTGGCTCAGTCGGTTAAGCATCCGACTCTTGGTTTTGGCTCAGGTCATGATCTCCCAGTTTGTGAGTTAGGGCTCAGAGCTGTCCATACAGAGCCTGCTTGAGATTCTCATTCTCTCTGTCCCTCCCCTGCTCACTCACACTCTCAAAAAGAAAAAAAACAACTTTAAGCTTCCTTTATAAGTTTCTATGAGGCAAAAAGATATTCCTTGTCCCTCCTGTTCTTTGTTTCAACCATGGGGATGGAGGTTGATCAGAAAGAGAGGTAGAGTGAATGAAGGAAGATGGGAATGAGGAAGAGAGAAGACACCAAGTACCCTCTTTATGTTGAAGACTCTATGTTGAGGGCAGCATTGGCTTGGGGGTAGGGAAGAAAGGTTAGCTTCAAGTGATGGCTCAAGTGCTCATGAATTTTGGGCTGGCCATTCTCATTTCTGAATTGAGACTGTGTTTTATCATCTTCAGAGAACACAGAGCTTCTTCTTTTCTAAGAGTGATCAGAAAAGGCAAGGTTTTGCTCGAGTTTTTGGAGTTCTCAACAGGGTCAGGGGAAGAGCTAATCCCCTTTGCTCAGGCTTAAAAAGACAGTGACAGGCAAAAAGGATATTCTTTTATGACTCCAGCTGGCATACCTGATTTGTTTAATGTGCCATTTAGTTTTGAGTTCTGGTGGAGTGCCCCAGGAGAAGTACCAATCAAGTGCTCTGAGAGGTCAAAGAAAACGCACTGGCTTCTAGCTGGAGTGGAAACGTGCCTAAGTGAGAGGCTGCATGGAGGCAAAGGCATCTGTACCAGGCCTCCAAGAAAAGGGACTTGGATGTGCAGAAGCTTGGGATGGGCTCGGGAGGATAGGCGACTGACGGAGCTGCATTAAACGCATTGCTAACAGAACAAACAATGTAAAAAAGAAAGGTGTGCATCAGTGTAGGTTCATCCTTGGTTTAAAAAAAATGGTCCCACCTGTTGAGTGATGTTAATGGGAGAGGTTGTGTGTGGTCAGGGAGGGGATGGGAAATCTCTGCACCTTCCTCTTTAAGTATTTCTTTAGGTTTGTTATAAATATATAACTTCTCTAAAACTGTCTTTAAAAAAAGGGCATGGAGATAGAAAAAAAGCACAGCAGATGCATGTAAAATAGCAATTAGTTCCATTTGGCTGAAGCCAAGCATGGGGCAATAATGAAAAATAAGGTAGAAAATGTTGGCTTCCAGCTTGAGTGAAAGGCATAAGGCATGCTCGAAACCTCTGCAGCGAATCTGCAGACAAGGCAAGGAATTGAGGATGGGGCAGGTGCCCAGGCAAAAGGAAAACTGTGCAGCTAGGCTGACCTTCATGCTAGGCAGCCCCATGTCTGCTATACAGTGTCCCCTGAGGTACAGGCATTAATTTCTACCTACCTAGACCAGGCTGATAACGAAGGGGGTGCTGATGTGATAAATAGGGTGTGAAAACAAGGAATTATAGGCAGCAGAGAAGATAAATTCAGTAAGTTGTACTTGAAGGTAGTCATTTCATCTTGGAGCAGGTTGGGAGTAAAATCTGTATAGATAGGAAAAGCTTCTTTTCAGACAGGCAGCTCTAACACGCCAGTTTTGTGACTTCTGACACGTGTTGCATCTTCTTTAAGTCTTAATTTCCTCATCTACAAAGAAGTAATAACATATAATAATAATACGACCCACACACAGATTACCCAGCAGGATGCCTGGCACATTTATAGGCACCAGAGAAAGCCAATTGCTTTCTCTTTCCTTTAAGAAGAGAAGAAAGATAGAGATTCTTGATAAGCAGGTTGCAATTCAGGTTATGGTCTCTGCCTCAATGAGTGAACTAGAGGAAAAAATCCAGAAACCACAGCAGATGCTTTTTCATGGACCGAGGTTCAGCGAGAGTGGGAGAAGGCTTTAGGTCAGTGGATCTTTACATCCCCTCAGTACTGAGCTTAGAGCAAGAAATATCATCCTAAGGCAATTCTGAGTCTGTTTGCCTTGGGTGGGATTGGCTCAGGGGCTAGGGGTAGGCGCTGAGTTTACAGGTGGAGGTGGTCTGGGAGGCAGAAGTAAAGTGGAGAGTGGGGAGATGTGCAAGCCAAGGAACCTGAACATTATTCTAATGCACTCACAAACTTTTAAGGAGGGAAAGGCTGGGAGATGGGAGACGTCTGAGCCATTGTGTGTCCATGCAGCTGTGTAGATGGCAAGGTGAGCAGGTGGGGCAGCCTGGAGAGGGGAAGCAGCATGGTCCATGGCCTGAAGGTAGGAAGGAATGACAAGGACGCAGAGTCTCTAGACACAACTCTGCTGCTATGCTTTCTGAGCCTTGGTTTCTCCATCCATCAAATGGGCTCAGAGTGACACTTTGCTTACCCATAGGCTGTGATCTGTAACTTTGTTTATGCAAAATTCAGCCCATAAGAGTAAATAAAATGGTCATTGAGGGGCGCCTGGGTGGCTTAGTCAGTGGAATGTCTGACTTCAGCTCAGATCATGATCTCATGGTTTGAGAGTTCTAGCCCTGCATCGGGCTCTCTTCTGTCAGCATGGAGTCTGCTTCAAATTCTGTCTCCCTCTCTCTCTGCACATCCCCACCTCCGCTCTCTCTCTATCAAAAAAAACTATTAAAAAAAATTGTCATTGGGCAGGGGTGCCTGGGTAGCTCAGTCAGTTAAGCGTTGGATTCTTGATTTCAGCTCAGGTCAGAATCTCTCAGTTGGGGAGATTGTGCCCTGCATTGGGCTCTGTGCAGATAGTACAAAGCCTGCTTGAGACTCTCTCTCTCTCTCTCTCTCTCAATCTGACTCTTTCTCAAAATAAATAAATAAACTTTTAAAAAATGGTCATTGGGGGGCGCCTGGGTGGCTTAGTCAGTTAAGCGTCCGACTTTCGCTTAGGTCATGATCTCGCGGTTCGTGGGTTTGAGCCCCGCGTCGGGCTCTGTGCTGACTGCCAGCTCAGAGCCTGGAGCCTGTTTCAGTCTGTGACTCCCTCTCTCTCTGACCCTCCCCTGCTCACACTGTCTCTCTATCTCTCTTTCCCCTAGAAATAAATAAAACATTAAAAAAATTTTTTTTTAAATGGTCATTGGGTCCCCTGATTGGCTCAGTCGATTAAGCATCCAACTCTCAATCTCTGCTTAGGTCATGATCTCATGGTTCATGGGTTCGAGCCCTGTGCCGAACTCTGATGCTGACAGTGCAGAGCCTGCTTGGAATTTTCTCTCTCCCTCTCATTCCCTCTGCTTCCTCCTCACTCATGCATTCTCTCTCCCTCTCTCAAAAATAAAATAAAATAAAACTTGAATACATTAAAAAAATTTTTTTAAATGTACATGAAGAAGGCTTTAAAGTGTGAGATGTTCACAGGAACAAGCAAATGTGGAGAGCCCACTACAAGGGAGGGATTTAAAAAAAATAGCAATTATTATTTTTAAAATAGCAACAGGGATCCATTCAGTATATGACAAAGAATGTATACATCTCCATATGTTCTGGGTCCTACCTATATTTGTGCTATAGTTTCTGGAATCTGCAAACATAATGAGTCATTGATGCTTACAATGATAATTCTGAGTCACCTTTAAATAGATAAATTATGTCCATAAGCCTCTATTTATAAAATAGGTAGGGAAAAGAACTGGAATACATTTTTTAACTTTTATTCAAAATTATAGAATTTTACAAATTTGGGTCTTTCAAGGGATAAGTCTTCATTATATGAACACTCATTTATCCAATATTTGTCTTTTATAGGTCACCGTATTCTTTTACAAACCCACTGAGACTATAAAATATGAAGATTGCTTTAAAGAAAAGGAGAGGCACCTGGGTGGTTTAGTCGGTTAAATGTATGACTCCTGATTTCCACTCAGGTCATGATCTCATGGTTGTGAGATCGAGCCCCCACTTTGGGCTCTGCACTGGGCATAGAATCTACATAAGATTCTCTCCTCCCTCTCCCTCTGCCCCTCCCCCGCTCTCCTTCTCCCTCTCTCTCTAAACAAAAACAGAACAAAAAACAAAATTAAAAAAAATAATAATTACAAAAGGAAACTGATAGACCAAGACATAGTCAAATGAATAGCCAGTCACCTTGGAGGGCTCTAAACTTGCATTTACGATTCTACTATTGCTGAAAATATTTTTGTGGTAAGTATGTGTTGTCTATATAGCCTTTTTATGAGTTTAAAACAATGCAAAAGCCACACCCTCCTTCATTTAGAATCTCAAGTTATTATTTACAAAGAAAACCACTATCACCAATGACAACATATTTCGGACCTGGCTTTTCTAGAAATAGGCTGAGCATTTATCTCTATACCGTAAGAAGGAGACACTGGCTGGCTCTTGAAATTAGCCCAAAGGGAGGCTGAAATATCCATATTCTTCACTTTTTGATGGCTTACAAAAACATTAGACCTACCCTACAGGTCAAATCATTGTCACTATTGAGAAGGTTTTTTTTTTTTTTTTTTTTTAAATATACCATAAAGTCTGGTGTCAGGGTCCCAAGAGGAGCATCAATATGGCTTGAGCTATGACAGCATCATTAAAAGAAGGTCACTCTTTTGAAGGGGACAACACTTATTTAATATGTAAATGCTGGCATATTCATTTTTAAAATGTGTGGCATGGAATCACATTTGAGAGAGCATTGACATTAATCTCTTTACAAAAGTAAAAATATTGCCGCCATCATCATTGTATTGGAGGCTATGTTGGAGCCTGTAGACTGCAGAGATTCAAGTTCACCTTCACTGCTGTCAGCAGGCTCATAGTTCTCTGCCTGCTCTGGCAGCCAGGTGGGTTGACGACCTGCTGAGACCCAATGACTATAGATGCCCCCCAGGCTCGCAGCAGAGCAGCCCTAGCCCCTCAGCAGAACATTCTCCCAGCAGTGACTCAGAACAGAAAATGACACTTTGCAAGTATGGATATCTTTTGCTTCCCCCACACCTTTTTTGAAAGGCTAAACATTTGAGCCAACCTGCCTTTCTTGAGCTGTCTGGAACCCTGAAGGTGGGCCGTGAGCCAAAACTTTTTACCCAGACTTTGTTTTAAATTGTTATGAACTGAGTTCATCTTCTAAGCATGTAGTTTTAAAACACACAGTAAAATCGTATTATTACATAAAGTGTCATAACCCATTTATAACTCTACCAGAATGTGCCAAGCCTGAACTTGAAAACAGTAAAGACAATATGTTGTATCTGGAAGGTTTCAGTTTCAAAAATATCTTATTCATCCTAATAACTATGAAGCATTAAGATTTAATTCTCTGTTTATTCCCTTATTAAACTGATGTCATGACATCTTATTAAAAAACATTCCTTTTCTCCTTCTTATCTTAAAAGGAACAAGGGTATAAGTAGACATGTAGTCATATTTGGCAGTTCTTTCAAATGCACAAATGAATTCTGTTGGGATTTTTTAATTGCAAAGGATATTCATCCTTCTTTAAATAATGTAATTTAAAAGACAAAAATAATATATTTTTAATGTAACCTGAAAATGCAGAAAAATAGAAGTTAAGAAACAAAGTCTAATGATAATCATTATTAAAAATCGGGCTTATCAAAAAGTAAAACTCTCATTCTGCAAAAAGACAAAAAGACACTGTTGAGAAAATAAAAGGGCAGATTATGGGCTAGAGGAAAATATTTGCAAATCACATAGTTGGCAGAAGACTTGTATCCAGAATGATTAAAAAACACTTAACACTCAACAATAAGAAAACAAACAACCTAATTAAAAACAAAACAAAACAAAAAAAAAACAGGCAAATAACCTCAACAGACATTTGACCATAAAACACATATGGATGACAAACCACTATGGAAATGCAAAGGTAACCATGGTGAGATGCGACATGCACCTATTAGAGTGGATAAAATTTAAAAGACTGACAATACCAAGTGCTGGTAAGAATGTAGAGCAAGGGAGACCTACATTTACTGCTGGTGGGAATGCAAAACGGTATAGCCACTCACTCTGGAAAACAGCTTGGCAGTTTCATATGAGCTTGAAAATATACTTACAGAGGCATCTGAGTGGCTCAGTTGGTTAAGCGTCTGACTTCGGCTCAGGTCATGATCTCCCAGTCTGTGAGTTAGAGCCCCTGGTTGGGATCTGAGCTGTGCTCAGAGCCTAGAACTTTCTTCAGAATCTGTGTCTCCCTTTCTCTCTGTCCCTCCCCTGCTTGCTCTTTCTCTCTTTCTCTCTCTCTCTCAAAAATAAATAAACATTAAAAAGTCTTTATAAAATATATATTTATAATATGACTCAGCAACCCCACTTCTAAGTGTTTATCCTAGAGAAAATGAAAGCTTGTGTTCACAGAGACACTACTGTACAAATATTTATAGAAGTTTTATTCATAATTTCCAAACCCTGGGGACCCGAATGTTGTTCAAAGGGTAAATGGTTAAACAATCTGGTAAATATAGACAGGGAGATAGTCCTCCATAATAATGTGGAATGAAGTTTCGATGCATGCAACAACTTGTGGGAATCATAACACAGTTATCCAAATTGAAGGAAGCCAGATGAAAGAGTTCACCTACTATATGATTCCATTTGTATGACATTCTTCAGAGGAGTAGTGACAAAAATATAGTGACAAAAGATTAGTGGTTAGGGATTAGGGGATGGTGTGAATAAGAACTGGATAGCAAGAGAGAATTTTGATGACTCACATGGTAGCAGTTACATGAAACTATCCATTGTGTTTAAATATGTAGAACACACACATACTCACCCAAAAGTCAGTTTTATTGTATGTGAGTTAAAATATAAAATAAATAATGGAATATGCATATGACAATTTCACTATTAAGTTATGTCAGCGCAAATAACTTTTAAAGTAGGTATAGAATTTTAGTTGTCTTCATAATATAGGTAATTAATGGCATACTTGAGAGCAGTGTCCACATTTTTGCAGAAAAAAAAAATTGTTCTCCCCCCACCCCCTGGCTTTCCAACTTAGAAATCTTTATTTTGTAGTATTCAGGAGATCATAGAATTTGTCTAGTCATCCATTCTCATTGTTTTCATGTCGTCACTGAAGAGCGGCAGCATGTACAATTTAGTAACAGAAATGGTTATTTGATTAAGAGATTAAGCTCTTGTTCAAGAGTCTCCTGAGAATTCCTTCGGTCATGAGAACAGACCAATTTAATGAGCAAACAGGTGGAATGCTCACCTCCCCAGACTGTAAGCGGACAGAGGTCAGGAGACAAGACAGAGCAGGGAGCAGGTGAAAGACGGCCTCTTGGAAACTGGAGGAATGATTTCTGCATCAAAGAACATCCCATTCAAAGTAGGGGTTTCCATTGTGTTGAAGAATAATCCTGCCTGGTTGGCACAGAATTATATAAGGGGGCACAATTTTTGGAGATAGAAAAGGTGACTCAGTGAGGTGCAAGTTCTCACACTGAAATGAAATGATCCTCTGCCCTGGCTGTGGCCTTGAGCCCTCAGGGATTTAGGGGGAAAAGTTGTTCCAGATCTCTGCTGGGACTGCCTGGGTGGCTCAGTCGGTTGAGCATAGGGACTTTTTATTTCAGCTCAGGTCATGATCCCAGGGTTATGGGATTGAGCCCTGCATTGGGCTCTGCACTGAGCCTAGAGCCTGTTTGAGATTCTCTCTCTCTCTTTTTCTGCCCTTCTCCCACATTCCAGTTCTCTCTGCTTCTAAAATAATTAATTAATTGATTGATTGATTTAATTAAATAAAAATTGTTTTTAAAAAAGTTTTGCAGGGGCGCCCGGGTGGCTTAGTCGGTTAAGCATCTGACTTGGGCTCAGGTCATGATCTCACCGCTCCTGGGTTCAAGCCCCGCATTGGAGTCTGCTCTCAGCTCAGGCCTGGAGCCTGCTTCAGACTCTGTGTCTCCCTCTCTCTCTGCCCCTTCCCTGCTCATGCTCTCTCTCTCTCTCTCTCATTCTCTCTCTCTCTCTCTCTCTCTCAAAAAAAGTAAATAAACATTTTAAAAAATTGAAAAAAAAACCCAACAACCCGTGAATCTCTGCTGAAGTGTGTTCTAGCTAGAGGACTTGGTTTGGGGGAGGCATTCAGTTTTCTCTGAGCTCTGACATGGCCAACTCAGCACTCACACCTCTGTGATCTGTTTAGTCTCCGGGAACCTTTGTGACTCCGTGACAGCCACTCTGAGAAATGGGCACTGCTCGATCTCTTTGAGGAAGATGTTAAACCCTTGGGTATGGAATTTTGGCTTCTTTTTAAAACCACCATACATCTCAATGAAAAATAAGCCTTAGGTATATAGTGAACACAGATGGAAATGACTCCAGAACACAAGTGTAAAAAAAAAGAAGAAGAAGAGAAAGAGAGTTAGTGTTGATCTTGCTATGGCACGGTTAGGTAAAGACTTGATTAGCATTGTTCTTAACCCCCAGATGGTATTAGCATTGGAAATTATCATTGTTCTTACCCTGCAGATGATTGCAGTTGCAGAGGGTCAAATCGTGCCTCCAGAGTATTTCCACTGAATTCCGAAGCCAGTCACTGGATGGAATAGCTGTGGTCTAACATTCAGCCATGGTTCTTTAACAAAAACATTTCTGGGGCACATCGAACATGTACTGCCAAAGAGACATAGATGATAAAAGCAGACTGAAGTCGGGGTCTACTTTTGATCATTTAGAAGGAGCCAAGATCAACATCCACATAGAGTACAGGCTTACACATCTGTTATATTTATTTTTTAAATGTTATTTTATTTGACTTATTAAAACTTAAAACCAAGTAACCCATAACAATGATGTTAACATAAATAATGATTAGTTCTTAGGCTAGCCTTTGAGAATCCATTTAATCCATAATATAGCTGAACCATGGAAACTTATCACCGCACATAATCTTGTTTTCCTTGGAAAATGAATTCCAGTATAGAGGCAGGCATCTCTCCATCCAGGCGGCTAGAGAAAGGCCCCCTCACGCCCTCACTGGATTGCCCGGTGGTCAAACGACACATTTCCTGAAGGTGTAAACAAAGCAGAAACACTGAACTCTTTGCTAAGGTCTGAATATTTTACCCCCTTCCCCAAATTAACATATTGAAATCCCAGTCCCCAAGGTGTTGATGTCAGAATGTGGGGCCTTTGGGAGGAAATTAGGTAACGAGGGCAGAGCCCTTGTGACTGATCTGTGTCCTTATAAAAGAGACCTTAGAAAGTTAGCTCACCTCTTCCATCGAGTGTTCCAGCAAGACCCCAGGAGTCTGCAGCCTTGAAGAGGGCCCTCACCAGAACCCGACCCTGTTTGTGCCTGATCTTGGACTTCCAACTTCCAGTACTGTGAGAAATAAACATCTGTTGTTTATAACACACACAGTCTCTGGTATCTTTATCATAGCAGCCTGAACAGAATAAGACCAACTTAGTCTATGGCCATACCACCCTGAACACGCCCGATCTCGTCTGATCTCGGAAGCTAAGCAGGATCGGGCCTGGTTAGTACTTGGATGGGAGAATAAGACCAACTTATTTTAAAATAACTTGATAAAAATATGTTATATACATATATTCTTAGTATTTATTTTTATTATATATTTACTATATTATTAATATTATATACTATTAAATATTAATTATTAACAATTAATATTATTTTATTATAAAATGTATAAATAAATATTAATTATTAATAATTAATATTTAATATATATCAAGTATATACAATGGGAAAAATGAGAACTTTGGTGAACTTCCTTAACTGAGTTTATTATTACTTTCATATTGAATCATAGAGATTACTACGGCCTCTGAAGGTCTTGATCAGGGCTTAATTCCTCCATCTTGTCATATTTCTGCCTTTGTCAGTTCCTACAAGGTTTGCCCCTGCAGAGGAATCTGAACCTGGGGGTAATTTCCTTAGGGTCCTCAGCAAGCAGTGAGGACTGTGGCAGAGGTGAGTTTTTCTCCAGCTTTTCTGTAACCTGGTACTTGCAGGGATTCCAGTAGCAGATGGAGCCAATGGTCCTGCCTTCCTAAACACCATATATTTCATGTACTCCAGGGTATGATAGCCATTTCAGTAAGTAAGAGTGTATGAAATGTGTTGTTGTTTGTGTTTTGCATTAATGAAGAAGATTCCATAATAGAAGAGGGACAATCCTGTGGGAAGACCAAATGGTAGAGACTGAGATTGGATGCAGGTGATCTTAAAATGGGTTTAGGAAATGGAAACCTGATAGAAATTGCATGGATCTGGGGTGCCTGAGTGGCTTAGTCGGTTAAGCGTCCGACTTTCGCTTAGGTCATGATCTCTCAGTTCGTGGGTTCGAGTCCCACGTCGGGCTCTGTGCTGACGCCAGCTCAGAGCTTGGAGCCTATTTCAGAGTCTGTGTCTCCCTCTTTCTCTGACCCTCCTCTGCTCACGCTGTCTCTCTCTCGCCTAGAAATAAATAAAAATATTTAAAAAAGAAAAGAAATTGCATGAATCTGAGGGAGATGTAAACTTCGCTCAAGATTTTGAGTTTGTGGGGTGCCTGGGTGGCTCAGACATTTAAGCGTCTAACTTGGGCTCAAGTCATGATCTCATGGTTCAGTGTCTCCCTCTCTCTTTGCCTCTCCTCCCACTCTCAAAAATAAATAAGCATTAAAAAAAGATTTTGAGTTTGAAGTAGCAAAAATAAATGAACAAACAAACCAATTTTTCAAATGGGCAAAGAATGTTAATAGTCATGTCTCCACAGAAGCCATTCAAGTGGGCAACCAGGTACATTAAAATGTGTTCAGTATCACTAATCATAAGGGAAATGTAAATCTAAACCACAATGATATATCACCCTTAACCCTGTTGGGATGATTATGATCAAAACAACAACAACAACCCAAGTAACTAATAACAAATGTTGGTGAGGATGTGGAGAAAAGGGAACCATGCTCTTAGTGAGGATGTAAATTGGTACAGCCATTATGGGAAACAGTATGGAGGTGCTTCAAAAAATTAAACATAGAACTACCATATGATCCAGAAATCCTATTTGTGGGTATTTCTCTGAAGATAATGCAATCAGGATCTTGAAGAGATATCTGCACTCCTACCCATGCCCATTGCAACATTACCCACAAAAGTCAAAACATGGAAACCACCTAAATCCCTATCTACTGATGGAGGAATAAGGCAAGTGTGATATATATTTATCTATCTCTCAATCTATCTATCTATCTATCTATCTTGCTGTTTGTGAGAATATGAATGGACCTGAAGAACATTATGTTATGTGAAATAAGTCAGATATATAGGAATAAACATGGTTTGGCCTCAGTTATCTGTGGAATCTAAAATAGTCAAACTCATAGAAGCAAAGAGTTATGGTGGTCGCCAGAGGCTGAGGGGAGGAAGTAGGGCATGTTAGTCAAGGCTCTCTAGAGAAACAGAACTAGTAAGATATATAGAGATGTATACAGGAGGATATTTATTATTGGAATTGGTTCATGTGATTATGGGGCCGAGTTGTGCCATCATCTGCCATCTGCAAGCTGGAGGAAGGCCGGTGGTTGAATCAGTCTGAGTCTGAAGACTTGAGAACCAAGAATGCTGATATTCAAGAACAGGAACAGATGGATGTCCCAGATCAAGCAAAGAGAACAAATTTGCCCTTTCTTCACCTTTTTGTTCTCTTCCGGTCCTCAACGGATTGGAGGATACCCATTTGCATTGGTGAGGGCAGTCTTTACTCAGTCTAACAATTCACATGCCAATCTCTTCCAGAAACACCCTCACAGACACACCCAGAACTAATGTTTTAATAGCTTATCTGGGCATCTCTTAGCCTAGTCAAGTTGACCCATAAAATTAACCGTCACAGGGTACACAGTTCCAGTTATGCAAAGCAAATAAGTCTGGAAACCTATACAGGCATACCTCAGAGATGCTGTGGGTTTGGTTCCAGACAACTGTAATAAAGTGAGTATCAAAATGAGGCACATCAAATGATTGTTTTGGTCTCCACTGCATGCAGAAGTTGTTTACACTGGACTATAGTCTATTAAGTGTGTTATAGCATTATGTCTAAAAAAGCAATGTACACACCTTTAATAAAAAATACTTTATTGCTAAAAAATGCTAATCCTCATCTGAGCTTTCAGGGAGTTGTAATCTCTGATCACAGATTCCCATAACGAATATAATAGTAATAAAAGTGTTTGAAAGATTGCAAGGAGTTCTAAAATGTGACACAGAAAGACAAAGTGAGCAAGTGTTGTGGAGAAAAAGGCACCCATAGACTAGGCAAGGTTGCAAAAAACCTTCAATTTGTAAACACACACACACACACACACACACACACACAAACACAATATCTTTGAAGCACAATAAAATGAGGTGTGCCTATACAGCATGGTGTCTATCGCCAACAACACTGGACTGTGGACCTAAAGTTTCCTAAAAGGGTCACTCTTCTGTTAAGTGTTCTCATTACACACACACAAATAATAATAATTATAGTAAAGGAAGGGGGAAACTTTCGTGAGTGATGGATACGTTTATGGCTTTGATGGTGATGATAGTTTTATGATGTATACTTATACTCTGATTCATTGAGTTGCATATATTAAATATGCACAGCTTTTTACATACAAGTAGCACCTCGGTAAAATGGTTTATTGGGTTTGAACTGGATATTGACCAGGAGCAAAAGTTTGATCTGGATATTAAGAACTAAGTTTCGATTTGGGGAATGTTCAGAAATCAGCCTATTGAAGATGACAGTGTTGTAGCTGGGGGAGGGGGAGGGAGTGTGTGTGTGAGAGAGACACACATACAATTTATTTACTATATTGAAATTAAAATTTGATAAGGAATATTCTTCCATCTCTCAGGATTGGGGTCAGTTTACCTGTCAAAGAGAGGAAATTTTCACTTAGAATCTGGTAGACCTTATGCACGTACAGTGGCTCTCTTATCTAGACAATATCAATAACAATATAATGTAAGCCACATGTATAAGTTTAAATTTTCTGGTAGCCACATTAAAAGAGTAAAAACAAACTGGTGAAATTAATTTTAGTTATATATTATATTTAACCAAATATACCCAAACTATTAGTCAGCATGCATCAATCTTAAAAAGTGTTAATGAAAAAATGTTATTAAAAATGTTAATGAGCAATATCTCATTATCTCCACTCTTTTCAAAATCCAGCACAACTCAATTGAGACAATACGTTTTCATCAGAAATACTTGATCTGTATTTAGATTTCATAAAATTTGCAATTGAAAACATGGATTCACAGGGGCACCTGGGTGGCTCAGATGGTTAAGCATCTAACTTAGGCTTAGGTCATGATCTCATGGTTCAAGAGTTTGAGCCCTGCATTGGGCTCTCTGCTGTCAGCACAGAGCCTGCCTCAGATTCTCTGTCCCCCTCTCTCTCTGCTCGTCTCCCGCTTGCTCACTCTCCCACAGAACATAAAATAAACATTAAAAAAAGAAGAAGAAAACATAGATTCATAGGCTCAAGTTGTTCCAAACAAAGCTCACAGTTTTCCAATAAGTGAATTAACTATCCGTTTTTATATAGAAGTTTATAAGTTGATCACTTGGACTAGGTAATCTCTTTTCCTGGTCTAATAGTCTGTAGCTCTAGTTTTTGCTCAATTATTATGATTTAACATTCTTTGGCATGGACTTCATAGGGGTGAGAGGGTGTCAAGGCATGGCCAAGATTTAGATAGAAAGGTTCCCCAGTGCCTAGAAAGATGAGGATAGAAATGAATGGAACAGGCAGGAGAGCTGGTGAAAAACAGAGACTTTGCAAAGAAAGTGCTAAGGGTTATCATTAGAAAGAGATGGAAAAGGAAGTGCCTGGGTGGCTCAGTCAGTTGAGTGTCTAACACTTGATTTTGGCTCAGGTCATGATCTGTGGTCATGAAATTGAGCCCCACGTCAGGCTCCACACTGGGCATCTGCTTAAAATTCTCTTTCTCCTTCTTTCCCTCCCCTATCTGTCTCAGAAAGAGAGAGAAAGAGAGAGGAAGGAAGGGAAGGAGAGAGGGAGGAAGGAATGAAAAAGAAAAATACTACTGATGGCAGAAGACAGAGTGGCTATCAACCTTGAATACTGCTGAGATTTTGAAAAGGGTACATCAGTTTGGCCTCCCGTGGTATCATGTGACCAATAACAATTACTGAGAAACATCACAGCTATCCCTCTAGGTTTGATACAAAAAATGACTGGGGAAAAAAATCTGAGTACTATTCTTGATACTAAAAAATGGGTATATATACAGGAAAAGAAAAAGAATTTACTACTTATGTCAAAGACCAAAACCACAATAATTCTACACCAGGGGAAAGATAGGAATCTATGCCATGCTGAAACTGTTTTCTTACACCATTAAAAAGTAAGACAGAGAGGAGAAATAGCAAGGAGCCCTGTTTGTAGACTCTTTTAGGGTTGCAGGTTGCAGAGAGAGGTGCAGTTTACCTTAGCCGTGCAAAGTCTCAAGCTAACCAGAGAAATAAGGAGGGAAGCGTCTCCAGAGCTGCATGGGAAGCTCATGGAACAGGAAAACCCAGGAGGATGCAGCTGGTGTCTGCAGCCCTCCGGACATCCCAGCTGTAGTGGCCTGGGTAACCTTGTCGTCCCCCTCAGCAGCAGGCATCTGATTCTCCTAAGCCTGCACCCTACCATTTTGAGGGCTACCTTCTGTGTCTGCTGCTAGTTAGCTTACTAACTCTCCCTATGTGTCCCCACTTTGGCCTCACTAAGAACCACAATGTGATCTCAGCCAGTCACCACTGAGATGGGTGGCCATGGTGACATATCTGGCCTCCTCCTGTGCTAGTAGCAAACTTTTGCGTCAGAAACTGATTCCTGATGGAAACAGCTCTGGCCAGCCCCCCAGGGTCACGTGGTGCAAAGCATCTGACCCATCATAAAGAACTCTAGGTTTCATCAGCAAGGAGTTCTGGGCATGGTACACATTCAACAGATCATTGACATCTCAGCTAACCGAGGGTCAAGTCTATAATCCAACTCTGTAAAAAGTCATCTTGGCTATCTACCTTATTAGACTAGAATGAAATTTACATACTCTGGATAGAAAAGTAAGAGAATGAAGGAACTGGCAATAAATAAGATGACGAGAATTAAGTTGATCAGAAGTGTTATTACGTAAAGGATTTTGTTTCTATTCACCCACCCATTCCAGTTTTAAAGTACTTTTCAATGTTTTACGAGAGGCTGTAGTTTCAAAGACTGTGTCTCGTTTGTATCCATCATCTAGGGCACATTGGTAATTCAGAAGCTTTTAATTGATTAATGTTGGGAAAACCGACCAGAAGAAAAACTATGTAGCATTTCTTGTAAGTAAAGCAAAAGGCAGTGGGGAATAAAAGAGAAGACATGAAGCAAAGAATGTAGAGTGAGGTCTGCTGAGAGAAGGGATGCACACTTGAATATGTGTTTGCAAGTCTTGCAAGTGCTGTACGTTCACGCTTCCATGGATGGTTGTGCAGATGAGAGGGACAATTGTTAATTTGTGATTGGTGTACATCCACAAAGAGAAAGCAATGTAACACGTGCCTGACCTTTCAAAGTAAGAAATTAAGAAATCCTGGTGAATGGGCCAAGCAGCGTAAAGCAGGATGTGTAATCGGTATCTTTACTGAATAGCGAGGAAGGAGATGATGCATTTTTAAAAGATGCCTTTTATAGATCTCGACTTGAAATGGCAGGATTTGGAACACAATGGCAGACTGAATATCTTTAGGACCATTTCCTACAATCCTGCTATTTTTAGATGTTTTCTGCTTATTTCTTCCTCTGGTCCAGAAGCTTGCCTTTCAGTGTCCTCCAAACTGCTCGGTGTGTCTGCTTTTTTCTCTTTAACCTCAACTCTCCTTCCCCACTCATATTCTTTATAATTTATATGTCCTGCTTCTTTCTCCATGAGGTTTTTCGATCCTAGACGAAGGGTAATTTACAGCTGCCAAATGGTCCCTACAGTTTTGTAAGCAGGGAACTTATTTGAGTTAATGATTATCAACTTATTTGGGTTTTCGCTACAGATCAAAGAACACTTTGGAACACTTTGATTTGGTGTGTGATTGGACATTTCCGAGGCTCTATTTTGATGTAGGGACGAGAGCACCAGCACAGTCCCCCTACACGCACTGGCTCATGTTCCACGAGCCTTCCTCTGCAGTTCACATTTATTTTATCCCCGACCCATCTCCAGCAGTGAGGCAAAGGGGTCTTAAATTGCTAGAAAATCAGGATAACAAGTTTTAAACAATTTGGTCAAGAATAACTTGTTACCTTCTTCCTTGTCTGTTTCACCGTGACTTTGAGGCCTCGCTTATAAATGTGTCTAGATGTTGATTATCTGAGATTAGTCAGGTGCTTAAATTGTAATTCAGTGTATACTCCTATGTATCTGACTCTCCTAGTAGACCTATTCTGGCAATTAATTGTTATAAAAGAATCATATAAATAAGACTTCAAGAAAGGCAACACCAGAAAATAAGTATTCACTGAGTAACCAGCATATGAAAATTTTTTTATGCCTTTGTAGGAAATTTGGCATTTACCTGATGAAAGGAGACAAACTTCAGCTTGTAATAGGAATCGATCACTATGTGTTGGCATTTGTGACATCTGGTCAGGAAAGATGCAATGACTGGATCATATAAATGCTTCTCTGCACATAATTTTAGCACTTCTCAAGGGATTTGGTCTGAACATCCTTTGAAGTCTGAAGACAATTCAGAAGTTACTCAGTCTCATTTATGGGCTAAGTTTCTAAGTTCTATGAGGTATTTAGAGAAATACTCTCTTTTTAGAATTTGGAATCTTGAAGAAAATGCAAGGTACAACTGCAGCCACCGTCAACTTGATCTGTAGCGGGACTGAGTCCGTAGTTGGACACAATCTGATCATTACTGAGAGCATTTATTAATTCCCTGAATCAAGTACAGAACAAGGAGGATACAGGGGTCCCAACCTTTGTCTGCTAAACGCTCATAGGAAGAAACAGGCCAGGATGGCCCACCTTTCTACCTCCCAAATGTCCCCCTACCCCATCCCCCAAACATGGCGGGAGAAAGGAGACACAAAACAAAGTGTATAAATGAGACAGTTACTTGGAAAATACCGGTGCTTCTAGAGGATTTGAGGGTTGCTCATCTCTTCAACATCATATGCCATGGCTTGCAAATTTAAGTGTATCTAAGAATCACTTAGTGAGCTTGTTTAAAAAAAAAAAAAACTCCCCCAGAGATTTTGATTCCAGTTCAAAAGCTTTGGTGGGGCCGCAGGATCTGCATTTTTAATTACCCTCTTCTCTAATTCTGGAATGCTCTGAATAACTGCTTCTGCTTGTTGGTAAATGTGGAGCATCTTGTTTTCTTCTACCAGTGTTTTCATTGCCGAGATGAGACACACCCTTGTTTCCTTTTGACAGGTTGTGATTTTAATTTTTTTTTTTTTGTAATTCAGTGAGGGTGAAGAGATTATCTTTATTTTTCTAAACACATTTTGTTTTCTAGGAAAAGACTCTTGTAGGAAAAGGAAAAGAACTCTTTAAAGTGATCTATATTGTCAATTCTCAGAGAGCCTCTCCTAACCTTGAAAGCACTACTTTGGGAATTCTTAGAAGGCTCAAGTCAGTATATCTGAGCTTTAGAGAGTACATTGTCCACCAGATGTGCTGTGTCTAAACAGTGGTAAAACACTCATATACTAGAAATGCGTGTTGAACAAAATCAGTTAGTCCTTTGAAAAAAGAACTTTCTACTCTGCCCAGATTCACTTTTCAGTGATGTATTTTAGGAAATGTGAAATAAAAGCTATTAAACTTAGCGTATGTATTATCCAAACACTGGTTTTTAAAAATATAAAGCTAAAATATTGTTTTAAAATACTTTGAACATATAAGTCCAAAAGAACCAGAAGGATTTTTCTCTAGCTTCCTAAAAATAAACTGCCTTTGACTTGAACCATATATGGAATATTTATCCCTAAAGGAGACTTTTTTCCTTCTTGATTTTAAATTACCAAAACTATTTTGCATTCTTAACTACAGTATTCATTACTACGAATAGATTTTAATTTTTTCTTGTGCATATTTGAACTGTTTTACAGACTACTTATGTAGTATTATGTAAAAGAATTGCCACTTCTGATGCTAATCATTTACATGTAAATATAAAGACAGAGTTTCCTAACGCTAAAAACAAAAACAAAAACAAAAAAACACCCTGGAGTTAAACTTAGTATTTTTCCCATTTACTTATATTTAATTGTACTGTGAAAAGATATAATCTGCTTATCTGAATATATGTTTTCATTTCTATAAAATGTTCATTCTTGACCCTCAGAGCTTAGTCTATTTTAAGTGTCTTAAAATACTGTGGATATTGCAATGAGTTTTTATTTTTGTTGATAACAGATACCTCCTTCTGTGCTAAAGTGAGAATCTTCAGGTTTTAGAATTGGGTATCTTGCATTTAGAAAATGCAAGGCACAAATGCAGCCACCGTCAACTTGATCTGTAGAGGGACTGAGTCTTTACTTGGATGCAATCTGATCATTGCCGAGCATTTATTAATTCCCTGAATGAAGCATAGAGCGAAGAAGATACAGCAGTCAGGTTTTGTATAATCCCCATTTACTGCCTGGTATTGCATTTCCCCGTGAAATCATAATTAAAGTTTCCTAGATTTGACAGACTCATCGTGTGAATGGTGTGATAGAATTGACAGTTTATAAAAGGGTATAGTATCAACAATTAGGGTTCCTCCTTAAGAATAGTATTGGGGGGGTGTCTGGGTGGCTTAGCCCATTAAGTGTCAGACTCTTGATTTTGGCTCAGGTCATGATCTCACATCATGGTCCTGGGATCAAGACCTGAGTGAGGCTTCAGGCTGGGCATGGATCCTGCTTTAGATTCTCTCTCCCACTCTCTCTGCACCTCCCCTGCTCATACGCACACTTTATCTCTCTCCAAAAAAAAAAAAAATTTAAAAAGAACAGTATTTTTTTTATGTAAGAAGCTAGAAGCAGTTTGTTTATAAACAGATATTGGATTTTTCTGTGTGTGAGTTTGAAGTATCTGGAAGTAAGAAAACAAAATATTAGGAACAGATTTTCTCTTTAAATAGAATTGCAAGATACTCTGTATTTTTCTAAAACATTCATAAGCATTTTTGAGACTGCAATAAGATCTGGTTCACCAGTGTGTCCCTATCTGAGAAGACAGACAACATTGAGAATTTATTTACGAAAATGGTCCAGTCTCACCCCCAGATCCTCAGGGCCTGCTGTGATCCCAGTTTTGCTGGGGAGTGTGGGCCAGCCCAGAGAAGATCTGTGGGGACACAAGGCTTGTTTAGAAGCAGTCCTAAAGGCTCCTCTGCTTTCCGGGTCTGGCTTTCCCTCTCTTCCTTCCTTTACTCTGCCATGCAGTCTTTTGACTGGATAGAAGTCAGGTAGTAGATGCTTTCACTTGCCAGGAGTAGAAATCAGGACAGATTGGCCTGGGGGTAGTGTAGGATAAAGATAATCAATTGGTTTTACAATAAAATGACAGGGATTTATCAGCATCAGGCCTGGCTGCATCCAAGGTAGCTACCTACCTTCAGGAATGTCTTCTGGCTCAAGCAGTAGGCTCTTCCTGTTTTCTGGTGGCTTCATTCTCAATAACTGAATGACCTTATGGAGCTGACAGTTTAAAAAAGGGCAGAATTAGGGCACCTGGGTGGCTCAGTTGGTTGACTGTCTGACTTCAGCTCAGGTCATGTTCTCACTGTTCATGGGTTCCAGCCCCACATCAGGCTCTCAACTCCCAATGCAGAACCTGCTTCTGTCCCTTTCTCTCTCTGCCCCTCCCTGGCTTGTGCTCCCTCTCTCTCTTTCTCTCTCTCTCTCTCTCTCAAAAGTAAACATTTAAAATAAAAGAATTAAGAGGCAGAACTTTTCCCATGAAGTTTTTAATAATTAGAACTGAAGAATGTTATTCTTTCTAGGAAACAGAGGGGTAAGACTGGCCCGGTTGGCAGCTTTGCAAATTGTGGGTTCCCGTGCACACCAGAAACGGAAGTGCATGTTATCCAAAATGGCTACGAGTAAGACGAGCTGAAGAGTGAAGTTTGGAAGGCTTGAGAAGCTGAGATCAGTTCTAGAAGACAAAGGAAAGGGTCAGAAGCCAGGGGTGTTGGAACTGGGTAGGGAGAGAGAATAAATTCGGAAGGAGGGAGGCTCATTTGAGAGGTTTGCTGGAACTGAGTATATGGATGCCCTGGTCCTTGTGTCTGTTTGCAGACTCTCTGGTTGGAGGCGGAGGAGTGGGGAAGAGCTTATTAGAGACAGGCATTTCATACTTTACAATTTTGCTGTAGTCAGACAGAATTGTACATTTTTATCTCATTGAATAAAAACTTTAGAAGTACCGACTCTTCTCATTATCCCCATGTTAAGGATAAGGACACTGAAAGCCTCTCAGGACTGAGAAAGTTGCCCACAGTCCCTGGCCCCACACAGGGCTAGAATCTGGCCAGAGGAGGGATTTTCCTGCAGTTCGGTCACCAAGCACCTAGCATGGACCAGTTATGCTTTGAGGCTCTGTGGTGCCAGAAGGACACCCCAACACTATGACACCATTATGTGTCCAGAGGGGCACCAGTTCAGCACTGTATGAAGTGAGAACTTAAAATCTCTCCGGGGAGAAAAGTGCTCTCTTACCTCAGGAAACAGTATGTCTTCTTCCTCCCTGCTTGAATTCCTCCCTAAATTTTGCTGATTTTTAATGTTTATTTATTTATTTTTGAAAGAGAGAAAGAGCACAAGACGGGGAGGGGCAGAGAGAGAGGGAAAGAGAATCCCAAGCAGGCTCCATGCTGCCAGCACAGAGCCCACCACAGGGGTTTGAACTCATGAACTGTGAAATCATGACCTGAGGTGAAATCAAGAGTCCGATGCTCAACCAACTGGGCTACCCAGGAGCGCCAATTTTGCTGAATTTGATAGAACTCATTGAGGGTCTCTGGCTGGATGCACTACTAGCTTTACTGTTACTTTACCAGAGAATCAGAGTCTTTTAAAGCTATACAGACCCAAGGGAAGGCTAGAGAGGCTAATCCACTCCCCTCATTTTATAGGTTAGGGACCTGAGGGCCAGAGCAGATGGGTGGATTACTCAAGGTCAGACAACATGTTAGCGGTGGTGCTAAAGCATGAACCTTACCCAATTCCAAACCCTATGTTCTTTCCATACACACCCCAACCTTTTAAGTTTCATGTTTAAATATCCAAATAGAATAGCAGTCCCTTGCTGTTAACCAAAGTAGTTACAATCTGTGACCACCGGTCAGACCTAACATCGGAGGTGAGAATAGAACAGCTTTCAAACTAGGGCATCTGGGTGGCTCAGTCAGTTGAGCATCTGACTCTTGATTTTTGCTCAAGTCATGATCCCAGGATGGTGGAGTCGAGCCCTGAACTGGGCTGAGCATGGAGGCTGCTTGAGATTCTCCCATTCTCTCTCTCTCTCTTTCTCTCTCTCCCCCTTTTCTTCTCTCACCTGCTCTTATGTGCACTCTCTCTCTCTCTTAAAAAAAAAAAATAGCTTTCAAACTGCCTTTCCTCTTTTCCTCTCTCCCTGCTTTCTTTTTCACCTTCATTGTCTCAAGAATGCTTTGGTTCTTAGAAGGGACAATAAACTCTCCCTCTTTGGGTCTTTCACTCTCTCAGTGTTTAGTGCATCATGCAATGAGTATATGATTTTCTTCTGATGTGGTTTTTATGTATTTTAAACTCCGGTTTGATGAGTAGACATTTGCTGTAAGTGCCCAGATTGCAAATGGTAGTGAGGTGCTATAAAAATAAAACGTGATTATTGCAGTAAATATCCACAGATCGCGAGTGGGTGCCGGCTTCTGTCTCCATTTCCTTTCCTTCTCATTTATTGGTTAAGTACTTAGCCCTTTAAAAACTCTTCTGTGCAAATCAGTGTGTAAAATATTTGCTGCATGTGTCCAAGTTGAAAATTAATGAATTAAAAAAATCCTTATTTTGGAAAACAGCATTTTTAATCCCTTTCTGCATGAAGTATACAGCAATAGGCAGTGGCTTTAAGTGTGATGATGGTCTTTAGCAAGCAGAGATTATGTTACTTCTGTAAAACTTCCAAACACCCCTCTACATCCAGTAAATCTCCCTTTGGACTAAATAAAGTAGAAGCTATTATGCCTTTCTCATCCATTGTCTAACACTTAAATAAACTTTTACTATCTGGTGTTCTCTATTCTCTTAAAAAGGGTAAACCTTTGTAAGGTTTTCTCTTTGTAAAGAAAGATTGTATTGATTTATTTTAGACACAATGTCAAATCTTTTAGCAAGAAGGGACAACTCTAAGGTCGAAATGTTTTTTTTTTTTTCCTCCTCATTTAAAACAATCTGTTTCTAGACAATGTGGAATGCTTGCAAGATTCTTTAATAATGTGTGTGTAAGTTTCAAATGTCCAGTGTAGGAAAGGGAAGACATTCACTCATTTTGGAGTTAAGAATAAACCTAAGAAGAGTTTTGTCTGGAAAAAAAAAGAATGTCTACAGCGCTGACTTGCTCAGAATGTGCCTGCTAGATGCAAATGCACTGTGGTCAGGTTGCAGACCCTGTCATCAAATCATGGCCTGTTAGCCTTAAGTATTGGTCTATCATAGGCCTTTTATCCTTTGCACCAAGAAGTCTGGCTGTGGGCCTGTCTGGTTCACTCCGGGGTTGATTGACTACAGCTGGTCTTGGGAGAGCCAATGTCCCTTCGTATAACATTAAGGATTGTGCATTCCTACACCCTAGGATTCACCACCAGCTGAAACAGCAGCTGGGAAGGGGTTAGTTTATGATTTTGAGGGCAAGAACACAATTGTGGTTACGTCTGTCTGGAATCTTACTCTGTGTTTTCTAGAGACATGTAACTCAAAACACTGGAAGTAATAAAAACATATACTGTGGCTACATGGGACCGTGTTTCTTTCGGAAGAAGCTTCGAGCTTTACGCATTTTTATCTAACTCGTTTTTACCTCACCTTGGTTTTCCAAGTGAAGTAGTATAAATAAACACACACATATAATTTATAGAGATGGAGATTCTGAGCCACTAAGGCCTTAAGCAGCTGATTATAGTCAATTGAATCAGGGTTGGGAATTGAATCAATTCCTCTGACCTGTGTATTGTTCTTGGACGTATGTCTTCCTTCTGCTAGGTCACTGACTATTCCTTGAATGCACTGTTATCTGGTTACAGTAATCAAAGGGTCAAGGCTTTGGAACTAGCTAACTCATGTTTCAATCCTGGCCCAGTGATTTCACAGTTGTGTAGCAAGAGCTCCCTGTCAAAGTCTTAGTTTGTATATCATTTGGGGAAAAAAAGGAAAAAGGATAATCCTTCTCCTCTGGTTTATTGACAAGATGAAATAAGATCATAGAAGAGCACTTAGGGCTGCATGATGTTCCTTATGTGAGACACCTAGCATGTTCAAATTCATAGAAACAGAAAGGAAAGTGAGGGGAGGAGGCACCTGGGTGGCTCAGTCGGTTAAGCTTTGACTCTTGCTTTCCGCTCAGGTCATGATCTCACAGTTTGTGAGATCAAGCCCTCACATCAGGCTCTGCGCTAACAGCTCAAGGACTGCTTGGGATTCAATCTCTCTCTCTCTCTCTCTCTCTCTCTCTCTCTGTCTTTCTCTTGCTCACGTGCTCTCTCTCTCTCTCTCTGAAAATAAATAAATAAAAAAAGAAGAAGAAAGGAGAATGGTGTTTGCCAAGGTTGGTGGAGGGAGGGTGGGGAGTTAGTTTAATGGGTACGAAGTTCCAGTTTTATAAGACGAAAAGAGTTCTGAAGATGGATGGTAGTGATGATGCATCACAATGTGGATGTACTTAATGCCACGGAACCGTGCTCTTAAAAATGGTTAGTGGGATATTCCACAATGTTGTATTCAGCCACGATAATAACAATAATAAAAAGTGCTAGTGCTTTGCCAGACAGCTCTGATCAACCTGCCACTTCCACCTCCTTTTCTTGTCTTGCTTATTGCTGTTGGCAAAGGGCTGATAGTCACTGGAGATCTGACCAGGAGTTATCTAGAACTCTCTGAGCTAGGTGGACCTGCAAATCCCAAGTAGTGAAACTACTTGTCCATTGGTAAGAAGCACAGTATCACACATTATCAGAGATGACATGAGCTCACAGAGCATCTAAATCCCACACTTTCATATCATACACAAGGAATCTAAGGTCTGGAAAAATCAAGTGTTTTGCCTAAAATGACACATGAAACAGTGGCAGAGATGTAACCAAAACCTAAGATCACAAATTCCTAGTCCAGTTTGCTTCCCAAGAAATTTTGGATCTGCAGGTGTCCCAGGCCACTCTGTGACCTCAAATTGAACTGTTTTCTATACTCTGATCAGATAATTTCAGAGACTAGAATATAAAACATTTCCTCCACAGGCAGGGTGCTTGGGTGGCTCAGTCAGTTAAGTGCCCAACTCTTAGTTTCAGCTCAGGTCATGATCTCACAATCGTGAGTTTGAGCCCTACATCAGGTTCCATGCTGACAGTGTGGAGCCTGCTTGGGATTCTCTCTGTCCTCTCTCTCTCCCCTTCCCCCAAACTCTCCTCTCAAAATAAATAGATAAACTTAAGGGAAAAAAAATATTTTCTCGACAGGCAGTTATTGTAAATAGCTTGATCAAGGGATAAATGTCCTGTGGTAACTGCATGAATTTAAATTGTACTATTTGAGGACACATGGAATATCCAACTCTTTATGCAGTCAAACCCATCAATCTTCTTAGTGTTCTCCCACTTTGAAGTTCAGAAAATCTTTCTCAACCAGAAGTTATTAAAGATACATTTCATCATCAAAAAAATTGTACTATTTGATAAACCTCAACATATGTAGAGACTCTGAAACCATTGCCACAATCAAGATGATGACATGTCCAGGGCGCCTGGGTGGCTCAGTTGGTTGAGCAACCAATTTTTTTATGTTTATTTATTTATTTGGGGGGCGGGGAGAGAGAGGGAGCTCAAGCAGGGGAGAGACAGAGAGAAAATCCCAAACAGACTCATGCTGTCAGCACAGAGGCCCGATGTGAGGCTTGATCCCACAAACCCATGAGATCATGACCTGAACTGAAATCAAGAGTCAGACTTTAACTGACTGAGCCACCCAGGTGTCCTCAACCAATTCTTTATTTTGGCTCAAGGTGGTGATATCAAGCCCCTCATCAGGCTCCATACTGCATAAGATCCTCTCTCTCTCCCTCTGCTCCTCTCAAAATAATAAAATGAAAAAAGATAATGACATGTCCATCATCCTCAGAAGTTTCCTTGTTCTCATTTTTGTATGTGATGACAAGTCTTAGGATCTACTCTGGTAACAACCCTTCTATATATGGTACAGCAGAGTTTGTTATCATGCTGTACATTACATCCCCAGTACTTACTTATATTATCACCGGAAGTTTGTATCTTTTGACCATCTTCCCCCAGTTGCCCCTCCCATCCGCTCTATCTTTGGTAACCTTGAGACCAATCTCTTTTTCTATGAATTTGGTTTTTTGGTCTTAGATTCCACATATAAGTGAGATTATACAGTATTTTTCTTTCTCTGTCTGACTTATTTCACTTAGTAGGATGCCTTCAGGGTCCTTCCGTGTTGTCACAAATGGTAGGATCTCCTCAATTTTTATGGCTAAACGCTGAATAATATTGCAGTTTGTGTATCTGTCAGTGGACACTGGGGTTGCATCCATGTCTTGGCTACCATAAATAATGCTACTATGACCATCGGGGTTCAGATATCTCTTTAAGTTAGTGTTTTCATTGCCTTTGGATATATTCCCAGAAGTGGAATCGCTGGGTCCTATGGTAGTTCTATGCCTAATTTTTGGAAGATCCTACATACAGTTTCCCATAGTGGCCGCACCAATGTATAATCACACCAACACTGCATGAGGGTTCTACACCCACACCAGCATTTGTTCTCTCATCTGTAGGGACAAAGTGATGTCTCAGTGTGGTTCTGATTTCCATTTCCCAAATGACTAGTGATGCTGCGTATCTTTTCATCTACGTGTCAGCCTTTTGTGTATCTTCTTGGAAGAGATGTCTACTCAGATCTTTTGCCCATTTAAAAAAATGTTTATTTATTTGAGGGGAAGGGCACACAAGTGGACAAGGGACAGAGAGAGAAGGTGACAGAGGATCTGAAGCAGGCTCCGTGCTGACAGTAGCATGTCCGATGCAACCGTGATATCATGACCTGAGCTAAATTCAGTCACTTAACCAATTGAGTCACCACCAATTTGAGGCCCACCTTTGCACATTCACTAAATTGGGTTATTTGTTTTGTTTGGTTTAGGTTTGTTTTGTTTTGAGTTGGATAAGGTTTTTTTTTTCATTAGCTCCTTATCAGATATATGGTTTGTAATTTTTTCCCATTCCATAGGTTGTCTTTTCACTTTGTTGATGGTTTATTTTGCTTTGCAGAAGCTTTTTAGTTTGATGTGGCCCTACCTGTTTATTTTTTTATTTTGTTGCCTCTGCTTTAGGTATCAAATCCTAAAAAAAGTATGAGTAAGACCCATGTCAAAGAACTGTATTCTTTGCTTTCTTCTAGGGGTTTTATGGTTTCATGTCTCGCATTAAGTATTTAAACCATTTTGAGTTATTTTTGTGAGTAGTATAAAATATGGGTCCAGTTTTATTGCTTTACATGTGAATATCCATGTATTTATTTACAAGCACCATTTATTTACAAGACCAACTTTTCTCCATTGGGTATTCTTGGCTCCCTTGTCAAATGTTAGTTAACCATATATGCATGGGTTTATTCCTGGGCTCTCACTTCTGTTGCATTGGTCTATGTGTCTGTTTTTATGCCAGTACCATACTGTTTTGATGATTATAGCTTAATAGCATAGCTTGAAATCAGAAAGTATGCTATGTCCTACTTTGTTCTTCTTTCTCAAGATTGTTTTATCTTTTTGTGGTCTTTTTGGTTCTATATAAATTTTAGGAGTATATTTCTACTTCTGTAAAAAAAAATGCTATTGGAATCTTGATAAGGATTGCACAGAATCTATAAATAACTTTTGTTAGTATTGACATTTTAACAATAGTAATTCTTCCAATACATACACATAGGTTACATTTCCATTTACTTGTTTTCTCTTTGATTTCTTTCATCAGTGTCTTGTAGTTTTCAAAGTTCAGATCTTTCACAACCTCAGTTAAAATTATTCCTCAGTATTGTATTGTTTTTGATGCTGTAGTAATTAGTACCAATTTCTTTATTCTTTTTCAGGAAGTTCGGTGTTATATTTATGGCATTCTACATTTAATGTCATTCTCTATCCTCAGCACTTCATACCTCATCACAAGAATCACTGATCTGTGTTTGATCACTACAAATTAGTTGGTATCTTCTATAATAAATGGAAACACACATATTCCATTTTTGTCCCCTTCTTTTACTCAGTGTAATTATTTTGAGATTCATCTATGTTGTTGCACTTATCTATACTTCACTCCTTTCTATTCCTGAGTAGTGGTCCATTGTTTGGATATGCCATAGTCTGTGCATCTACTGAGCATTGGCATGTATTTGGGTTGTTTCCAGTTTGGGGCTCTTACAAATAAAGCTGATACGGTCATTCATGTAAAGTCTTTGTATGAACATGCGATTTCTGTATTAACCATGTGTGTTCAGGTGCACCTTTTTAAAAATTTTTTAATGTTTTATTTATTTCTGAGAGAGAGAGAGAGAGAGAGAGAGAAAGAGAGAGAGAGACAGCGTGAGCAGGGGAGGGTCAGAGAGAGAGGGAGACACAGAATCCGAAGCAGGCTCCAGGCTCTGAGTTGTCAGCACAGAGCCCAATGCAGGGCTCGAACCACAAACCATGAAATCACAACCTGAGCCGAAGTTGGACGCTTAACCAACTGAGGCACCCAGGAGCCCCAGATGCACCTTTATAGGCAGACTAACCTATACAGAGGCCAGACTCCCCAGCTTCCTCTCTTAAGGGGGTCGTATACTCCAGACCACTATGCACCTGCTATCATCATCCAAGGCTAAGTATTAGACAACTAGGATCACCCCTACACCCTGGAGCCTACTGAAATCTTCAAACTAGCAAATCCTAATCCTGTTTAGCTTGCTTACCCTGACTTTCCCATTCCTTCCTATAAGTACCATACATAGTAAAGGCTCTTGCCCATGTTTTCCCCTCACTCCCTCTGCCTCCTGACTGTCCCCAGGGCTTCCCCTTGTGGTACCTTTGTGAGTGTGTCATGCCTTCTGTTTCCAGGGAACTGTGAATAAAACTTCTTCCTTCTTAACACCCATTTCTGTGTCTATGTGTCTTATTGTACCTAACTAAGACAAATCTCAGGTACATTTTGAAACACCTTGATTACTCTTGAGTATATCCTGGTTGTGAAATGGCTAGATCACATGCTTAGATGTGTATTTAAGTTTTTAAGAAACTACCAAACTGTTGTCCAAAATATTTGTGCCATTTTACATTCTCAACAGCAGCATATGAGAGTTCCAGTTGCTCCACTTTCAACACTTGGCATGATCGATGTTTTTTTATTTTAGCCATTTTAAGCCCTATGTATCTCAGTGTGATTTTACTGTTGAATGTCAAGTACTATTCAATGTCAATTATGTTGAATGTTTTTGTGTGCTAATTTGCCATCCTTCTATGTTTGGAGATCCATCCATTCAAATCCTTTGTTCACTTTTTTATTAGGTTGTTTTTCTTATTGTTGATAGTTGAGAGCTCTTTATTTATTCAGTACAAATCCTTTATCAGATATATGGCTTGCAAAGATTTTCCCTCCAGTCTCTGGCTTGTCTTTGGGTTTTCTTAGCAGTATCTTTTTTTCTTTAATTTTTAATTTTGGTGAAGTCCATTTTGTCATTTGTTCTTTTATGGATCGTGTTTTTGGTGTCAGACTTTGCCTGTCCCAAGGTTACAAAGATTTTTCTTTTCGCTTTCTTCTAGAGGTTTCATAGTTTCAGGATTCACATTTAAGTCTACGATATATAGTATTATTTTTTTAAATGTGGTTAACAAAAGAGCAGTTGAAATTTGTTCACTTTTTTGTATATGGATATCCAATTCTTCCAGCACCATTTGTTGAAAAGACTATTCTCTCTCCTATAGAATTGTGTGTCTACCTTGGTCAAAAACCAGTTATCCATAAATGTATAGGTGTATTTCTGGATTCTCTAGTGCATTCCATTCATCTCTTCGGTGATCTTTCTGCTAAATTCATACTGTCTTGATTGCTAGCGTTATAAAAAAGTCATCAAGTCAGATAGTGTTAGTCCTCCAATTTTTTTTCTTTTTTTCCTTTTTATAGTTGTTTTTGCCATTTTAGGTCCTCTGTAATTGATATGCATTTTATCATCATTTTATCAATTTCTACATAAACAAACACTCTGGAATACTGATTAGAAAATACCAATTTGTGAAAAATTGACAACTGACATCTTAATAGTAAATATTCCAACCCATGAATATTTACTCTCCATTGATAAAGGTCTTAACTTTTCTAAACAATATTTTACAATTGTAAGTGTTATATGCTCTGCATATTTTTTGTGACATTGATCCTTAAGTATTTCAATATTTGATGTTGTATGAATAATAGTCTTTTTTAATTTCAATGTTCAATTGGAAAAAGCCTTGTACATCAATCTTGAATGCTCTGTTTCCATAGAGAACAGACAAACAATGGTTTCCCTGTTCTATTTTGGCCTCTATCTCTCTCAAGAAGTTCTGCAAATGGATTTTCCTCTTGGCCTTTCAAACTAAATGCCAAGAGTCGTATAATGAGACTGAAAATGTAACCATATTGCCCTGAAGGAGCTAACTGTGCTGTCCTCTTTTGCAAAAGCAGCTCAGCAAACTGAGTATATTAGAGACACAAATTTCTTGGGCCTGTAAGGTTTCTGTCAAGAATGTGTAATGGGGATGAATTACTCTTGCCATGAGAACTTCAACTTTTGCACTTCCTGACTTTAGTATGGCTAAAATTGAAATACAAAAGTAGTCCCCAAAGTGCTTGAATTTAATAGCATTAATTACCAGGCCCCCACAAATCTATAAATTCTTATTTAAAAATTCAACTATTCTATTTGTAATCCCTGGGCATGCTTAACATTTAGTGCCCTACCTGTAAACTTTTCAAAAAGTAAACAATTTCACCTCTGACATCCAATCCTTATAAGGAGTGAGTGAACAGCCCTGTCTCCCCAAAGAAATGGCTGTCCTCAGGAGGTGTCTCGTGGTCTACATTTGGCGGGATCTTATCTCCTCTTCCATAGAACGCTTATTCTCTCAGAACCCTGAGGAAACATGTCTGGTAAGCTACTTCAGCATAAAATATTAAGAACAGAGAACAGGTTAGCACTCCTAAGAGTATTTGTATTTCAAAAGCCTATAACTCAAGTGCAGAGACTTCTACTGTAATGGTGGATTTCAGACATTATGGGAGGGAAAGAAATAGGGAGATAAGAAAGCCTTCTGACATCCCCTCAGATCTCCTTGTTTGTCATACTTTTTGGTAGTTCTGATTCAACCTTCACTTCTGACTATGTGAAGATTGGGCTGTAACTCCTAAAAGACATTATTAATGTACACAAGACATTTTTTTGTCTTTATACCTAACAGTGTATCATAGATTTCTTTTTCTTTTTTTTCTTTTTTTTATACATCTCTCACAGGAAAGTTGAGAAGATAAAGCATGATAGGCAAAGTCACACTAAAGAAAGTTCATGTCCAGGTTGAGTTGGTATTATTACCATTATCCTACTCCTTCCTTACCATGCCAGCCTCTTAGGCACTGGCATATTTTAGTGACATTTATAAAGTCTGTTGAAAGTCTTAAATGTCCTTCAATTCAGAGAATCAATGTGGGGAACCAGGAAAGACACACAGAGAAATAAGGGAAACATAGCCCCAAACTCAGCTGTACTCATACATGAGGACTAACGGCAAGAAGGTGATAGGTAAGAAATGATACTAACTAGATAGAATCATCTTAAAGATGCTTTATAAATCTAGTGAGCTTAAATATAACTCTGAAGAAGGAAAGTGAAATAATCTAACAAAGAAACAAAGGTGCCACCTTTAAGACTCACGCATACCGACGTAAGCGTATCCCATACCCTAAGGTACAAGTATTTTCAAGAGTCTACATCCCTGGAACTTGTTAAGAAAATATGAAATTAGAGTTCACTAACATCTTCAACAATATTTTCTACCAAACCCTACTCAGGGGAAGGGCAGCCTCTGAAAATGTCGACTTCTCCTAAAGCATGAAAAGAACAGCAACAATTGTGCGCGTTTAAAGGAAGTCTGCCTAAAGCCATGCTTTGTATTCACGCTTCTCTGTGAGCATCAAACTACCTCCATGTCTTTGTTCTAGGTTTTCCAACAAAAATTTAACACAGGCTAACATCTGCCATGCATTATCCTGGAGGAGGTGTTGTTTGTATTTGGCAGGGCCACCCTCCCACCTCTTCATCCCTGTTGACAGAGATTGAGCTGAGGCATATCCTTGAGCTGAGCAAGTGTCTGTCTCTCCCCTGCCTGAGAAGAGGCAAGACGGTGGAGTTGTCTCTGAGTAATGCAGCCCATCACATGGTCTCAAGGGCGATTTAGAAGAACTGAAGCACTGTATCTGTATTAGTTATATATTACTGCATATAAAAAATGGCTTCCCATCATGTCAGCCTAAATAATAAACAGTTATCGTGTGCCAGTTTTTCTGTATTAGGAATCTGTTTAGCTGGGTAGTTCAGGCTCAGGGTATCTTATGAGGTTGTAGTCAAGCTGTCGCCTGAGGCTGGAGTCACATGAGGCCAGAGGATCTGCTTTTAAGCTTATTCATGTGCTTGTTAGCAAGATTCAGTTTTTTGCTAGTGGTTGGTTGAGTATCTCATTTCTTTACCATAGGCTGTTTGAACATCCTCACGACATGACGGCTGGTATCCCCAGAGTAAGTGATCCAAGAGAGAGATACCAAGATGGTGACCACAGTGTGGCATAACCTAATCTTGGAAGTGGTATACCATCACTTCTGTCACATTCTGTTGGTCTTAGAGACCAACTGTGATATAAAGTAGAAGAACACTACTGGAGGATATAAATATCAGGAGGCAGAGATCATTGGGTGCCATCTTAGAGGCTACTAAACACAATACCTCTACTCTGTGCTGAGAACATAGCTGGCTCTGGTTTTTGACATAATGTATATAGGTAATCTTAACATGTCTTAGCTTAGAGGTTCTGAAATGTAGTGGCAAGATTAGTAGACTAGGAGTAAAGAGGTTTGGATTCAAGTTCAACTCTACAATTATGAATGTTATGTGATTTTGGAATGCTTCTTAATCTTTTGGATATCTTCTCTCAATTATAAAAAGGGAAGGTTGTCATTAATGATCTCAAAGATATCTTCAAATTCTAAAAATTCTAAAATCTTCAAATATCTAAAATTTCATGCCACTAAGAGATATGCCATTTGGGGCATAAATGTTATAAAGGCAATTTTGTTTAACAAAACGGGCAATTCCAATGAGCTTTCTCTTATTGCAGAGTAATAAACCAACCAGAGAAATGGCACCCTTGAGTTTTCTTGAACCTTATTTCTTTTCTCTTCATTATACATGCTTTATTCTAGTAAGCCTCACAACAACATATTCTTTTTTTTTTTTTTTGTAGTTTGTTTTTTTTTTTTTTTTTTTTACAAATAGTTTATTGTCAAATTAGTTTCTACATAACACTCAGTGCTCATCCCCAAAGTGCCCTCCTTCATGCCCATCCCCCCCTCCCCCCCACATCCATCAGTCCTCAGTTTTTGTCAGCATTCAAGAGTCTCTCATGGTTTGCCTCTCTCCTTTTCCCTCACCATTTCCGCCCTTCTTCTCCCCCTTGGTCCTCCGTCAAGTTCCTCCTAATCCTCCTATACGTGCAAACATATGGTATTTGTCCTTCTCTGCCTGACTTATTTCGCTCAGCATAACACCCTCAAGGTCCATCCATGTTGCTACACATGGCCAGATTTCATTGTTTCTCATTGCCATGTAGTATTCCATGGTATAGATAAACCACATCTTCTTGATCCATTCATCTGTTGATGGACACTTAGGCTCTTTCCATGTTTTAGCTATTGTGGAGAGTGCTGCTATGAACATTGGGGTACATGTGCTCCTATGCCTCAGCATTTCTGTATCCCTTGGGTAAATTCCTAGCAGTGCTATTGCTGGGTCATAAGGGAGTTCTATTGTTAGTTTCCTGAGGAACCTCCACACTGTTTTCCAGAGGGGCTGTACCAGTTTACATTCCCACCAACAGTGCAGGAGGGTGCCCGTTTCTCCACATCCTCGCCAGCATCTAGAGTTCTCTGATTTGCTCATTTTAGCCACTCTGACTGGCGTGAGGTGGTATCTCAGTGTGGTTTTGATTTGTATTTCCCTGATGAGGAGGGATGCTGAGCATCGTTTCATGTGTCTGTTGGCCATCTGGATGTCCTCTTTGGAGAAGTGTCTGTTCATGTCTTCTGCCCATTTCTTCACTGGGTTGTTTACAACAACATATTCTTAATTATATAAGTCTTTAAGGTGTAACACACATTTTAATATGCAAGTGAATGCATCCATAAATCCCATTAGGAAGGAATTGGACATGGGAAACTTTCTAATTCTATTCGTCCATTACCCGATGGCTGGTGTTTCAATGGGTGGCAATTTGACCAGAGCTACCATAAGTAGACTTCTGATAAGGATACTCCCTGATACGTGACCCACATAAAATGCTCCTTCATGTCGCCAATCTTTATGTTTAGAGAGAGAGCTGCAACAGCCTAGCATACGCGGTGCAGACTAACAGCAGAATGAGTGGTGGAGATTTTTATCTCGTGTACTAGCCTAGAGCAAGCAGAGGACAAGGAAACGCATCTTGGGAGGTTTAACTCTTGAGACGAGAATGGAAAAACCACTCACTTGCTTATCTTTTAATTCCTCAAATATTCCAAACAGCCTCCCACTTGAAGGCCTTTGAATTTGCACTGCTTGGGACTCACTTATTCCAGTTTATCCATCTCCCCTTCAGATAAGTCTTGTCCAGCCATCAAGTTCAAGTGGTGCCCTTCCCCTGCAGTCATCCTACACTGCATTCTACTATCTCAGAGCACTTAGCACCTCCTAAAATCACCTTGCTCACACGCCTGTCTAAGGTATTTATTTACCTCCAACAGAATGTAGATGGTCTGAGAAAGGTAAGCCTGTCTGTCCTATTTGTTGCCATATCCCCAGTGCCTACAGCACTTCCCGGTACAGAGTAGATGCTCAAGAAACATGTGTCAAATGGATGGATAGATTGGTCAGTGTGGAAAGGCTTGCGGTTTGGTAGAGGTGAGCTTTAGGAGATGTTTGGATCATGGTATAAAAGAATATGAACTGGGCCTATTTTTTCCTATTCCCTTGGAATGGGGAACAAGGGACTGAATCTGAGAACAAAGAGGGTTCAAGGATCCCACACATTGAAGATAGCCCTCAACAGCTGGAGGCAGACATCTTCCCCAAGGCTTTGAGAGGAATCTGCTCTGCTACCAGAACCAATAACAGTGCCCCAGGAAGGGGGAAAAGGGATAGAAGTTTCTGGCAATTGCTGGCACCACTCCATGAATGCCATGCTCATTGTGGCTGGGGAAGGGTCTCTTTGTGGAATGGTAGGGGTGCTCTCCCCTCTTGAAGCCTTAAGGGAATATTGCTTCGATGGGAAAGGCGCTAGCAAGAGGAAGAGACTGGCACATCTCTAGCTGGCTGGACTTCTATGCAGGTAGCAAGCCAGAAGATCAGTTCCTGTGCCCTGCTGTTTGGGGAAAAGAAATAGGAAGAAGAAATGGCAAGGCAAAGCAATTAACTGGTTATGAAGCTGAAGGTAGTTATACTGCATGTGGTGGCAAAGATGGATGAGATTCTTGCCTGGATGGGGTGTGGGGGGTGCATTGCAGGGAGGGAGGCAGTGCTGGTGCCATTTTGAGAGTTCTCCAATAACACACAAGGACTCCTGAGTTTCTAAGAGAATGCTTGGGCATGGGGTAGAAGGAGAGTGCATCTGGTAGTGGGGCCTATGTTGGAGTGAGAGATGTTGACCTAGAGTCTGATGGCCCACTTCCAAGAACTCTGTAGATCCTCTAAAACTAGCCAGAAAATTCAGTCAGACACCCAAGAGCCACATTTGGATCCTGTCACATGGTAGATGCCAAACGCTTATTAGTGTTCACCCAGGAAGCAAAGAAAACCACCAGAGAAGATTCACCTGGTACCTCCTCAATGTCCCAAACCTACTGGGGAGACAGATTTTGGAGGAAGGTGGGGAGGAGGTGCCCCGAGGCCCGTGCTTTCAGGTTCCAATGGCATATCCTTAAAGCCACAGCCCAGCCTGTGCTGGGAAAGGAAAGGGATGAGGTTTTAATTGGATATGAAGTTGAAGTTTTAAGCCAGCCTGGACTTTCATAACTGAAGGTGACCAGAAGTTTATAGGATGTAGCTGAGATGTCACTGAGGGATGGAAAAATGGTGTCTGACAGTATGGTTGAAGGCAGTGCCTAGAAAAAATAAATTAAACCATTCTGTACTTTCTACACTGAGCTCAAACTGTCCAGTCTCCTGGTTACAGGAGGAAAAAGGCAATTCTGTGGACTTACAGTAAGCGAGTTTCTCAGACATTTGCTTTGTCTTTGGGTGAGCTCTTGGCAGTTTTTGTCAGAGGGTAAGATGACAAGGCAGTTTATAAAATCCCCAATTCAGGACTTACCCCGAGTACTGCAAACTCAGTGGCTCTGTAGTCTTCCATGTGCTCTCCTCTTATGAGAGGACTCAAAGCTAATTTTCTGAAATTCATTTTCTTACAGCTTCAAAGGCATTTTTTTAGACCTTTGGGCAAATCATGTTTAAAATTTCAAAGGTACTTTTTACTAAAACTGAGTGGCTGGATGAGAGAAAAACACTACCCTTGTATCCTTCTTACTTGATAAGTAAATCAAAAGGAAAACCTGTGAGTCTATTCCTGAATGGGTGGACATCCTGGAAAGGCATTTTCTGTTGATGTTGAAAGCTAGTTTGAAGGAAGACCTACAAAATCCATGTTCAGAAGAGCTGTGAGAAGAAACAGTTTAGTTACTGGTAGCTGGAGGAGAAATGCTTTTGGAAAGGAATGTCAGTTGATTAAGTTACAAGTTAAGAATACAGCTTTGAGAGTTAATCTATTTTTAAAGAGAAAATATGAGGGGCGCCTGGGTGGCTCAATCTTAAGGTTAAACGTTCGACTTCTGCTCAGGTCATGATCTCACAGTTCGTGGGTTCGAGCCCCGTGTCAGGCTCTGTGCTGAAATCTAGCTCAGAGCCTGGAGCCTGCTTTAGATTCTGTGTCTCCCTCTCTCTCTGACCCTCCCCTGCTCATGCTGTTTCTCTCTCTCAGAAATAAGTTTAAAAAATAAATAAATAAATAAATAAATAAATAGGAAATATGAGACACCTGTCTGACTCAGCACTTGACAGCATGTGACTTTTGAGCTGGGGGTCATAAGTTCAAACCCCACATTGGGCATAGAGCTTACTTAAAAAGAGAGAGAGGAAAAAATAGATTTCTTGAAAGGTAAAATAAAACAAAACAAAATAGAAAACAGTTTACCATTAAAAAAATAATGAATAGTAAACTGGTAAAACCCCGACTTGCTTGGAAATCTCTATTCTTCGTTTTATGGTGGCTCTGCTCTTAAGAACTCCTCTCCTCTACCTGATAAAAAACACTGGAGGGGCACCTAGGTGGATCAATCAGTTAAGCATCTGATTTCAGCTTAGATCATGATCTGATGGTTCATGAGTTCGAGCCCTGCATTGGCCTCTGTGCTGACAGCTCAGAACCTGGAGCCTACTTTGGATTTTGTCTCTCCATCTCTCTCTCTGCCCCTCCCCTACTTGTGCTCTGTTTCTGTCTCTCTCAAAACTAAATAAATAAAACGCTGGATAACAGAATAACATCCACCTAGAGATTAGAAAGGGTGTGTGTGTGTGTGTGTATGTGTCTGTGTGAGTCTGTGTGTGTATCTGTGCACACACATGCACACGCATCTGTGTGTGTTACTTTAGATATGACAAAAGGCAAAGCAAACCAATCCCTTGTATGTTTCCTGAAAAGAATTTTGTGGAATTCATTTGTAAAGTCAGTGTTGGTTGACATCCCAAGCACAGGGCATCTTTACCTTTCCTACAATTCTATACAATCTATGCTAACCTAACCTGAGAAGGAACTGCCTCCCAACCCTCTCAGGCAATCAAAGGGTAGCGGTCTTGCAAGGGGCCCGGCCAGGCCAGGCCATCTCACTCCCAGGGCCCTGAGGCTTTTTCCACCTTTGCCCAACATTGACAACTGTGAAAAGCCCGTGGCCTTCTACTACATGATTAGATCCATTAACCAGCCCCTTTCCTCACTGACCCTACTCCCTTCGCTTACATAAAAACACTTCCTAGTCATCATTTAGACCAAGTATAGGAATTGAGCTTTATCTCCTTTCACAATTGCCATCTGTTATTAAAGGATGCCGAGGTGCTGTATTAAGAAGGAGTCTGAAAAAAAAAAAAAAAAAAGAAGGAGTCTGAGCAGGATTCTGGTCAGGACTCCATGGTAAGGAGGAATATGAAGGATCTACAAGGTCCTGGAGCAGAGTTGACAAAGCATTTGTCTTTCCCTATCTAGGCACTATCTCTTCTCTCAAAACCATGACCTTTGTTATAAAGAAGACGTGGTGTACGTACAATGGAATATTATTCAGCCATAAAAAGGAGTGGAATCCTGCCATTTGCAATAACAGGGTGGAACTAGAGAGTATCGTGTTCAGTGAAATAAGTCAGTTGGAGAAAGACATATACCTTATGATTTCACTCAGCTGTGGAGTTTAAGAAACAAAACAAGCAAACAAGGGGTGAAAAAAGTGAGAGTGAGGAAGACAAATGGAGAAATAGACGCTTAAAGATAGAGAACAAACAGATGGTTACCAGGAGGGAGGTGGGGGGGAGGGTGGGAAAAATAGGTGAAGGGGATTAAGAGTAACACTTATGGCAGTGAGCACTGAGTAATGTATAGAATTGCTGAATCACTATAGTGCCCACCAGAAACTAATATAATGTTGTGTGTTAACTACACTGGAATTAAAAATTAAAAAATTAATAAAAATAAAGAACCATGACTTTTGTTGGTGGATAGAACGTCAGGATCCTAATTCTGGCAGATTCTTCACACTCAGACTGCTGCTGAATCATGAATCTGGGGGTAAGGGACACAGAGAACTACAAATTATAAGGTTTGAGTTCTTAACTATAGTAAAAAGAATTATGACAATCGATAATTAACTTTCTACTAGATGCTGGGTGATAGATGCCTATGCATATAGGTATAGGGTATAGGTATACAGTTCCTAATCTTTAAGGCATATTTATAAGGAAGGAGTTATTATTTTTTCAGATGAGGAAACAGGCCTGAAGAAAGTATGTAATTTGCCCAAGCACACACGCAAGTAAGCAGATAAGCTGGGCTTCAGTCCCGAGTGTGTCTGCCTGGAGCATGGCCTCATTCCAAAGAAAACTTGTAAGCAGAAGCTGAAATATCGCAGGGCCGTTTCCTCTGTGCCATGGAGACTGCGCAGGGGTGAGGATGTGGAGAATTCTTTCCCTACACGGGATCCCTGCATTTTCTTTTTAGGAGAAACATGACAGAAGAGCTGATTATTCAAGAATGGGGTTCTTTTCTATATGATACAGTGAGGTGAGAAGAAAGAGCGGACTCGCCGGTATGTGGGAAGATTTCCTGACTTCCCCCGCAGCAGCAGAAGGGTCTGCCCCTGTTTAGTGTCCTCACCAAAGCCAGGCTCGGGCTCTCCCTGGCCACCGCTTGACATCATCTGTGTTTGCGTGCGTTCGCCTCAAAGGACACCCTGCTTTCCAGGGCACCCCCACCTCTCGGTTCCCAGAGAAATGGCTTTTCATGTTTTAAGCAAAAGAAAACCCCACAGTAAAGAAATCGTTTACATCTGGATCATCAAGCAGTGGTATTGAAGGTGTGTTTCCATACTCAGGTATGCTTGCCAAGCATCCGAGCGGGGGGGCTGGGAGGGGTGGGGAGGACTCATTCAGGGGCACAATTCATGAGATTCCAGCCACCAAGAGGGTCTGGTGAACCAGGTAGGAAGGTTGGCTGCCCTAGTGAGCTTAGTTAACTCCAGAAGCATGAGATACAGCAACATTTCCTCAAATCTTCCACACATCAAATTTTTGTACTGTGCCCACTATTATCTTGTTTTTTTTTTTTTTTTAATGCTTATTTGTTTTTGAAAGAGCACAAACAGGGGAGGGGCAGAGAGAGGAAATGAAGTGGGCTCTGCGCTGACAGCAGCAACCCCAATGTGGGGCTCGAACTCACACACCATGAGATCATGACCTGAGCCGAAAGTCCAATGCTTAACCGACTGAGCCACCCATGTGACCCGATCTTTATTTGTTTTTAAATTGCCAAGGCCATTGAAACTCAGAGCTGTGTGGCAGGAGGGCTCTCAGTAAATACATCACTTCTCATCGCACTGGGCATAAAATCTGATGAGACCTTAATGGTTTGGCCCATACCAGCCCTTCTTGACTATGTTCTAATATTCTGCCCTTTAGTTCTTCTGTTCTAGTCTCTTCTAGAGACTTCTGGGTGCTCTGAGTGTTTCTCAAACATGCTTTGCCTCAGGGTGTGTGCACATCCGTACTGTTCCTTCTGCCTGGAATCTTTTTCTCTGGGTAACCGTATGGTTCCCTCTATCACCTCATTTAGGCCCCTCAGCATCAATATTACCAAAGACACCTTCCCTGGTCACTGTCCTCCCACCACTGAAGTAACACTGCCATCATTCTCTAACCCTTGTCCTGCTTTGTTTATTATGTCACTGCATCTACTAGTCTTTGTGTACTGTCATCTATGCCTCCAGAAGGCCAGCTCCATGAGGCTAAGAAACTTGTTCTGTTCCCTATTATATTCCAATGCCTAGTACTTATTCAATAAATCCAAAACACAGCAATAAATAAGTGAGATATAGCTTTGGAAAAGAAGGTGGTGATCAATCAGCAAGTCAGTCAGATTTTACTGAGTACTTAACCTGCCCTGGGTTCACTGTGCTGGGGCATGCACAACTTTTGGGCATCCCAGGGTGCCAGGGCACTTACAAGGGAAAGGGAGCTTCTCATAGACAGGATGCATTTCTCTTCTACTTTTGGCTGCCATCTTGTTTTCATGGCAACCCATTCGTGGCACTTGTGATGTTGAACAACTTAAAGGAAACAAAGTAACCTACACTCACAATACAGTAAAAATCTAAGCTCACTCTACTGCTGTTCTGGAGGATAATTTACTAATAATCAAAAAAGCTTTAAGGGATTTTTTTTCAGAAACAGGCTACATTTAATAGCAAACATTGACTATATTTGTGACTGTCCGTCTGTCTGCTAGCCATTGAAACTGTACAGATTTTGTCCTAGTACAGGGACAATTGGGTCTAATTATCTACACATATCCATGCTTTAGGCAAAAACCCAGATTAAGAAGGGCATTTTCTGGGGGACCTGGTTGGTTCAGTCAGTTGAGCGTCTGACTTCAGCATAGGTCATGATCTCACAGTTCATGAGTTCAAGTCCCACATCAGGCTCCCTGCTATCAGCCCAGAGCGGACGTCAGATCTTCTGTCCCCCTCTCTCTCTGCCCCTCCACTGCTTGCACTTTCTCAAAAGTAAATAAACATTTTTAAAAAAGAATAATATTTTTCAATCTTAGTGTGTCTCCATCCCAAATACAGCAGCATTTAAGACTTTATTTTGTGTCCAATATTCTGCAGCTTTTGCAGCTCATTCTTATTGCCTGGTGGCAGGTTGAGACTTCAGAACAGGGAAATAGAGTTGCTCCTGAAAGCATGAGAGGAAGGTGGGAGTCCCAGGGGGAACTGGCCTTTGTGTTTGATGAATAAGTCTTTTTCAGGTGTCTCTGTTCTTTGGTTTTTAAAGGAAACAGAGACACTCTCCTATCTGTCCCCACATCCATTGTGTGAAATTTGCCTCGTTTGGGGACTCCATTATTTTCCTGGCTGTGAAATGGAGAGTCCGTGAGGTTTGCAGGAATCCACTGCCTGGACGCCTTCCCAGGGGAGGCTCTTCTTTGGCAACCTCCCTCATACTACAGCCTGGGGAGGAGCACTTAGTAAGTAAATCCAAACTCTACGATAGAGAGAGGATGAAGGTGATGCTGAACGGATATGGTGGTCAAAAGACCCTCGCCACTGCTGACATTTTGTTCACAGCCCTGCTGCCTCTACTGTCTGTGTAACAAAAGATTGAACTTGGCAGCATTCGCTCTTATTCTGAATTGACTGGAGTTGTGTGACTCTCAAAGATGCTCTCAAAACTTGAAGAGAAGTCCGCATGGACTGTAAGTTAGAAAAATTAAAAATAGTATGGTTTGCAGTTGCGAGATATCCTCCCTGGAACTACCTTATGGATGAAAAAGGCTTCATGTCTCTGGGTGCTCTGGCTATAAAATTCTCTGAAGGGGCTTTCAGATGGACGTGCTTGCTATAGGGGAGTATCCCACCCAATAATGATTCATGGAAAAGCAGCGTTCCAACATAGTTTTATAAACACTCTCTTTTCTCTGAACTGCATCAGCGAGATGGAGCCTTACCAACCTGTGTAGGGTAGGCTAACGGCTCAGATTGGCAAACTCAATCTGCCAAGAACAAACAAGGCATGAAGCATTTCATTCACTCACAGACTTCCTTCGATCCAAATTAACCTCAGCCAAATTAGGCACAATTGGAATGTGAATGTTCAAAGGACAAGGTTGGTCATGAGCATCATCATCACCTTCATCACTTTATAGTGAACTTATAACCTCAAGAGAGGCATCCCTGACAAGAAAAGTTCCAAGAAACATTTCCACTGAAAAGATCTCGTAAATAAGGAGTCGAGCATCATGGGAAATTCACTACTCTAGATATTTATAAAGACCTCACGACGTGTTTTTAAAATAAGTGATCTTAAAAAATATCTTCATAAAAAGCACTCAAAGTAAAATATTGTTTTCCCTTCAATAATAATGATGATCCATGCCACAATTCAAATCATAGAAAATAGCTCAGAGTTACTGAAGGCTTCCTGCAATCTAGGAGTTATGAAGGGCAGTTTACATAACTGTTTTAATATAATCCTCATGACCTCCGCTGAGGTCAGTGCTATTTTTATCCCCCTTCTATCAAAGAGGAAACTGAGGTTTTGAGAGGGCAAATGACTTGACAAAGGTCATCTAGCTGGTATGTGATGGAACCGGAATTTAACCCCACAACTGTGGGCTGCTGTACGAAATGTATAATTCACACAGGGTGGTACAGGAAAGAATACATTGGAAATTCTGGATTTCTACTGAGGCAGCGGCCATTTGAATGGGAGCTAAGGGTTTGCTGTGGCTTGGCCTGAAAAAGGAGAAAAGTTTGACGGAAAAAACTGTCAAATAATTCGCCATTTCAGGAGGAGCCATTTTCCTACTACCCCTAGAACAAGAAGGTTTTTCCTTGATGCCCAGATTCAGAGACAGGATAAATAGTCTGTTCCAGGAATCTGAAAGAAGTCAGCCCAGTCACTGTTGTGTGAGGCTGTCTGTGTAGTTATTAAAAACACAAACTCTGGAGTCAAAGTCTATGAGTTCAGGTTATGGCCCTAATACATATGAGGTGTGTGACTTTGAGAAAGTTAGCTCCTCCGTGTCTCTGTTTACTCATAGGTAGAATAGACAGTAATAACATCTATTTCACTGAGCTGTTGCAAGTACTGTAAAGAGACCTTTGAGGACTTCTCAGTGGAGCTTCCCCTGTAGGCTCTGGCTGTACATCAGGACTGAGAAATCACACAGGGTCATCTTTAGACATCTTGTAGAGGAGGTGCTTTTGTTGTTTTCAAAGCACATGAAATTTATAATGTTTTGAAATGCCGGGAGTGCACATCATTACTGAAATCTTAGAAATGGGAGACTTAGTTGAACAGCAGTGAGGATGCTGGTATCCCCAACATTGTTCACATAAGCAATGAGATAGCAGATGCAGAGGGGCCCTTAAATGGGTAATCTCCCAACTGTTTCCATGCCCTCGCCACCACACCGCCTTCACCTGGTTAGGGCCTGAGTGGCTTACCACGCCACAGGGTGGAGTGGGTCTTCCACCCCTCAGAGGTACTGGCCCAACTTGGTGCCCTGGGGTGGAGTAGGGGACTGGATTTGACTGGGGACTGGCTGGAAAGCTGAGCCCAGTGATGTGGCACCAGATAGCACAAGTGAAGATATGCAGAGGCAGACCATAGAGGTAAGGACTGGGGACTGAAGTGTGCAATCAGACGGAGAGCCCGAAGCCAGAAGAAAAGTGGACTCAAAAAGAAAAGAGATGGTGAGAAGAGATTCCGGAGATGGGAGGGAGAGGTACAAAGATGGGCTTCTGTAAGCATCAAGTCCATGTGTGTATGAGCCAGCCAGTCTGTCTTCAGGGAACATGATGAGGATGGCGCTCTGTAATTATAGAATTGGGAGGGAAAGCTCACAGCTGCCTAATAGGGTCATCTCCTAGGACCATATTTGAGCTGGGTAGATCCTGTGTCCCAAAAAGAATATCCTGAAGTCCGGGCCTCCATCCAGACCTGTGAATGTGATCCTATATTTGGAAATGGGGATCTTCGTAGATGTGATCAGGTTAAGATGTGGTCATACTGGAGTCGAGTGGGCCCGAATCCAATATGCCTGGTGTCCTTATAATAAGATCAGATTAAGATGTGGTCATACTGGAGTCGAGCGGGCCCGAATCCAATATGTCTGGTGTCCTTATAATAAGAGTAAAATGTGGACACTGACACAGAGAGGAGATGGCGTGTGATGGCACGGCAGAGATTGGAGTGATGTGCCACAGGTCTGGAGCTCCCAGAAGCTGGAAGAGGGAAGAAAGGATCCTGCCTTAGAAGATTTGGAGGGAGTATGATCCTGCCAACTGTTTGATTTCAGACTTCCAGCCTCCAGAGGTGTGAAGAATACATTTATCTTGTTTTAAGTTGCTCCATTTTCCATACTTTGTGACAGTAGCCCCAGATATAGGGCTGATAAGGAACTATAGGCATTTTTGGACATCTGTATATATCTATACACATGAATCTGTATAAAGAAGATATTCTAGGGGCGCCTGGGTGGCTCAGTCAGTTAAGCGTCCGACTTCAGCTCAGGTCATGATCTCGCAGTTTGTGGGTTCGAGCCCCAGGTCAGACTCTGTGCTGACGGCTCAGAGCCTGGAGCCTTCTTCGGATTCTGTGTCTCCCCCTCTCTCTGCCCCTCCCATGCTCATGCTCTGTCTCTCTCTGTTTCTCAATAATAAATAAATGTTAAAAAATATTTTTAAAAAGAAGATATTCTACTGTTTTTACAAAAATCTAAGAGGATGATGTTTTTAAAATCTCAAGTCAGGAAAAAGATGCATAAAATCCAAATCAATGCCAATATTTATTTTTCCCCCAAGTAATTAAACAAATGTAAGGTGGTGGCGGAGGCTAGCTTCACTTGATTTCCAGTGAATAGTGTTGATGAGTCAGGACCATTACATCTCTGAGAAAATGCCCTGTAAAAAGCAAAATCTGAGTGTTGTGCTTACTAAAGTGATACCATATGTTGGTTGATTAACAAGTTGTCAGAATATTAGAAGTTCTTGGCTGATTACAAGAAGGAGCATCTGTTTGCTGAATCTCTTATCTAATGTGTGTACAGATATCTCCAGGTTTGGCACTTTTCCTAAATATCAGATATAAATTCCTGCAGTATTTAGCCTTCAGAGAGTAACACTGATGTACTGCTGGGGTTTAGGGAGTTTAGTCTCATGAAAGCAAATGAAGGGAGGCCAAAGAGATGACATATATATGTAAGAATGTTATGCACCATTCAGAATCATTTTACCAGTACACCTTGTATCATCTACTACAGTTCATGTTTCCTCGAATGTCACTTGTGTAGAAATTTAAGAAAAATAAATAAATCCACTTTAGAGCTATTTATTTATTTATTTTAATTGAAAAAAAATATTTTTAATGTTTATTTTTGAGAGAGCCAGAGTGTGAGTGGGGAGGGGCAGAGAGAGGGAGACACAGAATCTGAAACAGTCTCCAGGTAGAGCTGTTTATTGCTTTACCTATCGGTAGAATTCAACAACGTGTTCTATTTATAAAGTATCTTACGGTTTACGAATGCTTTCACCTTGCCTCCCGACAACCTTGTAAGGATGGCAAGAAATTGCACCTCCATTTCACAGGTGAAGAATCTGTGGTTGAGCGGAGGTAAATCCATCTGGCACTGCCGTGTTAGAATGAGTAAAGAAGTCAGCTTTTCTCAGTCCCGTTACTGCACTGCCTCCCAATTTCGTATTTCCAGGAGCTGATTGTGGATACTGTCACAGGATCTAGTCAGGGTGAAATTCTGTGGCATTTTCTTTTTTTCCTTTTCACCATCCCTGTTTCATTCAGTCAGCTGCCATATGTATATTGGGGTTGTGCCATTTTGGTTTCAGCAAGCAGATTCCGTTGGGAAGGAGAAAGTTTCCTTCTACCGTTCAAGTGAATGGGGGCTAACAAATTTAACTGACCAAAAAACAGAGTAAGAGGAGAAAAGGAATATAGATTTTTATTAATATTTTACATGGATAGGGCTTCTCAGAAAAGAGGTAAAATTCAAAGAAGTAGTTAGACTCCGGGATTTATATACCATTTTAACAAAGACTTTTCTTTGGGCTTCGAGGGACAATAAATCGTAGGAAAGTGACTACAAAATATATGAGGGGAACTAGTGAAAGATGAGAGTTACTTTAGTAAGATTTGTTTATGCAAACTCATATCAGTGCTGACTGTCTCTTTTTGATGAGTGATGATGAGTTGTTTTCCTTTATCTGGAACAGGAGTTGGGGACACCTTCACAAAGGGAAATTGATGCCCTGCTTTTAAGCAGAAAGGAGGAGGGCAGAGAGTTTGTCCTATGTCTGCTGTTCCTTAACTGATTTCAGCTCAAAATCATCATTATGCCAAAATGGAATATTTGGGGTAGAATATCCTGATTCCTTTCAATCGCTCTCCACTGCTCATCAAAGCAAACATGAAATAAGTAAGGTGGAGAAAAAGGACTCTCTCATGCCAGCTGAGTTCACAGTTAGACATATTTCAGTTGTTCCATTTCCTTTGTAATTTCTCAGCATTCATGGTCTTAGAACTAAGTACCTCTTTGTCATGATGTACACACCACCTTCTTCTTTAGCCTTGAGTTTTTTGGTCCTATATTTCTACAACATACACGAAGCCGACATTTTGGAGAAGTCGTTTAGTGCTTCAGAAAAATGGGGTATATGGGACGCCTAGGCAGCTCAGTTAAGCATCCGACTTGAGCTCAGGTCATGATCTCGCAGTTCGTGGGTTCGAGTCCCACATTGGGCTCTGCTGACAGCTCAGAGCCTGGAGCCTGCTTTTGATTCTATGTCTCCCTCTCTCTCTCTGTCCCTCCCCCATGCACATTCTGTCTCTCTCTCTCAAAAAATGAATAAATGTTAAAAAAATTTTTAAGAAAAGAAAAATGGGACATATTATGAAAACAGAGCATTTTTTTAGTATCTCAAATTTTAGCTCTTTATTTAAATTGCAAGTCCAGTATTACCTTTGGGAGTTTCTGGCTGTCATTCCTTTGCTTGATGTAGGAGAAGGAAAACAACTTCACCCTTATCTTCAGTGACTGGGGCCTGTGAATTAAACTGGCAAAAGACAGGTTAACGGGAAAGGAGGTGTATTTCATATGCATACAGGGGACCTCACATAAAAGAATTGAAAGCCCCCGGGGTGCCTGGGTGGCTCAGTTGGTTAAGCTTCTGACTCTTGATTTGGGCTCAGGTCACAAGTTCAAGCTCCACGTCAGGTTCTGGGTTGGCAGTGCAGAACCTGCTTGGGAGAGAGAACTCTCTCTCCCTCTCTCTGCCCCTCCCCTGCTCTCACATGCTCTCTCTCTCGCTCTCTCTCTGTGTTTATAAATAAACATTAAAGATTTTTTTAAATGAAATTGAAAACCCCTCAAAGTGGATAGATCTGAAAGCTTATATTTTAACAATAGGTGGTAAATTGTTGACAGGTGGCAGGACAAAGGAAAAAAAGCTTGGGCTTCTAGTGGGGTTCGTTGCAGAAAGGTCAATAAATATATGGGGGAACCTAATGGAAAATAAGGGTTCAGTAAGGTACAGATTTAGTAAGGTCTGTTATGCAGACTCAAATCAGTGCCTTCTCCAGTGAGAAGAGTCATCTCCTCTTCCTGGTAGGAGAGAGAGGAGACAGGCACCTTTAGAGAGAGAAATTGATGCCCTTCTTTTAGACAGAAAGGAAGAGGGCAGACAATTCCCCCTGGATTTGCTGCTTCTCGGTTGTCTTCACCTCAAAATAATCCTTATGCTAGCGTAGCGTGTGTTAGGATGGCATACCCTGACCCCCATCATTAACTTCAAGGACCCCTGGAGTCAGGTCCTTCCCTATATTTCTAATCTCGGCCACTCAATTTTTAGACCTTCTTTAGAGCAAAATGCTTCACTTCTTGCCCTCTACCCCCTTCATCTGGACTCATGCTCCTATTGTTTGTCTGTAATACCATTTCTCCCTTCCAACCTTATCCTCAAATTTACTTTCCTATTTTAACATCTCCCCAGACCTCCAGCCACTTCAGATGGCTTCTTCCTCTACGTGTGTTGGGCTCTCGTTGCCTGAGGAATTAATCTGACAATCTATCATTTAGTCCTTCAGATGTTCAGCGGTTGTTTGAATAATTCCATAAATCTTCTATTTTTATGTAACTTCTTACATTGTGTTCCCTCTGTCTCTCTATTTTTTTAAGCATATTTACTTACTTTGAGAGAGAGTGTGTGTGTTCACAGGTTGGGGGGTCAGAGAGAGAGGGAGAGAAAGAGAATCTCAAGCAGGCTCTGCAGTGTCAGCGCAGAGCCAGAGTTGGGGCTCAAACTCACGTACAGTGAGATCATGACCAGAGCCAAAATCAAATCAGACACTTAACCAATTGAGCCAGGCAGGTGCCCCACTGCCTTTGCCTCTTTACCCTCAATTCTGCTTCTCTCTCCTTGCTCTCAGTATCCTGGGGTATTGCTTTCCAAAGTGTGGGCTAAGGAAAAGCTGTACCAAAATCCCCTAGAGTTCTTATTAAAAAGGTAGATTCCTGGGACTGATTGTGGATCTGATAAATTGGCTTCCCAGGATTCCTCTGCATAGTGAAATTTATGGATCATTGATTTAGACAGCACGTCATTCATTACTGTGTTCATTGAACATGATTTCAGCACAAATTCCAGCTAGGCACCTGGAATACAGCATTGATTGAGGCAGATACGGTCCCTGTTATCTTGGCATTTCTATCCTCCTTTGCGGAACTGACAATGAACAAGGACTTCAATGTATGACGTGGACTACAAAAGTGAGACGAAAAGAGATATGCAAGTACTTAAGGCGGGGGGAGGTCCTGAGGTGGCTGGGGCAAGTAGGTGTCAGGGAATGCTCCCCTGCTGAGGTGGTGTTGAGACCTGCGTGAGTAGGACTTGGGTTGGAAGGGCGGGTGGGAGGAAGGACCACGCACAAAGCTTTGAGGTGAGAAAGAGTATGGCCCCTTCATTGGAGGGACAGGGAACAAGGTCAACAGGACCTGAGCCCCCAAGCAGAAGTGAGGGAGGAGCAATTAAAGCAGTATCACCGGGTCAGATCATGCAGGGCCTTGTGACCAGGCTGAGGAGTTTGGAACACATCCTGAGGACGGCCGAAGCCATCGAAGGAGTATGATCAGTCTTGCCTATCAGATCCTTTCGCTCTAGATTAGAGCAAGTATGTTTCTGGGGAGACTACCTGGAAAGCTCTTGCGACTGTCCAGGAGAGAGGTGATGATGGCTTTGTCCAGAGTGCTGGTAGAATGAATTCAAATGTTACATAGGAGATCGATTAGGTGGGGTTTGGTTATTAATTGCATATGGTGGTTAGAGAAAGGGTGGTGTCCAGGATGACTTTCATTTTTGTTTTGATAACAAGGCTTGTAACCATGCAATGCTGAGACACCACCAGGTTGTAAGGACAAAATTACAAGTCCACTTTTAGGTGCAGAGAGTTTGAAGTACCTGTGAAACATTTAGGAGGAAACTGTCATGTACTCTTTCACATCTCTCATAGAAAAAGTGGAATTTAAGTGGGCTTTGAAAGAACTGTGGAATTTAGATTAGCACCAATGGGGTCCAGTTAGAAGCCCACATACATGCCCATCCATCTTGGTGGGGTTTTTGTCTCACTCACTTGATATTTGGTGATTGGCTGAGGTCACAGTTCTGTATTTCTAAAATCCATCTTCCAAACTGACTCTTTCCTACAAGGAGATTATGATGGCTTTGTTTACTTGTTTGTTTGCTTCATTTTGGTTGTTAGTTTATTTGTTTTGAGAGAAAGAGAGAGCGTGAGCAAGGGAGGGGCAGAAAAGGAGAGAGAGAATCCCAAGTAGGCTCCATGCTCTGCACTGTCAGCATGGAGCCTGATGCAGGACTTGAACTCATGAACCATGAGATTGTGACCTGAGCCAAAACCAGGAGTCAGTTGCTTAACCAACTGAGTCACCCAGGCTCCCCTGAACTTGGTTTTGTTTAGGATGTAGGTTGGGTCAACAGGGCTTTTTGTGTGCATTTATGTTCTTTGGGGAGGGGAGAGCTTAGTGGAGGTATGCTTGTTCTTTTTTTTTTTTTTAATGTTTATTTTTGAAAGAGAGAGAGGCAGTGTGAGTGGGGGAGGGCAGTGAAAGAGGGAGACACAGAATCCAAAGCAGGCTCCAGGATCTGAGTTGTCAGCACCAAGCCCAACACAGGACTCAAACCACAAGTCCGCAAGAACCGCGAGATCACAACCTGAGCTGAAATCAGACACTTAGCCGACTGAGCCACCCAGGCACCCCGCTATGCATGTTCTTTAACATTTATCTGTAAACACAACTTCTGTCATCCAGCTGTGGATGAGCTCAGATATACTGGGAGATACCAGAGAACTTCCACGAAGAGGACAAAAACAAGCAAGAACTATGTCGTTTTGTACAGACTTCTCAGGGATGCTGGCGCAATTTCATGCCCAGTGAGAAATTTTAGGAGAAAACTGTTTGTGAGGGCGAAATTGTCTCTGCCCTCTAGCCATGCAGTGGTTTTCATTTGATATGACTCTTCCAATATAGCCTAATATTCAGGAAAGAGCAGATCATGGAAAGCCCTGGATTCTCCTTCGACCTCTCTTCCTTTGATTTTCCTTCCCTGTTTTCTGTTCATCGTCTGCTTCTCCTTTATCTTCACAAAAGAGACTAATGAATAAAGCAGCGATGGGGCTAAATTACTGTGCCCTAAAAATGATCACCCTCGGTCATTGTCCTCTTATTCAATGAGTATCAATGAATGATAGAATGTAGAAGCATGGCCATTGGATTGGCCCTTACATTTTATTCATTTTTAATTTTTTTTACATTTATTTATTTTTGAGAGACAGAGACAGAGCTCAAGTGGGGGAGGGGCAGAGAGAGAATGAGACACAGAATCCAAAGCAGGCTCCAGGCTCCGAGCTGTCAGCCCAGAGCTGATGTGGGGCTTGAACTCGCAAATCATGAGATTATGACCCGAGCCAAAGCCAGATGCCCAGCCAACTGAGCCACCCAGGTGCCCTTGGTCCTTACATTTTAGTAGGAGAAGCCTCTCCACACAGTTCCTCAGCTTGACTTTACTTGGGTATTCATAGTGGCAGGGAGCTCCCCCTCTATTTTAAGAAGCAACCAATTGTGTTACTAAATCTAATTAGACAGAATATCTTTCCTAAAATGAATCAAAATAAGCCCACTCACTGACACATGACACTTGTTCCACACTTCACAGCAACACAGAACAAATCTATTCTATAGTCTGTGTGACAGCCTTTCAAATGTAGTAAGACGACCACCGTGTCTCCTCAAACCTTCTCTACAAACTAAATGTCTTCAATCCCCTTAGACGCACTTTTTATAGGACACAATTTCTGCATTCTTCAGCATCTTTCTGAAAACTGGTCTCCTCGGGGCCCTCTCGAAAGGCAGTCACCGCTTTCTGAGTGACGCCCATACTGACCAGAGCCATATCGGCTGGACAGCTGCCTCCTAGTTGATCTTGAGTTTCTTTCAATGACAAACACTTCATTTTAAACAGAGGACAATGAGTGGGGACCAAAGGCTGTGTGGGAGGCGTGTTGTGTTTAGAGCCCCGAGACATTCCGAGGTTGGTGGAATATTTATGTTTGGTTCATAACAGAGTGGCTTTTCCTTTGTGGGGCTTGAATCATGCTGCATCCCAGTGAAATTACCGGGTAATGAATGGGAGGGGCTCTAAATTCCTTCAGAGTAAAAGGGGAAGATGTTCCCCTTTTTTCACTTTCCATGTGGCAGTTGTACCTTAATCTGCTTTTAGGAACAGCTGTTGTAACAGATGTTCATTTTAGATGGTATAGTTTTCGTGTGTGTGTGTGTGTGTGTGTGCGTGCGTGCGCGTGTGAGGTTTTTTTTTTTTTTTTTTTTTCTGGTAGTGTACCTAGAAAAATTCTTTTCAGGAAGAGATGTTTATGAAAACCCAGATCTTTTTTCTAGTGCAAATAGGCTACCATCTGTGTAGTACCTTCACACTGTCACCCACACTGCTGCACACCTTCCAAGGGCATGGTCCTCTGCTCCATGTTCTGTGTGATTTTGCATGCAGCTAACACCCCTTCCTTGCCTCATGAGTCTCCCAATGCAGGCTTATCGCTAATGGGATGGTCACCAGTCAACAGAGAGGGTCTAATAGAAAAAGAAAGATGGCCTCACAACTAGCAGTATTAGACTTAAAACCAGGAGCAGCCGAAGATTGCTCTTCCTACTTATCCACACTACTCATTCTGGGGCCTGGGCTCCACAGAGAGTCATTACAACTATGAAATCACAGATTTCATGCTGGCGAATCCTGGTCTTGGTTGGTGCAGAAGCAAATACTTTTATCGGGAAAAAAAGTTATTTCTCTCATTACATAAACATGTAACATGGATATGTGTAACATTTACAAAATATGCATTTCTGTATGTAAAAAAAAAGAGACACAACACTGAAATAATGGTTTTCACTGACCTAAAAGTCTGACCTTCATTGAAAGGGCAGACCCTCAGGAAGAAGTGCCCCTTCCAACTTCTGTTTTCCATTTATCTGTGATCTGAAAGGAGAAATTCCTTGCTGAAGAGTGAACTCTTGGGATCACCACTTACCCAATCATCACTGTTCTAAAAGTCTTCACGCTGTTGTAAAACCACAGGTACCATTCCCATATGTGAACAGTGTTGAGGCTCCAAGAAGATATGCCTCATGTCAGCCCTGCGACAGAAGGAATTCCAGTTGAGGTAAGTTACAAGTGCATGTACCGGGTCACTACTCAGTTCTGTAGTTTGGTTGATAAATGCTCAATAAGAATCTCCTGCAAGACATGCTTTTTAGGATTCTCCTGGCAAGACTTCCTCTGTTGTAACTATCTGCTATCTTACTACTCTTCATTGTAATAAGTAATTTGCATACATGATAAACAAAATTGGAATATAAATTAATACTGCTATTACCTTATTTACCAGCTTCCATGAATGCCTTTTGACTCTCCATTTGAAGAGTTAGGAAAGGGACGTACTACTCTAACTTCTATTGTCTCTTCCTGGTACACATTACCAATATTGTTCTTTTTGAATGGCCATTGTTCATAAAATTTAAGTTCTGAAATTGTAATCTCTATGGTTGTCTTGGTTTTAGTCCTAAATGGGTTCTGTCCTCAAGGCAGCCTTTTTGATCTAGCTTTTTAAAATTGTCTCTTGGATGATTGGGGTTTGGTCTTCCAATATTTCTTCAAAAGGGCTCACCACAATTATTTTCTTGAGTTCTTAAAATTGAAAAGCATTTGCCTTTTTACTCGAATGACCATGTGAAGTGTAGAATTCTTGAGTCACACTTGACATCTCAGAAGACTTTTTACTTTACACACTGACTTCGAGTTGACTTTTTCCCTTGTATGATTTGATCTATATCCGTTTTTAACTTAGTCTATATTTTGATCAGTAGTTTCAAGTGTTTTATATCAGAACAGCTTCATGAATTGGCTTTGAATATAATCATATCTTTTCTTCTTATTGGGCTTATCCAGAGATGCCTATTATTTAGAAGTTGGATCCCTTTTGTTTTCCTCAGCTATGTTTTTATTTACTCAATTTCACTCTTTTCCCCCCAAGCTCATTTTACTTGGTTTCCTCAACTCTACTCTCTCACTGTCTTCTCTTCCTCTTCCAACATTGCCTCATGTCTAAGCTCACTTTATTTATGTGATTTTGAAACTTTGCTCACAACCCAGGCCCCCCAGCCCAGTCCATGTCTTTAGGATGTGTTTATAAATGATTTCTGAAGAACTGATTAGGGACCCACTCTTTCACTCCATTTTCCTTAACCTGAGCCTCCTTCCTTGTCACAACATGATGGACTCATCAAGCTCCTTTCTCTCGTTCTTTCCCCTTTTACATTTGCTCACATAACTTGCATAGCCAACTGACTAACCAGAAGCAAGCTCTTCACACTTTTACCCTCTACCCTGCCCCCTTGATCATCTGTTTCTTTGCTTACTTTCTAGAAAATACTTTCGTCTAAATGTGTCTGTCTCCCTTCACTAATACATTCTGTGTTTTTACACTGTTCCCACCTCACTGTAAAGAAGCCCATTATCAACAAAGAATAAGTAACCTTGGGAATTCAAGGGATTAACCCTGAGGGGTTTGACCTCATGCATGCAATTTCCTTGAAGTCCAGAGTTTTATCTTAAAAAGAAAGCAATATTTTTGTTCAATTCCATGACTTCTGTGTTTCTTTTAAATGTTTATGGGAAGTGGTCCAAACTATTTGGCTATCATTACTTAATTCTCTCACCTTACCTCCAATTTTTGAGTAAAACTGAAGCTTCAAAGAGATAAGCCGTAATAATAATGAGGTTTCAAGTACTTTCTAGCATGCCAGTGGGGATCCTCAGGGGTGTGAGGATCTCAGCCATGAATCAACCACATGTTAAAATGGACCCCCCATTTGCATCTTTGAATCTCTGGCCTCTGGCACAGTACCAGGTACATATTTGTCTTTCCATAATTATTTATAGAATTGGCCAGAACTGAAGTGGAGAGATTTCTTCTCCACATTCAATAGACCACTGCCTATTTTAGCTTATTCACAGTGCCTTCTGGCTGAAATGCAATTGTTCCTTGTGCTGAAGGAAGGATCAAGGTGAAGCCTTAAGGAATCAACTGTAATGTGTGTTTATACTGTGATCATCAAGGCTCAGCTCTTGAAATAGTTGTTTCTTGTCATCCCCTCCAGCCTCAAGGAGTGCAGACATTTTTCTTGAGCCTTAATGGAGGAGTCCAGGGAACTGTGTCAGAACACAGGCCCTGCAAACAAACTGTCTGATTGCAAACCCTGGTATCACCCTTGGTAGTTGTGTGTCCATGGGCTTGTTCATGGACCTGTCAATTCTTCCTTTTCCTCGTCTGTTATCTGGGGATAAAAAGAATATCTGCCCCATCAGATCATTGAGAGGAACACACGATGCTATGTGTGAAAGTGTTCAACATCAATCCCGAGACAAAATATGCCCTCATTAAATGACAGCTGTTCTTACTACTAAATGGTTGGTTGAAGGCGTAGAGGTTGTAGCATGAGTCCAAAACATTTTGTTTAAAAATACTTTGAAAATGTGACCCCAAGACTAGTTAGCAGCTCTAGACAATAAGTAACTGCCTTTGTGTGAAACTCCATAATCCCCACAATGCATATAACAATTAAAAATCATTTTCCGGGGCGCCTGGGTGGCTCAGTCGGTTAAGCGTCTGACTTTGGCTCAGGTCATGGTCTCACAGTTCGTGGGTTCGAGCCCCACGTCAGGCTCTATGCTGACAGCTCAGAGACTGGAGCCTGCTTCTAATTCTGTGTCTCCCTTTCTCTCTGACCCTCTCCTGCTCACGCTGCCTCTCTCTCAGAAATAAATAAAACATTTAAAAAAATAATTTCCCATTTCCCCCCTATACACATACATATGCACTGTCACCCAGAAATGGTAAAATAGAGGAGGAAAGTGTTGCCTACAGATCTTGTGCTGTAGTCATTTCTCACCCTTACTTCTAAAGCCTGAACTTCCCTGACAGCTTTGTGTGCATGGAGTGCTTAACCACCTACCTCAGAATAGGATAGAAAGTAACCATGGACCCCCACTGAGCTTTAGAAGTTAGCTTTTGAGTTTTCCCATATAGCAAGATTGCCCTGGTTGACAAACATAAGGAGCCCAGAAGTGTCTCCTACTAACAGATTCCCCCATTCTTCCATATGTCCGGGGAGAACCCAGTGCTATCTAGGAATTCCAGAATTAGAACAAGCCATTGAGAATGTCATGTTTAAGGGTAGGCAGGCTGCTGACTAGTTATTTTCCTAACATCTTCCCATCCTTTGGCATCTACTCCAAGAAACGCCAGCCAGAGCTCTCCAATTAGCTACCATATGGATAGCATCTATAAGAAAACAATGTATAATCTATATCAGTTACGTGTTCTGATGAACACAATTTCATGGCCAGGAAAGGGTAATAAGGATGTAGATTTGTCACACTGTCTTCTTAAAAAGTTACCAGGCCACCTTACACTACAGAGTCTATTATTTCACAGTACATTTTTACTCTGATGTGATTTAAAGACCCATGTGTTTACCGATTGATTTGGTCAAGAGTCAGAAACATTTAATGGGCAGAATAAGAAAGTTCTCCATTTGGGAAAAGTATTTATGGTTTTGGAATTCCTGCAGAGGAAGTCCAGATGAGGCTCAAAGTCCAAGGCATAAAGTGATTATCATGACCTTATTTTCCAAAGCCATTCCCACAAGGTTAAATGCTTCACATGCCCTTTGTTCAGAGTCCACATTTCTAAGAGAAACATATTTGAGACAGACGATGTGGGGCCATGCTGGGGTCCTCCAACCCAGAACTAAAGATCACACCCAGGTAGGGACTAACGAGATCTCTAATGGACTGGCGAAAAGTATAGGGTCCAATGAATTTATTCTGTGTTTGTGACCAGAAGTGACATTAACAATGGCTGGCTCAGTCGGTTGAGGGTCAAACTTCAGCTCAGGTCATCATCTATGAACTATGAGTTCAAGCCCCACATTTGGCTAGCTGCTGTTAGCACAGAGCCTGCTTCAGATTCTCTGTACCCCCTTCTCTCTGCCCCTCCCCAATAACATTCTCTCTGTCTCAAAAATAAATCAACATTAAAAAAAGAAGAAGTGGGAAGCTTATATAAAATGGCTTAGGGGCGCCTGGGTGGTTCAGTTAGTTAAGTGTTTGACTTTGGCTCAGGTCACGATTGTGAGTTCAAGCCCTGCCTCAGGCTCTGTGTTGGCAGTGTGGAGCCTGCTTGGGGTTCTCTCTCTCTCTCTCTCTCTCTCTGCCCTTCCCCCATTTGTGCTCTCTTTCTGTCTGAAAATAAATAAATAATCTTAAAAAAAAGTAAGCACAATGGCTAAAAAGCTCTGGCTTCAAAACTCTCAGGAAACTTTTTGTCTTAACAAATCTTATACCTCTAGTTTTATCAGAATCCTGTGACTTCTCTGGAGAGAATAGCTGCTGCGAAACAGTCAGAGTCTGATACAAGACTTTATGCTGGGGTCCAAATGACCCAAATACTAAGTCCTGTGTAGACAGTAGGGTCTTTGCTGTCTCATGCTTCACCGTCCATCCTGTTGAGTTAGGGCCTTCACGTGGTCTTCTCCATGGCCAGGTCAAGATGCTCATCTTCCATTAGCTAGAGGGCAGAATTCTCTAAATTGTTGCTATCTACCCTGAACAAGAACGATAGCTCAAACCGTCTCTCCTTGAGGAAATAATTGAGCTGCTAGATGCACTAATCCAGATAGCTCCAACTATGTCAACAGTGGATGAGAAAAAGTGTTCAATTCTTAACATTTGAGGCATTAGAGCAGATCTCAGCTCCCAACAAGGGCATTGGTTTTTGTCTTGATCTTTCCTCCTTCAATGTTTACTTAACGAAAAGAATCCTCTCTGTGTGTCTCTGTATCTCTGTCTCTCTGTCTCTCTGTCTCTCTCTCTCTCTCTCTCTCACACACACACACACACACACTCTCTCTCTCTCTCTCTCTCTCTCTGGTTTGTTGATTTAAGGAGAATTAAAAATAACTTGGTTACCAAAGTCTGAGAGGATTATACCACAAAAGAAAGCCTAGCAGAGTCAACAGGCTCTACAGCTAGTCAGCAACTTTGAATTCCAGATTCTCTCTTCCTTAACTGTGTGAGCTTTGCCCAGCTAATGAATGTATTATTTTCTCATTCACAAAACGATGATGATGATGATTATGATGATGATGTTGATGATGATGATGGAACTTTCTTCCTGGAGTTGTAGTGAGAATTACGTATGTAAAGACTTTACAACAATGATCAACACATACTAAGGGATAGTTTGTGGTTTTAGGAAGTCCCCACATATAATACCACTTTCCCTATCCAAGTTCTGAGCAAATGAAGAGGTAAATGAAAGAGTAAGAGACTAAAACATCATTTTGGTTACTTTGTAAAGTCAGTCCTAACTATAACTTAGAGCCAGAGGGACTGTGGGCTGCACCACAGAATTAAGCTAAGTTTCTCACTCATTCCAGACATATGTGGACCACTCCCAACATGGGGGCTCAGAGAGACAGAGACAAAGAGAGACAGAGAGGGAGAGAGTTGGACTATGCCTCTCTTGGAAAGGGTAAGGGAAGGGGCAAGAAGATTTGGGGGAAAATCTATCTTTCTAGAAGGTCAGGGAATGGGAACAAGCTTCCCTCTGCCAACATGCTCATTTGTTGTGAACAGTTATAATTAAACTGTGGACATTTCATACTTGACCTGTATCATTATGTAGTTGACCTGGGACATAGGAGACCCTCAATAAATGTTTCTGAAGGAATGAAGGAAGGAGTGCTATGTCTTTGCTATTTGGTTTTTATTAAAAATCATCTCCAAGGAGACTATAAATAACTTGCCAACTCTTCTGTGAAACTTCCCTGCCAGTCCTGGCGTTCATTTTTACTTTCTGCTCAACTCTCAAACAGCCTCTGCAGAGCTCACTTGGTCCTTAGCACAGGCAACCTGAATTTGTATAGATTTTATATTCTGGTTCCTTCTCTCTGCCCATGTTGTCCCCCCAGGTTCTTCAGCACCCTGCACACTGTGGGATTCACACCATGTCCTCAGATTTCGTGACATTTCCCGCTCTGTGCAGAGGGCAGAGGAGTGGAAAATCCAATGATAGCAGGTCACCAAATGAATATTCTCCTCCATGGTATAGGTGAATAGCAAAGCAGGGAGAGGAAATGAAGAGGGGGATTGCAACGCTAAGAATAAGGGCTTTGCTGGTTATATTATTTAAAAAATATGTGCCTTGCTGAGTTTCCGCTGGGAGCTAGTCTGTATACTAGGCAGAGAAGACACCAAGATGAGCAACACACGCAATCTAGGTCCTGCCCTCAAGGGGCTGGTGGCCCAGCATTGTGGTTTCCAACCTTGCTTTTGCTGACATAGATAGGAACCTGTGCAGTGAGCCCTCCTACTGGGTGACCCAAATGTGTCCCCTCCCTTCTGGCCCTTTCTGAACATCACTGAGTCCATCACGCATACACACTTGACTGGAATGCTAGGCAGGCGTGATAAACACTACACCACATGGGTAAACGTGGCCCTCTGTGAGCACTGAGAAGGAAGCAGGAGATCATCATTCAAGCCAGACATTGCATAAAGAGTATGAGATAGGTGGAGGGGCGCCTGGGTGGCTTAGTCGGTTAAGCGTCCGACTTTCGCTTGGGTCATGATCTCGTGGTTTGTGGGTTCGAGCCCCGCGTCGGGCTCTGTGCTGACTGCCAGCTCAGAGCCTGCAGCCTGTTTCAGAGTCTGTGACTCCCTCTCTCTCTGACCCTCCCCTGCTCACGCTGTCTCTCTCTCTATCCTAGAAATAAATTTAAAAAATTAAAAAAAAAAAAAGAGTATGAGACAGGTGGAGTACAGGAAGGGCATTCCAAGCCGGGGAGATGGCTTGAGGAAAGGCAGAGCTGTGAATGTCACCTGGTGTGTCCAGGAAGAGCTAGCATCCTATGTCCCATGCAAGGAGGGTTGCCAGATTTAGCAAATAAAAATAACAGATTTCCTCTTCAATTGGGGCAGACTTATATTTAAGAGGTAGTCATTAATTATCTGACACTCAAATTTAACGAGGCATCTTGCGTCTTACCTGCCACCCCTTCCTGATGCATGGGGCCTCTGGGCACACATCCTGGCTGCTCTGAGGTGCACAGCTGGACTGACAGCCTTGGACAATTGCACAGACACCAGCTCAAGGCAGTTCTGCTCCATCAATCTTGGGAAATTTGCCTGATTGTTTTCTGTCTTCGTTTTAAAATTATTATTAGGGAAAAAGAAAAGAAAAGCATTGCCAAAGATGGACATTTCAAATCTCTCTGGGGTGAAATTGTACTACAAGTCCTGCTGTATCGAGTACTGGGGACTATTTGTAAAAGGAAATGCGAAGGATGCTACCTGGGAAGTATGGACGTTTTCACCCTGTGGAGCAAGGCTTTTGACGCTCTCGCCCTCTAGCGGCTGAATGCCTAAACAGGGATTTGAGGTCCCACTTCCTTCCCTTGGGACTGCGCTGTTGTTTTGACTCTCAGTAAGTGAAGTAATTAAGAAAGACACAAGATGGTCCAAGTGCAGGTGCAGGTAGATCCTAAACCCAGCCTGAGAGGCATTTGAGCCCAGGAAAGAGATGTAGAATGCTGCGCTGCTCTTCTGTGACCTCTTACTTCTTCACGATGCCCTGGGGCAAGTCTCCAGGTCCCAGGGGACTGTTTCGGCCCCCGGTTGCCTTGACCTTCATTTATTTATCCACCAAATATTCCTGGAGTGCCAACTCTGGGCCAGGCACCTGTGCTGGGTGCTGGGCTTAACACATAACACGTAACACATTTAGAGGAGCCTGAGTGGCTCAGTCTGTTAAGCTTGGGACTCTTGATCTCTGATCAGGTCATGATCTCATGGTTCATGAGATCCAGCCCTGCATCAGGCTCTACGATGACCTTGCAGGACCTGCTTGGGACTCTCCCTCTCCCTCTCTCTCTGCCCTTCCCCCACTCACATTCGCACTGTCCCTCTCTCTCAAAAATAAATTAGTAAACTTTAAAAAAAAATTACAACTTATTTCATCATGATTTGGAGTTAAACCAAGGACTTTGCAGAATTCAAGAAATTGTACCCAAAAAAAAGAACTCGTTGCTAGTCACAGGAATTTTAGAATCACTTTAAAAGGGTCTACATGAGTAATACATTTTTTTTCTATGACATCCTTGCTTTATAACTCACACATATGGTGTCCCTTTGATAAATGGTCGTTGGACTTCTTGACAACTATTTATAATTTCGCACATAGTCAGCAATCAGATTGTATATAATACAAAATTGATGCCATGTGATGTGCCTAGAGCCATTCTAAACTTTATGAAAAAAGAAGGATTTGGCAAAACATTGAATTCCTTCCATTTTCCTAGAATAGGCAATGCTGTGCCCGACATTGGAACACCATACCGACCGACACCTATTAGGGCAATGAAGTTGTTTTGGAAATAGTCGGTTCTGTTTGTGGCAGTACTGACCAAACTAAATCTGTCTAAAAACCTCAGTGGCCTGCTGATGTGCCATCTGCAGCTGTTTAGCCACAAATAGCATCTTCCCAACTTCTGCTACCCATGTCCTACTAATCTGCACACCGTCCAATCTTACCTCCTATGTGTTTTGCAAGTCTTCCTCGTCTTTTTATCTTTGCTAACTCCTTAGTTCGGACTCTCACATCTTTTTTTCCTAAACTATGATATTAGACACTTGCGTGTAGTCCCCTTTCCTGCTTCTTTCAACTCCATTCTCCACCTAGTTAATCTAAAACACAAATCTGACCATGTGATGGCTGTTTTCCTTCCTGTGCATGCCTCCACAGTGCTGGGACAAAGTTCAAGATTTTTGTGCGTTGAATGCATGGGACTGCCACCTGTCCAGCCGCATCCACCACCCCTCCATCATCCTTCTCACCACTTCCCTGCATGGGGCCGGCAGGTGCTCTCAGCTGGTTTGTGGATCTGTTAAATGACTGTCCAAACCCATAAATCTAGCTTTGCGCTATCTTGGTTTTCGTTTTCCCCTTTGTAAAACCAGAGCCCAGAGGAGACCAGATCTCATTCTAAACATGTTGTGAATCTGTATCAACTGGGTTTTAAGAGTCCCATTATCAGTGAGTAATATGTTTATCAGATTCCAGAAGCTCACTTCCCATGCCTCACCCCCTGTGCCTCAGTTGTGTCGCATTCCCTGGGTAATTCAGTTTGGGTGCCCAGTGTTGTGTCCATTGGATTTTGACCTCAACATAGAGTAGAAATACCTTGGTTACAAGGAACTATTCATTCATTTGTTCATTTGTTCATTCATTTGTGCATTCATTCATTCATTCATTCATTCATTCATTCATGAACTGTTACTGATGGGGCAAGAGTGAGGAGCCTCAGTCTTTCTGAAGGAGCAAGATCCTCTCTGGCAGATGCTTCCTACATGAAAACAAAGTTTCTATACCTTTTAACTTTCCCAACCAGCCTTGCAAACCTAATGCCACTGGGCATGCCTCGTCCAGATCTATTCTTGATGTGTCTATTATGTTTGTTTTCATTCAGAGCGATGCAGACATTGAATAAAAGTGCCAAAATAAATTCCCCAGGACGTGGAGAGGAAATGTCACTGTGTAGGAGTGAAGTGATGAATATTAAGGGGTCTTGCTCATCTGGCCAGCAATGGCTGGGCTTTCTCCCTGTGTCCAACAGCTTTAGTTATACAGCTGGATCCCTTAGAGATCATGTCCCACTTGGGGATAGTAGATGGTGATTGATCATGTTTTGACCGAGATGGGTTCTCTTACTACACTTCTGTGGCACTTACGATGTGCCAGGCACTGTCTCCATTAATCCTCTGGGCAACCCTCTGGGAGACATTTTTTTAAAGAGCACATGCATGTGGGTGCAAGCAGGGTAGGGGCGGCGAGAGAGGGAGAGAGGGAATCCCAACCAGATCTGTGCTGTCAGTGTGGACCCCGACCGGACTCAGTCCCATGAACCATGAGATCATGACCTGAGCCAAGATCAAGAGTGGGACACTCAGCCAACTGAGCTACCCAGGCACCCCAAAGTAAGTTATTATTCTTATTTCCATTTTAGAAGAAAACTAAAACACCTTGCCCAAAGGTGCACAGCAGGAGAGTAGTGGAGCAAAGAGTAAGGCTTGGACTTCAGAGTATGTGTTCCCTTGACACGGATACGCTTTAGGAAATTTTAGCAGCTCCAGGTGCCTAACCCATGTTCTTCCCTTGACCTTAAAGCTGTAGCCCTGTCTATGCAGTCAGTATTTGTACAGAAGAACAGCAGAATACACATTGGTAACCCTCTTCTCCCTGCCATTAGTGATGTTGGGGTGGGGGATGGCAGGGCTGCTTGGGGTCCCCAACAGGGGTCCCCCCACCTTACTGACCTGAGCCTAGCTTTTCAGCAAGCTGTAGTAGAACTGAGATGGAATGTTATAATTGAGAGGAATGTCTGAGCTTCTCTAGCCTAAAGCCTTCATTTTACAGATGAGAAACCCCAGGGCCTAGAGAGGTTAAATAACCACTCATCCAAGATCACACAGCTCAAGAGTGAGCGTGCGGTTGCTTCTGCACAAATTGAGGACCTGAGTGAACCAGCACTCTGTTAATTCTTAGTTTCCTGCCTCTGTTTTGTCGTCTTTTGAGTTTTTAGCTCACTGGGTGACATTGGCTGTTGATTTTTTCCTCCTATCGGATAAACGTAGATGCTGGCTTCATCATCTATATGGCTTCTGTGGAATAGTGACTCAGGCGTGTGTGTCATGGATAAGCTTTAACTTGGGAGAATATTTAAAGGGGGGTGGCTGGTCACCGGACACCTGTTCTTGTGAGCAAATACAGGGAGAAGGTGGGTAGGAGTAATGGAGGGACATCGTCCATGACCCCCAGCAGACACATACCATGAAATTCAGTACATTCATCACAGCTCCTAACTAAGTACTCAGCTGCTCATTCCCCCACCCCCCCACTCAGTGCAGCCCTCACTGTGCTGACAGAATCACGTCTCTAAACTACAGATTTGGTCCATTCCGTCTTTGTCGCCTACCAGATACAATTTAAACTTCTCATTTGAGGGGCTCTTGGGTGTCTTGGTTGGTTAGGCATCCAACTATGGTTCAGGTCATGGTCTCACGGTTTGAGTTTGAGTCCCACATTGGGCTCTCTGCTGTCAGCGTGAACCCCGCTTTGGATCCTCTGTTCTCTTCCTTCATCGCCTACCACCCCCCACCAGCTCATGTGTGCATGTGCTCTCCCTCTCAAAAATAAATAAGCATTTAAAAATAAAATAAAATAAACTTCTCATTTGAAATGCCAGAATCCTCAAAATTGGCCCTTCCTGATTTTATCAGTCTTCTGCCAACACTGATCCCCATGATTAATTTTTTTAACTTTCTGCTAGCATTTGCCACCACTACCCACGCCTCACAGCCCAGACCACACAGAACCCACTCATACTCTCTCAAGGCATTGGCCATGGCCAACTTGGGGTTCCTTGGGTTGAAACGTTCCTTCCCCAGTGACTCACCTGCTGAAACTTTATTCCTTCCCTGAGACCACACATTGCCTTGACTCCCAAGCCTTTCTTGTTCTTGACCGATGTGACTCTTCCTCTGTCTATGCTTTATGTCTATATCTCGACTAGAGCTCTATTCTTTTTTTCCTTAACTAAGTGAACATAGACATTATCTTCGTAGTCCGCGTGGTGTCATCATTCCCTCATTGAGCCCACCAGGCAAAAAGCATTTACTCAGAATCTCAGTGTGCCCAAGGCTGTGTTAGGGCTCAGGTCCCAAAATGACTAAAACTGGTCTTCCTCCTTTGTGACCTCCTTCCTCTCTTGATCTCATGAGAGAGGCTCACATTTAAGCAAATACATACCTTGCAGTGGGTATCCCTTCACAAATCTATGGCTTGTCTTCTTGATACCAGCACCCTTAGCATCCCCCAATGGGAAATTAGTGCTCAATATATTTTTTAAAATATTTTAATTTTAAGTAATGTCAGCACCCAAAGTGGGGCTTAAACTCACAACCCTGAGATCAAGAGTTGCACGTGGCACCAACTGAGCCAGCCGGGCAGCCCTGTGCTCAATATTTTTTTGAAAAAATGAAAGGGTGAGTGAATGAGGAGATGGATGGGTTGGTTACCAACAGTAAACCTATACTCTCCAAACTGAGGTGTCTTATGAAGCAATTGTATGAATGACAAGAACAAAATATTTTAGCTTTTAAAAATAGTTATGGGGGCACCTGGGTGGCTCAGTCGTTTAAGCATTTGACTTTGGCTCAGGTCATGATCTCACAGTTTGTGAACTGAAGCCTCACAGTGTGCTCTGTGGTGACAGCCCAGAAACGGCTTTGGATCCACTGTTCCCCTTTCTCTGCCCTTCCCCCATGCTCTCTCTTTTTCAAAAATAAATAAACACTAAAAAATAATTAAAAAATAAAAATAGTTATGTATTTACTATCTGTAGAAAAGTCAGAATATATAGCATTGTTTCATCAAACCCATAATTTTAACAATATTATCAAGGAGGTAAATCTTTTCAAGGGAGTCAACACTAATATAGAGAGTAATAATTTGATGGCAGAAAACAAATTGCTGAAGTTTGAGAAACATTGACTGAACAAGGTAATTTTCACTATTTCCTTTCCCTTGGGTATTTTTTTTTCTGTTTCCTGAATCCAGTCTACACTAATTTATCTTTGGAATTTTTAGAATCTCTTGATATAACTCATTTTACTATAAAAACCTGCAATTGAGGACAATTATGAACTATTTAGTTTACATTTTGAAAAACATAGGGGTGCTTGGGTGGCTCATTCCGGTGAGTGTCTGACTCCTGATTTCAACTCAGGCCTGTGATCCTAGGGGACCAGGGGATTGTGGGATCAAGCCCCATGTCAGGCTCTATGCTGAGCATGAAGCCTGCTTGGGATTCTCTTTCTCCGTCCCTCCCTACCCAACTCGCACGTGAGCACACACACTTTCTCTGTCTCATAAACAGACAAACAAATAAATCTTGAGAAAGATGGGACCAAGAACATTGTGTTTTGAAGATGAACCAAACTACATTTATTTAGCTCAGAAATGATTCTGTAAACTCTCCCCTTGAGTGTCCTGATTTTTCGCAGGATGTGACCTGCTCTGATGACAAGGCATAGCCTTACCCACAAGTTGGGTTATTATTCATATGATGAAGTAGGAGGATTAGGAAATGGCTTTCCCAGGCATCCTGAGCAGCTGGACATGATCCTTGACATTTAGGATAAGCAGTAGCTACTCTGGGAAACCACCAGAAATCTGTCTTTGTCCCTCTCATTCAGCTGCTCTCTCCTTGCCTGCTTCTTTCCTGTAGCTGCTACTGCTCTCCTACTCAAACACACACTCACTCTCTCCCCTCCCCATCCCTTTCTTTTGCAGCTTCTTGGTTTTGCCTGTTAATGACCATGGGGCTTCTCTTTGCCCAGCCATATTGCCTGAATCTGGGTGACCACCTGAACTCAGGTCTCCCAGAATTCTCCCGGTTTTCGCATGGAAATTTGTACATCCTGGAGCACCTGGGTGGCTCACTTGTTTGAGCCTCGAACTTAGTCTCAGGTCATGATCTCAAGGCTTAAGGCTTGTCACTCATGAGTCGAGCTCACTGCTGTCAGTGTTAAACCTGCCTCAGAAAACTCTGTCCCCTCCTTCTCTTATATCCCTCCCCCATTCATGCTCGTTCTCTCACTCTCTTTCTCTCTCTCAAAAACAAATAAACATTAAAAAAAAAAAAACCCAGAAATTTCTGCAGTCTGGGATCACCCAAAGTCCTGGGCAAACCTAGCCAGTTGGTCACCCTAACTCCTTTTTCTCTCTACCTCATTCAAATTCTGTAGGAAAGAAGAAGGAAGATCTCACTGGATCTCTGAGCTCCTCTCCAGCCCAGAGCTCCCTGAACTCATGACAGGGGGCACCCCAAGCCACTCCCTACTGACTTGGGGTGGCACAGAGGAGTTCCCAGCTGCCTTCTTCGGAAGGGGCTTGCGAGCAGGCTACACTGGGGAGATTAGCCACTCCTCGCTGGGCTACTTCACTACACCAGTTTGCATTTATCAGGGTCTTGGGTTCTGACGCACATGGATGGGCTTGGGGTGTGTAGGGAAGGAGGGAGGTGGTGGGGGGGGAGGGGAGCAGGTAGAAACTGCTTATCATTTTATTCTTTCATGAATTCAATCACTTCGTACAAATTAGACTCCCCATACATAGAGTGTTGTGGAAAACCTGGTCCACCCTCTAGGTAAATATTTTACCCCACTAAACCTTGCCCAGTTGAGAGACTGTAAACTTTGGGAAAGAATGGGTTTCAAAAGCAAAACAGTATAATTGGGGAAACAAAACTTTAAGGTCTTGTAGCACATGGGGAGGGACTCATGACTCACTGGGGGCTGGGGACAAGCAGAGCCACAGGACAGCTGGTAAACACCCCAGGTCTTCCTCCTTCTCCCACTGGGCTCCTGAAGTTAGGTCCTTCATTATTAAGACTATTTTTTTCCATTTGCAATAAACACACTTGTACCCTCTCCTCAAATCCTGGGGACTGCGGTGGGGGAGAGAAGATCAGTGTAAAAATACTTAAGTTCTGGAACACATGATTGGTTTTCAAGAACTGACTAAAACTTTTTTTTAAATTTTTTTTAATGTTTTATTTATTTCTGAGAAAGAGAGAATGAGACAGTGTGAACAGAGGAGGGTCAGAGAGAGAGGGAGACACAGAATCTGACATAGACTCCAGGCTCTGAGCTGGCTGTCAGCAGCCCCACTCTGGAACCCATGAACCGTGAGATCATGACCTGAGCTGAAGTCGGACACTCAACCAACTGAGCCACCCAGGCGCCCCAAGAACTGACTGTAAAACTTGAGGGTGAGCCAGCACAATGGAGAAGCTGGAGAGGGGCCCGCCCTCCACACACCTCTGTGCCCCCATAGCTCCTGAGCCCCCAGAGTGCAGAGTTAGCCTCCCCAGGGCAGGGTGGGGGAGGGGGAAACAGGAGGGCATTTGAACCACCCTTTGCTTCCTTGGTGTCCATGCCTATTACTTTCTAAAACTAAGAACTGATGGAGATGCGAAACAAACAAACAAAACTCTAGGTGCATTACTGAAACAAAGTCTGCATGAGTGATTATGTGGCGGAGAAGCAGATCGGTACATTCAGTCCAGTTTCAACGTTTCCCCTGTCTGGTAGGGAAGGCGAGGAGCTCTGAGTTCTGGAGGTGGGGACGTGGAGTGCAGTAGGAACAATCCCCCTGCAGGCCCCTGGGAGGCATGTCTCAGACCTCTCTCTTGCTGTACCCCCATCACCCTACCCTTGGGCAGCATCCCAACCCCACCAGCCTACATGACCATACCTGTACCCCCACTCACCTCACAGGCTCTTCCCCTTCTCAGACCGTATCTGGGCTCCTCTCCATCATCTCTGATGGCCGGTGCCAGCCTCACATGCAGGGGGAAGCCATGTCCCACCTGGGATGTCCTTGGCATTATAGAACCACACAGGCAGATACATCACAGCACACACCGGCCTCCGTGTGCTGTACAGAGAAGCCCCCCAGATGATATGAGACCCAATTCTGTGATTGAGGGGAGAGGGATTTTAGAAAATAGATATACTCTCCCCTGTACCAATTCTGACATTATTCTCCATTTCTTTTCTTTTTTAATTAATTAATTTATTCTTGAGAGAGAGAGAGAGCGTGCGTGAGTGCACTGCATGCACTCATGTGGCCATTAATGGGGAGGTGCAGAGAGAGAGAATCCCAAACAGGCTCCCCACTGTCAGTGCACAGAGCCCGATGCTGGGCTTGAACCCATGAACCGTGAGATCATGACCTGAGCCGAAATTAAGAGTCAGACACTTAACCAACAGAGCCACCCAGGCCCGCCTGTTCGCCATCTTGATATAGCAAAAAGAACGAGAATAATTGAGGGGTCCCTCAGGGCAGTTGTGAGACAAGGTAAAAGATCCTAAGTGTTAAACAAATTCAGCAGCGTGATGGCTGACTCGGGGGCTGGACTGGCATTAACTCTCCAGGTCTCAGTTTGCTCATCTGCAAAATGGGGGAGGGAATAGAAGCTAACCCTTGACCTACTTGTCTGGCCCTGTGATTGGTTCCCCGTAGTACTTCCTCTCCCCACAGCTCACTGCAGCTTCTCAGGGCATGAGGAGAAGGCCAAGAGAAGAAGTAGGCCAGGGAAATGCCTTCCCAGGGGGGTCTCACCGAATACTCTCTGATGAAAGGGTTCATAATGAACCCTTGAAGTGGGTACAGCAAGGAACAAGCAGGGTGCTTGTATCTGTGGGCATTCTTACATTTTCGTGGGTTCCACCTTTAGGAACTCAATAGAATATGTCAGGGTTTAGCCCGCGTGGAGATAGAAGGGGGGGCATATATACATTGCAATTTTCACTTACAAGTTGCCACCTGGAAGCCAGACTTGGTCCACTGTGACCACGCGAAGCAAAGCTGAGCGCTGTCTTCCTCATGATGTGCTGCACACATGCCAGTCCCTGGCTACTCTGCTCGGCAGACATGGTCTTTGCTTTCCAGTGTCTTCCAACTTAAAAGAGATAAAAGAAACCCCGATAAAAATGGACATCAATGGATTCTCTTGAAAAGAAAGCAAATATGCTTAAAGCATTAACACATTGGATCTAAGTGTAGTTCGTTTTCATAATTGCGTGAAGAATTTTATGGGGTAGGGAGAAAGGTTCCAGGATGTTGAAACAGAGAGAGACTCGAGCGGTGGAGGAGGCTTTGGGCCAACTCACTTCTTCTTGGCTGGCCAGGTCTCCTTGGAGCAGCTGGGATTTTAAGGACTCCAGTGAGATCAGGAAGATTGGTTACCCTCTGGAGAGAATGCTAGAGATATCAATGGTTACATGACCACATCTGTGAGATCTTCGCCCTGCACAGAGAAAGGAAAATTCTGTTTTGAGGGACGAATCCTACAGAATACGCTATAGTGGGATCTTTATTCTTCGATGTGACATGGTTGGTGGGGTGTGTAAAACGGCTCAGATGACGGCTCGCATTTAATTGATGCTTACATTTCTCTGGTGAGGTCGGTGTAGGGAAACTCATACGGCATTATTTGTGCTCATTTTTGCATTTGGAGAACCGAGGAGCACATGGGGCTTATCTTGGGCTATGCATGGGTGACCATCTGTCCTGCTTTGCCAGGGACAGTCGTGGTTTCTGCGTCTTGTCCTGGTGCAATTATTTATAGCGTCCCCTTTCCCTGCCACAAGTGCTCTGGTTTATATTTAAGTATAAGGTCACCCTAACCAGCTGACGCACTGCAGGCAAGAGCCAGATCGGAGAGCCCACATTTCCTTCACCAGATCGTCCATTTAAGCAAATGTTTTCCCAATTGTCACAAGTCTTTCATTTCTGAACTCCAGAGTGGCACTTGGGGTGTTCCTTCAGAAGGGCAATATGTAACATGTCAAGGGGGGCTCTGGTCGAAACATTTTTGGTTTGTTTATTTTTCACTTTATAAAGTTTGTTTTCTTTCCTGTTCAGTTACCAATGTCTTTGATGACTACATTTTATGGCTTCGGCTAGCATTAATTATTTCTTTCGTGCCCTCCTATCAAATCATCATAGGTGATCTCATGCTGAATAGCACATAAGCTTAAAAAAAAAGAATTTGAGGGATATTGGGGCAATTCTAGGAACGCTGGATTCTAGCAATGATTTCTTTCTTGAAGAACTCACATAAAGGAAGAGCTGACATGCTTTCCACAGCTCTGTAATTAAATAGGCCTGCTGAGAAGTCACACACAATAGTTTCCGATGGTTGTCAGTAATGTCCAGCATGGCGGATGTCTGTTTAAGTTGTGTTTTCAAATCCAACAGTGGCCCAGTTCTGCAGCCTCACCACTTGTCCTCATCACTTGTCTTTCCTTTCAAATGACACTTTTTGTGTGTGTTAGCTCATTTTGAGTCATGAATTGCCAACATATGGAGCCATTAAGCAAGAAATAGTCTTCTACCTTCCCTGGTTAACAGAAATGAAGTTGAGAATTCAGCCCCCTGGTATCATTATTGTAGCTCTCTATACGAGTGCGGGAAAATCACATTTCAAGTTCTTCCCGCTTTCCTTCTGCCTTTCACAGCAAATTTCAAAGTACGGCAGTAGGCAGATTGGTTTGTAATAGCAATTTTTAAACCTAGAAATTAAATTAAACCTAAAAGCACGGAGTGTTTCTAGTTCCAATAGGTCTTCTTCCAGAAAGAACACTTCCACAGTAACAGCAATGACAATAATAGTTTTGTTTCATGAAGATCTGAGTTACAGAGCGTATGGAGATTGCAGAAAACAGTTAGTATTTTCTGGAGCTGCCTCTCAGGGAAGCTGACAATTAGCAAAAAGGTCCTCGTAAGATCTGTGAGCTTTGGAGAGCGATGTACAGAATAGTCGTGCGACGGCATTAATATAGTGCTTTCTCAAATTGTTTTCAGTTCTTGTTCTCAAGGAGAAGGAACAAAGGGCCAGTAACTGGCCTGGTAGAAGCTTTCCCCATAGAATGGTCAGAAAGTTGAACTATTCAAAAGAACATGATTTACTGTAAATATGTGTCTAGATTTCAGGGCCCTTAATGATTCATGTTAATTATCTGCACTCGCAGTGCCTTTTTCCTTTGTGCATTCCACAGAGAGTTTTGCTGGGAGGAGTATCTACACTGGCCGCAGTCAGCTTTGCCTGTGGGGGAGGGGAGGGTCCCTGGCAGCTGGAACACGTGATGGGCAGAGGGGGTTCCTTGGGCTGCCTGGGAACTAACCAGAGTTTCGAACTGGTGGGAGACCTACCCCTATTTTGCCCAGTTGGGGATCAACAGGGCCTTGAAGGATGGCTCTCCCACTTTCCAAACAGCCCCAGGAAAGCAAAGCCTGCATGTAAAAATGAACCCCCCGCCCCGGCCTGAATTGAGCTAGCCAGAAAGGCTTCCCAGCAGGCAGGGGGAGGTTGGCTGGTATGGACTATGCTGTTGTCCCTTTCACCCTGGTGGTCTTGCCACTGTACGGCGTCAAGTGACAGGTAGGAAAAGGCTCTTCATGTTCCAAAGCAAGTCAGGTGAGAGCCCAGGGGCATCTGGTTTAGACTGACACTCTGGTGTGTCCCTCCCCACCGCCCCAATTGTTCCTGGCATTATTAATTTGAAGACAAATACGTAACAGCTACATAGGGATCAGGATAATCTGGATCTGGGGACCTGAACGTCCCTCTTCCCTGAACAGTTTGTATCTGAGCAAAGGGTAACTTTGCCCACAGGGAACAAGCACAGAAACTGTGTAAGATTAGTTCTTCCTGAGAGCAAGATTACCAGGTAATTCTGTTGCAGAGTCCTGGAGACCTTGAGCCCTGTCAACTGCCTGTATCCACGCTGCCAGGCAACTTTCTAGAAGATTCACCGCATCTTGGATTGCAAGAAAAATCCTGTCAGGAGTTTCAGGGTCTTTCTTTGCTTCTTCCCTTCCTCTGTGAGAATTTGGCTCACTCTCTGGCATGTCCATTTTTCCCTATATCCTTTGTCCTTAAGGGGTTTCCGCATCTTTTTTTGGTCCTAAATGGCCAAAATATGTCCCCCACGCTGCCAAAACACACAGGTGACTCAAGGTCAGAAACTGGAGAATAGGCCAGCCATTGTTCTGCACAAATTCTTGATCTAAATTAATCTAAAACCCTTGCCTGAATGACCCATTAAATTGCATCAAGATATGGTCAGTGAGCTACTCATTGTCTTCCTTTCCCCTCAAATGATGGGGCCACGACAGATTAAAATATCACAGTCTTTCTACTAGCGATTGTGTTGCTTTCAGATGCCTGAAATGGCAGAGCTAATGTTGCTTAGATTATTTTCCAATCCTATTTATTTATTTATTTATTTATGTGGACATTGTGCCTCCTCTTTTCACTTTCTGGGAAATTTGCCAGTTTTTCAAGGACTGGGTAAAGAACAAAATAAATATTTGTAGATAGTTTAAAAGGAGAATGAGTATGTTGGATGTAACTCTGCCCATACAAAGAAAAGCAATTTTATTGCCTCTCAGATATTTTTAAAATAATTAACTTGAGAGATTCGGAAGGTTGATTTTACTAGTTTACTTTTCAGGTTTGTGAGCAAGGGGTGTGTGTGTGTGTGTGTGTGTGTGTGTGTGTGTGTGTTTGAGGGAAAAGGGGAGGAGTCAAAGCCTAAGCAAATGGGTACAAACTCTTTTTAAAGTTCAGTTTAAGTGACTGATACTGACTGTGCGAAAAGTGAACAACCTCTTTGTTTGTGTTAATCAGGGTCTAAACAGTTATTGCCAGAAAGTGTTTACTTAACAACATTCAGCATGAACGCTTTCTTTCTTTCTTCCTTTTTTTTTTTTTTTTTAAAGGGATTTCACTCAAATTTGGGATGTTCGGCACTTGGCAATGTATTAATATGTATAGCAACCTACTTGAGAGGCTCATTCTGAGTCTGAGATGAAAGAAACCAGAGAACTGACTTCCAGTTCTCGCCCGTGATCCGATGTGAAATGTTTCCCTTCCCCGCCTGCGGGATCTCGGCCGTTTGCAGCGGTGCAAACAAGGCAGCCTGGGTCCGGGTCGGACAGCCCATCACCTGTTGGGGCCTCCGACGCGCGCGGCGCGGGGCTCGCCCCGGGCAGAGGCGGCGGGCGGCCCGGGAGCACGGGCTCTCCCCCCCACCCCCCTTCCTCCCGGACCAGTCGGCCGGGCGGGCGGACGGACGGACGGACGCGGGGACGCAGGCACGGAGGGACGGGGGCGGCCCGACGCTGGAATGCAGTTTTCTCCGGCGAGAGAGACTTTGCACCGGAGTGGAGAATAGTTTGGGGTGGGGTTTCGCACGGTCCCCTCCTCCCCCTCCCCCCGGGCCCCCTTCCAGGCGCTTTCTGGGAGCTTTCAGAACTGCGCTCTGAAGTTTAAAGAGCAGCAAGGAGCCTGTGCCGGAGGCAGGGACAATGGAAGAAAATGAAAGCCAGAAATGTGAGCCGTGCCTTCCTTACTCAGCAGACAGCAGGCAGAAGCCGGGTAAGTAACAGACTCATTCAAAGATGGAGTTCCAAGGACGCGTGTTTCTCGCCGCCGGCTGCTTTTTTTTACCACCCGAGACGGGGCGCATGGCACAGAAAACGCGCTTTTCTTGGGGTGGTGCGTTTTCAAAACGGAGTGGAGAGCTGTGATTTCTTGGGTCTGAGTTGATCTCTGGCAGGGTTTTCGTAAGCAATAAAAGAAGTGGCTTGGGGATACCGCATTTGTGGGACCGCGAGCAGTCAATACGCGCTGTATCTCTAGGCAATGACAAAATATCTCCCTAAAAGTAGCTTTTAGTAGTCACTGCTCCAGCCATGGGAGAAAGGGGCTGTTTCTGTGAAGCTATCATCTCTGGGAGGGCAGCATTTCCATTCATTGGTTGGGGGAATCCCATGAGGCCAGTGCACGCTGGATGCAAGTTTTGCGGAATTTTAGAGTTAAATTACAGAGTTTACGGATGTTTTATTTTACAGATCAGAGCAGTGGGGGAGCACTTGTACATGTATCTGGGCGGTAGATGGGACTCTGTGAATCTCTCTATTCAAAAGTTGGGAGTTGTTGGACAATTTTGGTAAATTTTCTCCAGGCAGTTTTCCTTTAATTGTGTCTGCAATAGACTCGTCTTTTCCGTAGGGAATTTCCAGGAGCTTATGTTGTTTCAAAGAGATTTCACAGTGAGGTTGGGTGGAGAAAGGGCTTCTCTGCTCTCCAGTATCTGACGTCTGTGACTCCAGAGCCTATCATATGGTATCGTATAGGCAGCGTGTGCATACACCCGCAGGATCAGAAACCATCCCCGCCCACCCTACCCCAGGTTCATCCAGGGGCCAGTTAGGAACTAAAAGAAGTGTGCGGGGCTACAGGGCTCTGCGTGGGTGTAGGGATTATGCACAGGGGAAAAGGTGTGTGTGCTTTAAAAAGGAGAAAGGGAAGTAACAAATGACTCATGCACACTGAAAATGCAAAACGAAGCTAGGCAGAAGCAATGCAATTACAAGAGAGAAAACACCCGCCCTCCCCCCCCACCTTACTCCTGCCCTGTGAAATGCAGGAAACCCAAAGCTTAGAAAACCCTGGAGAATCCTCCAGTCTTACAGTCGTCAGGTCTAGGTATCTGTGTTTGTACTTCTAAAACAGAGCACTCTCCCTGAGGGCCCCTGGTCAGTGGGGTCCAGTGGGAGATAAGGCTGCCTTCCCCCCCCCCCCCCCCTTATTTGATAGGGCAGGATCCTATAGCAGGGATGCAGTCTGTTGAAATAAATGGCCCAGATCCTACCGGGCCAAGTAGAATGGGGTCAATTTAAGAAATAACTTTCAAACAAACACAGCAATTCAAAGATGCTTGAGAGGCTGGAGATGGTCAGGCTGAGGGAATGCAATCACTTTATTCCTTTACCAAGTCATTCAGTGGGAGAAGCCGTGGACAAAGTAGTTGAAAAACATTTGCCTTCATTGAACTTCTGTTCGAAGAGCCAGGAAAGGGGGTGGTAAAGAGAGACAATGAACAGAAACGCAAAATACATAGCATGTTAGATGCCAGCGTTCCCAGGTTTAGCAAATAAAAATACAGGTTGCCCAGTTAAATTTGAATTTCAAATGAACAACAGATCATTAGTTTTTGTATAAGTATATCCCATGCACTATTTGGGACATACTCATGCTACAGTTATTCATGATTTACTTGAAATTTCATTTTAACTGGGCTTTTTATATTTTATCTAGTAACTCTATTAAATGGAAATAAGGCTATAGGGAAGCATCAGGGAGGGGAGGGGAACAGGAAGTACATGGGTTGTGGGTGAGACTGTAGACAGGATTATCAGGGAGACCCTCACTGGTGTATATCTGAATAAACATCTGAAAGAGGCGGGGGATGGGATAGCAGGAACATGTTCCAAGAATGGCAAGGACACGGGAGAAGGCTGGGAGAAAAGAGGGTAAGAGGGAGTCCCAGACCAGAACACATAGGGCTGTGAGACTATGGCAGAGGCTAGATTATTTTATTTATTTATTTATTTATTTATTTATTTAAAAAAATTTTTTTAAATGTTTTTATTTATTTCTAGGAGAGAGAGAGAGAGAGACAGTGTGAGCAGGGGAGGGTCAGAGAGAGAGGGAGTCACAGACTGAAACAGGCTCCAGGCTCTGAGCTGGCAGTCAGCACAGAGCCCGACGCGGGGCTTGAACCCACGAACCGCGAGATCATGATCTAAGCGAAAGTCGGACGCTTAACCAACTAAGCCACCCAGGCGCCCCTGGATATTTTAAAGGAGGTGGGGAGATACTGGCAGGTCTGACTTGTCGTATAGAAGCGAAATATTGGGTGCTGTACCAAGAATAACCCAAGTGGGGGTAGAGGAAGGGCAGGGAGGCCATTTTGGAGGCTTCTGCGGTAAACCAGGCACCAGGCTAGACCAGCAGGTGGTGGAACAACAGGGAATGAGACAGGCTCTAGATGTATACTGGAAGCTAAGCTGAAAGAATTTCCTGAGGGATTGGATGTGGGATGTAAGAGAAAAGGAGGAATCAGAGATGATTTCAGAAATGTTGGCCTGCCTAGCTGGAGGAATGGAGTTGCCGTTTACTTAAATGGGAGAGCATTTGAGTGGAGCAGAGGAGAGGGTATGTACGGTTTGGAAGTGGAGAGGAAAACGGGAAGTCCTCTGGATAGGGTAGGATCCAGACGTTTAGCAGGCATCCAAGTGGAGATGCTGTTTGCAGCAAGGATATTCTCCACTGGAATTGAGGAGGATGGACTGGGGTCAGTGTCAGATCCGCTAGGATTGGGTCTGTGTGCTGGAGGACAGGTCCCAGAGGTGCACCCTGGGACGCTTGAGTATTTAGAAGTCAGGGAGATTGGGAGGGGTGGCTGGAGAGATAGAGAGGGAGAGAAGCATTCAGATTGGATGTGTGGGGTCCCGTTGAGTTCTGGGTGAAGCGATGCCATGAAGGAGGACAGCTTCAGTTTCAATTCTTTGGTCAGCACGGGGACCACATGGGGAGGCCAGGCCTCTGCTCATGTCACCCGTAAGAAGCCATGTCCATTTCTAGCCCAGCACTCTTGATGGTGTTCATGTTTGTATCCACTGCATCCAATAAGAACGCGATTTTCCGGGGCAGACCAGGTCGTCTTCATCTTTGCATTTCCTGTACCTAACAGAGCACTGGGCGTGTAGAAATCACTCAATAAATACTTCTTGAACCAAAGGCTAATTATACCACCCCAGGGCTTGGAGTTTACCACTCTTCTGTAGATAAGAATCCCCTGGGTGATCTCATCACTTGCTGTCCAAACCGAGACACTTTTGAGAGTGAAAGGGAAACCTATAAATAATTTTGCTGGGACAGCTGTTGTAACCCACAACGGATTCAGCAAATTGGGGCATATGGTCGCCTCAAGAATGGCTCTAATCAAAGAGGTTTCCGTGGCTGAATAGATAGCCTGCTAGGAAAACAGCAGCGTGAAAATACACTGCGAGGTGGCCTGTGCGCACTCAGTAGTTACTGGCTAAACTGCAGTCTAAGACTATCACGCTCACTTTGAAGCTCATGGGCTCCTTGGAGCAATCGTGGGGGTGAGAGGGGAGGTCCTCGGGCTGCCTCTATCTGCCCACAGTGGCCCTGAGGTGTCTGCTTTTACTCAGGCCCGTAAGCTTCTGAAACCCTTGGGCCGGTAAAGTGTTATCAGCTTCTCTGCTCGCCTCCGCCAACCCTTGATCCACCAGTGTTTCAAGATAATATTTGCTTTGGTGGTAATCATTTTTGCAATGTGTAAATGTATCAAACCAACCCATGTACACCTTAAACTTGCAAGAAAACGAGCATTGGCAGCTCCCACGGAGCGCAAGCTTGCGGAGTCCCAGATACTCAAGTCTTTGCACAGAACTCAGAAATTGCCCCATCAATTCTCTGCCCCTGACCTGTGTCATCCTAAAGAGCACTTACCACTACGTGACATTTACATGACATATTTTTTTGTTGTATGCCTCCTTAATTATAATGTGGCTCCTCCGTGAGGGAAGGGGATTACGTCTCCTTCAATCACAACTTCACTATATTTCCTAACTCCTTTCAGTGTATGGAGCAGGCACTCAATAAATATTTTCGAGAAAGAATGAATCATCTAACCAACACCTGAGCTGAGAATGCTTTTCCGGGGAGCCAAAGGGCTGCTCCTATTTTGTGTCTCCCAGAGGCCTTGTTTATCCCTTATTTAATTTTTAAGGCTTTTTAGGTGAAGGTATGTAATGGTCTGATTCCCGCCGTAGTTTCTGTGCCAGTTCGTATATTGTGGTGATCTGTATGATATTAACAAGAGAACTGGAAAAGCTTAGTCACAGAGGCAAATTGCTGTAACAGTCCTGTAATCTCTGTGGTGTAGCACAATTGATGCTAGTTTTTTGAACAGAGCGGAATGTGGACATTCCTGGCCAGGCCGATCTCCTGAGGGCCCACCTCCAGGCTGGCCCTGGGACCCAGGCTCCTTCTGTATGGCCGGGCCGCCATTCCACAAGGCCTTGATGGCTTCCTCTGGAGCTCTGACCTGCAGCGAGCCCAAGAAGAAAGAGAAAGAGCATGGAAGATCACACAGCAAGGCTGGGGCCCAGGGCTGAAGGTGGCCCGCATCTCCTCTGGCCACCCACACTGCACTGACCAGAGGAATGAGGACAAGGCCCCAGCTAGATGAAGGATGCTGGAAAACACAGCCTTTCTGTGGATACAACAGGAAGAACTCATGGTTTGAAGTCACAGACTGACAAAATCCTGTTGCTGCCACAGAAGGTCCCGGAGAGGTTGTACAGCCAGACGAAACAGCACCTCCCCACAGCGTTCCTGTGATGAGAGAGGACGTTGGCACAATCGAAAAGCTCCATCTTAGAGACAGCTGACCAGAAGCCGCTATAAAGAAGCGAGGGACTCCTTCTCAAAGAGGCTGTGGCCTGCCTGGTCTTAACTCAGGAAGAAAATCTCAGGGAAGTCTTGTTGCTCTCTGGCTCTCAGGCGGAAGGCAGGCGTGGGGTGTCTGGGTGACGCAAGGTCCCAGATCTCTTGCTCTCACGTCAGCTGACTGCTGAGACTGCCCGAGCTGTGGCCCGGCGGCCAGCCTCGCAGCTGTCTGTGGGCTCCAGCCTGCAGGGACACCTGCTGCATCCCGGCCAGGAAGCCCTTGGAAACTTGGGCGAGTCTCTCTGGCACCTCTGCCCTCCTCATCCCCGCTTCTGCTCCCGGGAATGCTGGACGGGCTGTTCTCTGCTTGAAGCTCCCATTTTGCTCTTTGCCCTGCTCGGAGCGAGTTACGGGGAGCTGCCGCCCTGGGCCACGCCGGGGCTGGGAGTGGCAGGAAGGGGAAGCTGAAGGCCTTCTCTTCACGCCACAGCTCCGTTACTTGTTTGACACGGATTCCCAGAATAGCCAGCAGCTCGACACACCCATACTTCAGTCTCAGCACCAAAGTGCATTCCAGACGAGAAATAGAACTGGGTTTCCGTGCGGATGGCTTGGTGGATAATGAAGAATGGGTGGGGCTAGGTTCTCTGACACCACAACTGTGGAATTGTGACTACATGTCCTTTGCCTGGTCGCCACTTGTGTTTCCCTGCTTAGTTTTTCTCCCCAGCCGAAGGACCACAGTCTCCCCCAAACGACTGGAGCTGTGGGGTTGTCTGTTCTCCTTCAGGCACGGGAATTGAGAGCCCCCAAGAACTGAGCCTTCCTGAGGAAAAGACTCTGGTGACCAGGATGCATGTTCAAGTGGCTCTGAATGGAAAGTAGTGTTGGGTTGTTGCTGGGGCCTGTGAGGGTGGAGCAGGTGCCTGGTGGTGGGATGGGAGACAGATGGGGCCGATAGCAGAGTGGGGTGCAGGGCAAGATGGTGGACACGGGAAGGAGTGAGCTCCACCAGCAGTTGGACGTCTGCCAAGGGATTGTGCATTTGGCCCTTGGTGCATTAGGCATCAGTGCTTTTGCTGCCTTCCTCCAAATCACATTCAACCTTGTTAAGCAACTGGAGACATTTTAGGAGAATCCACCAGAAAGAAAAAATGGGAAAGTAGCATAAGGTTGACATGACCTCCCAGTGCAAAGTGTTAGAAAACAATCGAGGTTTAGAGTCAGCAAGTTGGGGCTGCTCAGAGGTGAATGGTGACAGGAGATTGGCCGTGAACTCCACCACTCCTCCCCTCCCCCGCGCCTTTCCCAATATATCTGAAGGAAGAAGGCGGAAGGAGAACTGTTTTTAGCCTCCAAGGGGCTACCGTTCTGGCTGTCTCGACCAAGTCTGAGGATCCTTGGATGAGACAAAATGGTTCTTGTGAGTGTGTGTGGCAGAGCAAGGCAGATGGAGCTCTCTGCCCATGTTGGTGTCTGAAGGCGCCTGAAGGTTTATCTGTCTGGGTGCCTGTGTGTTTGCCCACGTGAAGAAGTCTCCTTCCCAGAGATTCAATCCTGCCAATTACTCTAGCTGTCCAGGATCATTTTTATGTTATATGTTAATGACGTCAAAAGGAATCTTAAAAAATCTATGTACAAGCCAACAGTGTTACATCAAATACACAACAAGTTCTTGGCCAATGTAAAACTCATGTCCGCACACACGCCCTCGGAAAGCTAAAGCGAAACCAGATTGCACACGTATTTACCAACCTGACATATGGCATTTTCTGCAGCTCGCTTTATTCAGTGGATCCTGTTACTTCTGTTTTATTAAAGAAGACACCACAAAAAAGGCGGCTGTCATGTGGGTTCATGTAATGAGAAGGGAGCCTAAATAAATGATACAGTTAATCTCTCAATATCTTTTTAATCAATACTTCCATCTTCTTCCCCTTCTAAATTTACTGCTGAAACTAATGAAGAGTAGGAGAATTAACTAATTTGGCTATTTTTTCCTCCCTTTCCTCACTGGTGTCTGATGGAGCTGCTATAATTAGCAATGTAATGAGAAGCGAAGGGTAAACAAGAAGAATTACTCCCAGAACATCCTTCAAGGGATGGAAAACCAGAATAGGAAAACCAGCCTGAGTTTAAATCGTATTCTGTCCCTAACCAAAGAGCGTCAGGCCTAGAGTTGTCTACAGAGGCATTTTCAGACAAAGAGGGAAATGCATTGGGGGCGTGGCCTTTGGATGAGCGAGTGTATGTATAAACTGGACGCTTCTAGATATCGCTGGTGTGAAGTTTCATTTCTCTATCTGGGGCTCAAATCTAGAACTTTCAAATATTGGATCTTTTTTTTTTCTATACATGACTTTTAAAGATGAATAATTAGCAAATGAGCTCCTATTGGTACCTTTTTCTTTTTTTTTTTTTTTAATTTTTTTAATTTTTTTTTTTTTTTTTTTAATTTTTTTAATGTTTTATTTATTTCTAGGATAGAGAGAGAGAGAGGGAGACAGCATGAGCGGGGAGGGTCAGAGAGAGAGGGAGTCACAGACTGAAACAGGCTCCAGGCTCTGAGCTGGCAGTCAGCACAGAGCCCGACACGGGGCTTGAACCCACGAACCGCGAGATCATGACCTAAGTGAAAGTCGGACGCTTAACCGACTGAGCCACCCAGGCGCCCCTATTGGTACCTTCTTTAAAATATAATTTAGAGTGGGTTTTAAAGGATTTAGAGCTGGAAGACTGCACACCTAATACTGGTCCAGCCACCCTCATTTTATGAATGAGGAGGGTGAGGTTGGGAGATCACATTATATGGTTTGAGTGTAAGGTTAAAGGGCAGGATTCCTGGGATCCCAGGGTTCAGTGAGCAGGAACACCTTAATCTGCCCACATCTCTGTATTGTGTAGGGTCTCTCCTGATGATGAGAATCTGAAGTGTTTTTGAGTGTTCACAGCTCTCCCTTTCTAGGCTCATTTTTTAAGAAATAATTCTCTTTTTCAGTCTGCTAGAATAGGCAGACCTGACACGCCATTTGCCAACCATTGGGAATGAGTAGAGATTCCCTACCCACTGTCGTTGCCGGCTTCCCTCACTCCCTTCTGAGTGGAAATCAACTTGTTCTGTAAAGGCCGTGTCCGTGGCAGGGTCAAGGCCAAGAGTCTAGGTCAAGGCCAATAAAATGGACCATATCTCTTCCCCTTGCACTGTGTGTTTTAAAGTCCACTTCAGGTAAAATGTGTCTAGACCTTTACATCCTCTCCATTCTTACCTAATAGTAACATTAACCTAACAATATTCTAATGCTTGCTTGGTTTATGCTAATGGAGGGGGCCGGAGTTTTCAGGGGACTCACATGGCCAAGATTATAATAGGCATTTTTGGTCGGGGATGAAATAAGTGTCTCAGAAACCACCTTCAGATTATGAAACTATAAAAGTCCTGTAGGAGCACCTGGGAGGCTCAGTTGCTTAAGCGTCCAACTTCAGCTCAGGTCACGATCTTGCAGTTCGCGGGTCGAGCCCCGAGTCAGGCTCTGTGCTGACGGCTAGCTCAGAGCCTGGAGCCTGCTTCAGATTCTGTGTCTCCCTCTCTTTCTGATCCTTCCCTGCTCATGCTGTCTCTCTCTGTCTCTCAAAAAAATAAATAAAACATTAAAAAAGATAAAGTCCTGTTACCAGCATGAAGCTGTAATTAAAACTAAAGAAGTAATCAGAACCACCAGAGCTAACTTTTCTATAATTACAGATGGAGGTAAGGGGTAACCCAGTTGCCTGCAACCCAGTCTGACCAAGTGTTCTCACTCTGAATAACCTCAGGGAAAGAGTCGGAAATGGCTGAAATTTTTCCTGCAATTTTTTGCTTGAGTGCAATTTCTCTTACTTCCTTTGATTGTTGAGTTTTTTTCCCCTTCTTGCCTAAAAACAATGAATCTGCTAGGTTATGGTCACACATTACCAGCTTTCAGAAACCCTCTTGGTGTTCTGTCCATGACCTTTCTTAGTAAAATCATGAATTGTGAACTGTATTTTGGATTTTTGTCTTTCAGAACAAGGAAAAGGCAACCTACATGTCACGTCAGTAGAAGATGCAGAATGTCGCAGACCCAAGGAGCGCCTTTCTAATGGGAGCAGTCGCGTTTCAGTTTCCAAGTCTTCTCGCAACATCCCAAGAAGACACACTCTAGGTGGGCCCCGAAGTTCCAAAGAAATACTGGGAATGCAGACATCTGAGATGGACAGGAAGAGAGAAGCTTTCCTGGAACATCTGAAGCAGAAGTACCCCCATCATGCCACCGCGATCATGGGCCACCAAGAGAGGCTGAGAGACCAGGTAGGACCGTGTTGCTGTTTGGCCGTGCAGGGCTCCGTCTGAAATGAACATCACGGAAAGTGACTGGCAGGTCAAAGGGGAAAAAATAGATGGGTGGATTGTGCCCACCTTTGGGTTGTGCCAGATCTCTTTTTGGGGCTTGGGAGAAGGAGGCAGCTTATAGGAAAGGTTTGACCTGAAGCCTCAGTTCTCTTTATCAGCGTGCCAGAGAGGGGAGACCCAGAGGGGATGCAGTCTCCCCCAGAGAGTGTCCCCGTGTTCAACCCCAAGTACATCTAAAGTGCCAGCAGTGAGGGGTCTTGCTTTACTGTGTACCCAGATAGCACTTGAGCGCTTAGCACAGTGAATGAATGAATGAATAGGTATGTACAGACATACAGACAGACAGACAGACAGACATTTTCAGGGTAAAGTAGAACACAGAGGGATAAACTGTGGTAAACCCCTTTTCCTAAGGAAGCTGACATTAGGGTTTTGGTTCTGTTCTCTGTTCTTTCCTTTTAATCACAGATGTTTACCTTTTGCTTTCTTGGCTTTTTGCTCTCATCAGCTACCTGTTTTATTGGGTTATCTGGACAGCTAAACAGATATCACCCATTTGTGGCTTGGGATGTTTTTGTTTCTTGGCTCTGCGCAATGCCTTTTGAGCAGACAGTGAAGTCTTGGGGGTCTTCTGAAGGCCCCGCAGGCATGTTATCGGATTGACCTTTGAGGATGGGGAACACAGTAAAGGAAGCAGAGCCCGCTTTGCGACACGCGTGGTTGAAGGATGGGGCGGGCGGTTACTGATTTCGGCCCTCCGGGTAGAGAGGCCATTTAGTGCTCTACGCCGGCCATCTTGCCAGTTAACTGGTCACCAAAGCGACGTTTGACAAACTCAGCGTTTGCCCTTCCATGGAAATGGAAATATAATTTGAACCTGGACTTCGTCCTCACTCTCATCTTGTCGGTTTAAACTCAGCGTTCTTTTCTCTGAAATCATTATTAAAATGCCTAAAAGTATGAAATGAGTGTACAAGCTGTATGTTTGCTTTTTGCTCACATTGCCAAAAGATGGCAGACCCAGGAGAGGAGAGAAGACACCAGAGTCCTGGTGTAGATAAATCCTTTAGTAATTAAGTAAAGGATGACTCTTTTCATTTCAAGCGTATTTAGAAAGTACCCCCTATTTAATTAATTTATTTACTTACTTATTTTAAAATGTCTTTATTTATTTTGAGAGAGAGCATGAGTGGGGAAGGGGCAGAGAAAGAGAGGGAGAGAGAATCCCAAGCAGCCTTTGCACTGTCAGCACGGAGCCTGATGTTGGGCTCCATCCTGGGAACTGTGGGATCATGACCTGAGCCGAAATCAAGAGTTGGACACTTAACTGACTGAGCCACCCAGACACCCCTTTACTTACTTGTTTTAAAATTTTTTTCCCACAGTTTTCTTGAGCTATAGTTGCCATGTAAAAAAATCCCTATTTTTTAGTTGCTGGTAGTGGTCGCTATCCATAAAAGTAACGTCTCATGTGTTTGTGAGGCCCCATACTTTATCCAAAGTGGTTCAGATCAAGTAAACTCAAACTCAGATCGAGGTTACAGTCACACAGTTTGCGAAGGAAAAGTTGGAATTTGAATCTGGTTAAGTCTGAGCCCTTGTTTATTCCACTCTTCTTTATATGTTGATGGTTGCCTATAGAGCATATAGTATGGTGAAGAAAAACAAAAACAAATTCCTTCCACCCATCTAGGTTGTTGACTAATCTAATAATTAAATTAAGAAAAACAAAATTTAATGATATGTATGCCTCCTGGGTATACATGGGAGAGTAGAACACTGAGTACCTCCCTAAAATGGCCAAGGGCATCACCTTAAATACCATGTTCAGCTAAAGACAAAAGAAGATGTTAGGGCTGGGGAGTCAATTATGGGAAGTTACCAGGAAAAGCATAATAAACAAGGGTGAAGTTGTTATGACCTAAAATAACTTGGAGACTGGGCCTTGCTCAAGAAAGTGCTACTACCAGAGGTTACTTTTTCTCTGCAAGACCTATCTGTAATGCAGGGCAAACATCTAATTTTCGAACATCTCTCCTTATTGTCCTGTAAATCACCCTTCTCCCCCTCAAAGCCCCAAGCTTCCATCCCATCCTTAGCTCAGGGTAGTTATGAGCCTCAACTGCCCCAACATGTCCTTGGGTCTCATATTCTTATGGGGCTCCCATACATACATACTTAAATTTGTTTTTCTTCTGTTAATCACTTTAATGTCAATTTACCAGCCAAAAAACCTAGAAGAGTAGAGGAAAATTGTTTTCCTCCCCAGCAGTCTGTGCATGAAGTGTAAGGGACAGGGTGCGGTTGTGTGTATGTGTGTGTGAGAGAGACTATGGGGAGAGCGGTCAGGGTGAAGGAGGTTCAGAAATTGATTATGTGTTGAACGAGGAAGGTGGGATATATTTTTTTTAAGTTAGAAATGCATTCATTTGGTGAGAATTCAGTATTTCAAAATGGTGTTTTCCGTGCTAAACATATTTCAGTTGTTATCATTAGTGTTATCATTTATGATCTCATAATTATTGCTACTGCTATGATGATGGTAACTTTGGCTAAAATTCTCACATACAGAGCCTAAATATAACCTGAAGGGTAAACGGTATCACATGACAGGGGATATTGACTGTGGCTTAGTGGCCCCAACCTCTGATCTCCTACCACATACATCTCTGCCACAGGTGTAGTCTGCCCATGGCTGGTCAGCTGTTCCTTTACGGGGTAGCTCAGGATGAATTCTTGTGTATTCCAAATGACCATCCAGAGAGGGATAAAGTCTGATGCATGGATCTGTGTATATATTTTTTCATTTCATTGTCGTGTCACAAATGAACCCTGATCAGCATTGTAACCATGAGAGATAAGCTCAGGTAATGGTTTAGGGGATTCCTACGGACAGTACTTCATCCTCTGGCTTTTCTGTTCTTTGTCTCCTGCTGCCTGATTCCTCTTTCCTGTCCTCTTCTCCACGATTCCCTTTGTTATTCCCCGACCTTCTTAAAGTAGGTTATTCCTGGCTTCCTTTTCAGGAAGATCATATGACCAGCCGTAAGGAGGAATTCCAATAAACACTTCTGACCACTTACCTAATACCGAGCTTCTAAATACCACATACTCTTCTGGTAGCTGATTTCCTGGCTGCCTCCCAGAGAAGTGGCCTTAATGAAAAGAGTAACAGTGGGGGAGTTTAAGAGTAGGACGGCCAAGTGCAGCAGCCAGCACCTTACATGAACTATCTGGGTACCAAGGGGATCTAGGTTCCAATGCCTTGTTCAACATAAGGAGGATTAGAGCGTGCCTTACGTTTCAAAATCTGAGTCCAAATGCTGGAAGATTTGTGGTTGAGAACTTGCATTTGGGCCTTTGAAAATAAGTCAGTCAAGAATTTTGTTCAGTCTAGGGGCGCCTGGGTGGCTTAGTTGGTTAAGCGTCCGACTTTCGCTTGGGTCATGATCTCGCCGTTCGTGGGTTCGAGCCCCACGTCGGGCTCTGTGCTGACTGCCAGCTCGGAGCCTGGAGCCTGTTTCAGTCTGTGACTCCCTCTCTCTCTGACCCTCCCCTGCTCACGCTCTCTCTCTCTCTCTCTCCTAGAAATAAATAAAAAACATTTAAAAAAGAAAGATATTAAAAAAAGAATTTTGTTCAGTCTAAATTATCGAGAGGTTTCCTTAACTCCTTTCTACTGTCTTCTAAAATTTAGATGACTGTGACTGCTGCATCATGTTTATCTGCATAGTAGTAGCTGTAAAGGTTCCTTGTGTGGGCCGATTAGGGGATGAAGCTACATCACCTGGCAGCTAAGGGTTTGGTTAGGGGACAAGGCAGGGCTGGGTTGGAATCCAGCCTCCACACTCTGCTAATTGTATGATTGGAGCAAATGACTTCATCCTTCTCTGTTTCTGTTCCCCCATTTGTCAAAGGACAATAATATCAATATCACAGAGTACTGAAAAAAGAGCAACAACCGAAAAACGATGGATCCTCCTATTTCAATGGTGGCTTGTAGCCACAGTATTCTGGTCTGCGGTACCCAAAAGAAGAGTCTCAGTGGCTCTTCTTTTCAGATCAGTATTTAAAGGCATTTTTCAAGGAGCCTGGGTTGCTCAGTCGGCTAAGTGTCCGACTTTGCCTCAGGTCATGATCTCGCAGTCCTTGGGTTCAGGCCCTGCATCAGGCTCTGTGCTGACAGCTCAGAGCCTGGACCCTGCTTCAGATTCTGTGTCTCCCTCTCTCTCTGTTCCTCCCCCACTCGCACTCTGTCTCTCTCTCTCTCTCTCAAAAAATAAATAAACATAAAAAATTACAAAAAAAATAAAGGCATTTTTCTTTTCTGCCAACACATATTTGAGTACCCAAGGATTATTTTTTTCCATTGTCAGAGCATAATACTATTATAATTCTGAAACTTATTTTTTTTTCCTTCATTAAAAGCTTAAAATTTGTATTTCTTTCACTTATTCATCCCATATGGATTTATTTGGTATCTGCCACGGTAAAGGTGTCATGATGAGGTGCATCCTCTGCCATCAAGTCAATAAAAGAAATAGGCATTCATGTACGGATAACGGTTCCTTCATGATTTAACCCAAATGTTGCACCTTCTGAGTTGGTCATAGCATCTTGCAGTACCTATATTATAGTATCTAATCATGCCTTTGTTGTACTTCTCTTTGTGTTTCTCTCTCCCACGTAGAACATTTTGGAGGGCAAGAACCTTGTCTTAAATACCTTGGTAAACTCACCATTTAAGGGAGTATGGGACCTAAATTAGGCCTGATCAGTTTTTGTTGAATGAATGAATGAATGAGTGTACAAACTGTGGGTAGCAAACCTCCCTCTGTCAACTCGGTTTCCACTTTCTACATCTGTGTACACAGAGGTGGAAGTAGAGTTGACAATGATCTTGTCCTTACCTTCCAAGGGAAAGCTTTTTGGATGGAAAGCAGGGTTAATAGAAGGGAGGAGACAGTTAATACCAGATCACAACTCATCTAATCACAGAAAGCTTGTGATTTAAAGGGCTTTGCTGTGTGACCTACAGACATTGAATGTTACAAACTGAAAAGTGAGGGGGGGGCCGTGCCTGGGTGGCATAGTCAGTTAAGCATCCGACTTTGGCTCAGGTCATGATCTCACAGTTTGTACGTTCAAGCTCTCCATCTAGCTCTGTGCTGACAGCTTGGAGCCTGGAGCCTGCTACGGATTCTGTGTCTCCCTCTCTGCTCCAACCCCTGCTCATGCTCTGTCTTTCTCTGTCTCTCAAAAAATAAATAAGCATTTATGGTTTCATCAACACATAGCACATCTGTACATAGCACTTTATACTTATCTGTACAATAGCATCAATCACATTTGTATGTAATATAAATATATTAACATATATTTCCACCTTTATGTGGTGGCATCTTTGACTTATTTTTGATGAACTTAATTATATTGTGGCAGAATTTCAATCACACTGGATTATTCCTCATGCAGTAGATCTCCAGTATCATTGTATACCTTGGGAAATTGATGTAGTCTCTCTGTCATATACGAAAACTCCAAATTAATCAGGTGTTTTTCTTTTTTAAGATTTTAAGTAATTCTGTCCCCAATGTGAGGCTTGAACTCACAACCCCGAGATCAAGAATCACACAGTCTACAGACTAAGCCGGTCAGCGCCCCAATCTGATTTTTTTTCCTATCACATTTGTTCTAATCCTAATCAATCTGTATATGTGAAGGGTTAGGAATTCTCAAATATGCATCTGCGTTTATGAATATGTGTGTCGGTGAAGCCTGGAAAGTGATCTAATTGGAACTAAAGGCAGACTAAGACTGTAGACCGTCGTTAGCGGAAGTCTTGGGTGAAGGTGTGGATAAAAGGCTAAAGTTGTAGAGGAGACAGGTTTTAAACAATTACATGGGCTTCGTAAATAAATAAACACACAAATGAAAAGTTTACAAATTATACTAAAGCAATTCTTTAGACCTATTCATTTATTCTCACCCAAAAAGGAAAATGACACGAGAACCACCATGTTTAGTAGCAAGAACCAGGGAGCTGTTGAAACTGACTAAGTATGCATTTACAGACCAATTTATTGCCTAAACCTTAAGGGGAAAGGAAACAACTTTTTGGTGATTAAGAAATCTAATACAAAGTATGTGGAGCAAATACTAACAGTAAGCCACAGTCAGATGGAGTAAGAAAGGCCCTTACCCAGATGGGAGAATGTGAATATGGAGAAACTTAGTTAAATGTTCAGCATTTCTTTAGCACTGTTTTCTCAATGACGATTTATAATGGTGAAAAAGTGGAAAAGACAGCAAAGAGAACATCTTATTGGCATCAGCTAAAATTGGGACACTATTGCTCTTTGCCCATATTGGCATATTTCATTGTCTCAACAACTCTGTGGGGTAGGCAATAGTATCAACTCTCTTTAACAGAATGGGAAACTGAGGTACAGCTTACTTAGTTCTCTTTCATAATGACTTGGCAAGTCACCAGTACTGAAATCCTATTATCTGGCTATAGAGGGTCTTGCCTTTTTGCCTCCAGATCACACCGTCTGTCTGATGGGTCGCAAAACCAAAAGACGTCAATCTAAAATGTTGAGAAAACAGAGAAAGCTTAGAATGGGGTTACCAGCTTGGCCAGTGGCAATAAATATGCAGTTTGGTGGTGATCCTACAGTGGCTGAAATACCACCTCCTATTAGATTGGTCTTCAATAATTCTGGAAAGAAGAGGAATTATTTGGCACCAAAGCAGCAGTGACATAAATAGTGATTTAAGTATCTATGAAATGTAAGCGTTGAGAAGACGTTACTCTTTCCAGAATGATACCTTCTAATGGAAGGATTGTGGTGTCATGACAAAACTACAAGCTGCATTTAGAGAATTTATATTAGTATATTTATGTGAGCGTTTAATGAAATGAAATGGAATGGAATGATAGAGCCTGTCAATAAGGAATAGGATTAAGGTGGAAAGGATCAGTATAAAAAAATCGTCCTCAGAAATTCCAAATCTTGGCCGCGTCTCGGAGAAATCAGAATGCAATCAGAAACAATAGTCATCTAAATTTGGGCGTGATGAAAAACAATGGGAGAAAAATGAGCAGAAAGAGCAGTCTAATACGTAACAGATGATGGTACTCGAGGGACCAGACGAAGGAGCTCGCTGGAAGTATTTCCCAGGGGACTGATATTTTGCATTGTGACTTAAAGGGGGATGGAAATGCGTTTCTGAAGATTTGGAATATTACAGAGTAGGACATCTTGGGGCAGGGTTGGGGGGGGGACACTCCGGGATCAAAAAGACTAAATTCAAGGAGTTGCGTTTTTTACTCGCAAAATTGGAAGTTGACATTAATCAGAGAGGATACAGAAACAGAGAAAAAGAATCCTAAATGGGGATCATTCATAACACATGGCTTTTGATCCATGTTTAATTGGATGCCACCAAATTCTGCATTAGCTTTCATTTTAATTAGTGTTATGGAAGAGCTGGAGAACAGTGCTATATTAAGAAGAGCACTGGAAAAAAAAATCAAAATAAGATTCTACTGGAAAACCTGCTAAGGAGTGTCGGGGAGTAGGTAGAAAGGAAAGGGGAGTCAGAAACCTAAGTGCCGCGGTACGGTGGCAGAGACGCCTGGAAGGTGGTGCTCGACAAAACCTAGAGAAAACTGCCACCGGATCAGACAGAAATTTTCAGTGTTGAGCAATCCCAAAAAGACCGCTGTGATTCAGTCCAGCCCATTGCTGCAGAACCCATATTGCAGGTGTCTATAGATTGTCCTCTGCTTTCTCACAGCCAGTTTACATCTTTGTCATTATTCATCCTTCCCGCAGGTGTTTTCCTGGATTAATTCAATCAGATCGTTGTTTGTCACCGACCAACTGTGTCAGCTCGACATCAGGCAGTATGTGTAGAGCATACAGCACGTGCCCCGCCAAGGGTGCGTCCGATTAGTGGGAACGGTGGCAACTGTGGGGTCCAATATAACTGAGTTTTTTATATGGTGGGCGTTCTTAGCTGTGCAGTGTAGGTGAATCATGTTTTCCTGAGGCTTTTCTTAACCACAGAAATGAGACTGGCAATCCTCTTGTGGTGAGGATTACAGGAGATGATATATTCTATCAAATTGATCGCAGGTGTTGAATGCATGTCAAAACACTTTGCATTATGGAGAGCGTTTTCCTGGAGGGATGAGGGCTCTGCACATCATAAGACAGCGTACGTTCTCAATTGCGGGGATCTAGGGGGCGCCTGGATGGCTCAGCCAGTTAAGTGTCTGACTTCGGCTCAGGTCATGATCTCGTGGTTTGTGAGTTTGAGCCCCACATCGGGCTCCCTGCTGACTTGTGGACCCTGCTTGGGATTCTCTCTCTCCCTTTCTCTCTGCCTCTCCCCTACTCCTGCTTTCTCTCACTCAAAATAAATAAACTATAAAAAAATAAAAAATAAATGGCTGTGATCTAGACCAGCACTTTGTAAAAATATGCTCTGCCGAATCCTAGATCCCCAGGGTGTTAAGAGCTGTTTGGGGAGTGGAGAGAAAGTTTCTAATTTGGGGATACTTTTGGTTAACCGAAGTTAAATGAAATTCTACACTGCAGGGCCTGTCTGATCTTTTAATATGCTAGGAGGCATTGTAAATCTCATTTGTAGATTTGGGAACAGGTCAGTGAGGAATGAAACCTACAGTGTTTCCCCAGCCTGTTTGACCACAGAATTATTGTTCTTAGGGACTCATCTTCTGTGAGGCACACTAGGAAATGTCACTGTGTACCTCAAAAGCTTGCTGGAGTTCAGAGCAGTGGGAGAGCAGAGAGGGAGAATTTCACACGGAGATGGACATTTGAATGGTGTCTCTTGGAATGATAGAGGTCTCCTGGAGATAGACTTGTCCTAATTATCTATTTCCTCAATGCCCAGGACATTGATATTCAACAAGTATCTATGGTCAGGAGATTGATTGATTATGATTTGAATGGATAGAATGAAGCCATGAAGGCAGAGGAGGAGGAGGGGGACAGGAAGAGACAATGTTGAGACAAGAATAGAGGTGACTCCCCTGTGAAACAATGGGTAGGCCAGTTTAAGTGAGGTGACAGGGTCATCCAGTGGAGGGGGAAGTCAGGGGAGTCAGGCAGAAGAAGGCCGGGTTGTGTCGGACCTTGAAATTCAGCCTAAAGCTTGGATTGGCAGACACAGGGCAACCTTGTAGTCTTGAGTTCAGAAGTGAAATAAACGCAAAGTTGAAAGCTTAGCCGCTCAGCGCTATGTAGGAAGGACCATGAGAAAAGCCTGGGTCCTGGCCTGGAAATAGTTGCAGCATCCGGGCCACAGTGATAAGGCTTCAGGCATGGAGCTCAGCCAGCATTGAAGGATGACACATTGGCTATTTGAAAGAAAAATGCGAGTGACTTGGTGTCTGATTGGAGAAGGACGAAGGGACAAAGGACTGTGGCTGGGAGAGTGGGAAAGGCAAACACACTCAATGAGCACCCCATGTTCTCACTCGGCTCCTACCTGTGCCCGGACGCTGAGCAAGTCACTAAGTGCACTGTTCCATCTGTCCAGCGTGGAACCACTGAAAGACTAGTAGACTGTCACCGAAGCACATTAGTCATCGTCACGAGAGGCATGGGTAGAAAAGGACACCACACCGTTAACTCTTGGGATCAGCCATAGGGACGGAACTTGGAGGAAAAAAATCTGATGTGGAGCTCAGCGTGTTTTTCAACAAAATTCTATAGTGTCTTCCTTTTGAACTTTCCTCAGACTTCAGCACCAAACTCGTTTTATCTTCCTCTCTAGGTATTTTGTTTTATCAGGCCTGCTCTTCCCCTAGTGTGAGATGTTCTAGGAGTGTGCTCCAGCCAGTGTGCAAGCCTGGAGGTGGACTGTGAACAGTGGGTAATGCTCAGGGGCCATCACGTGGAACTTTGAACTGAGCCACTGATTTCAACAGTGTGGAGACCAACGCAGCTTACTGCACTGAGATGTGTCAAGCTTGCCCCAAAGGAGTATTTTTGGGCCAATGGAACATACAAGGACTTTCCTCCATGAGCACTTCCTGAGGTCACAGCTGAGGCAGTAACCGTTTTTACTCAATAACACGGTGACACTGATGGGAGAGGAGCGGGTGGGTGGGATGGTACTATGGTAGTGGTCGTTGGGGGCACATGAAGGTACGCCCATTCATCAGCTGTCATTACTGCTGACTGATTCCATCTTTTGGGTCTGCTGTCCTCCTTCTGTCCCTTCTCACCTCTTACTTTGTTCCTTCATTCTTTCCTTTTTGTTTTTAAACATTTCAACTCAACCAGAACATTCTCCTATACAAACTTGTGCGGGCCACTGAAACTGCGACACCATTGTTATTCCAAGTTCACAGTGTACTTGCCCCATATCTGTGTTCTTTCTCCAGTGACTCCACAAAGCATTTGTTTTACTTCTGGTTAAGTATCATGACCTTTAGTTGCCCCATAAACTTTGAGAGCAAATGTCATTTTTGCATTCTCTTGCATTTATCTGTTATATATATATATATATATATATATATTTATTTAAGTTTATTTATTTATTCTGAGAGAGAGTGTGCGTGCACATGGGCACACAAGTGGGGAAGGGGCAGAAAGAGATGGGGAGAGAGAGAGAGAATCCCAAGCAGGTTCTGCACTATCAGCCTGGAGCCTGATGTGAGGCTTGAACTCATTAGCTGGGAGAGCATGACTGAGCTGAAAGCAAGAGTCAGATGCTTACCTGACTGATCCACCCAGGCATCCCAAGTTTATCTGTTATAATGATTTTTTCAAAGAATTCATTTGCATTTGTCTTTTCCAGATTATTATTTGCTATCATTTTCAGCTTTTTTTCATAATTACCAGCCTTTTGCTAAGTTTTAAAGTTGTCTTTGTTATCTTTTATAATTTCTTAAAGTGAGTATTAAGTTCATTTATTATTAGTATTTCTTGTTAATAATGAAGGCATTGAGGGGCATACATTTCCTGACACCAGGTTGGGGTATGTCCTGAAGTTTTGTATGAAAATTTCCTGTTTCATTGCTTTAAGGAAAGTTGAAAGTTTCAGTTTTGATTTGTTCCTTTGATTTAAGGGTTTTCCAAGAATATTTCATTTCCAAATAGTTGAGATTATTGTATATTTATAATTTTACTGGATGTGATCAAAGAATGGAGTCTGTAAAATTGCTGCTTTTTTAGATATTTGAGGCTTTGTTTACATTTTTCTACATAGGCAAATACGCAATCAGTGTTTGTAAGAATTTGTAAGTATTCTTGGAAAATAACCTATTTTATGTTTATTATTTATGCACATACATGTACACACTTCTATATCAGGTTTGTTGTTTGTTTCATTTATTTTGTCTTGCTCCTTATTTTTTTTCTAGTGCTGTTTAGTTTTAAACAATGTATTATGGAGTATCTCACTATCAAAATATTTTTATCCTGTTTTTCCTGATTTCCTAAGAATTTTTGTTTTACAGCTTTTCAGTTGCTTTATTTGTTGCAAACAAATTTTTGATGACCATTCCTTTTTCATAAAGTGTGTTTTTATATAACAAATGACCCTCTATCCTGTATAGTGTTTAACTTTTCTTATTATTAATAAATTTCACTTTGCTTTACATTTGTTTGGGATAGACAGATGGGACCCCCCCATCTATTTTCCAGTTTTCTTTATTAATGTTGAATATATTGATTAGAATTTACATATAAGTTGGTTTTACTTTTTTAGCTCAATTTATTAGTCTTTGTCTCTTAATGGCAGGATTTAGTCCATTGATATTTAGTGTAATACTCAGTGAACTTGATTATATTTCTTATCTCCATTTCACAACAAATATGTCTCTTCTTTATTAAATTCAGTTCACATTCAGTAAACACTAAGCAAAGTTTCAGTCTCAACAAGCAGTATTTGAAATGACAGTAAGTGCTCCAAGTAAAAATGGGTGTCAGACACTAATACGGAGATAAGAGAGAACTGGAACCGGAGAACAAGGCTCGGTAGATACATATTGGCATTATCTGCTCTATTAGGTGGGGCTCTCCAGAGAAACAGAGAAGTGGTTGGAAAGAGAGCAAGAGCAAGACTGAGAGAGAGAGAGAGAGAGAGAGAGAGAGAGATTTAAGAATTCGTTCACATAGTTGTGGGTATTGGCAATGCTGCAGACTGTGGGTCCAGGATATCAGGATGGAAATTCGGGGAAGAGTTGATGCTGCAGCCTTCAGTTCAAGATCTGCAGGCTGGAATCTCAGGCGGGGTTTCTAGGTTACTGTCTTGAGGCAGATTTATTTTTTCTTTCTCGGAGACTCAGTCTTTGCTCTTTAAGGCCTTCAACGGATTGAATGAGGCCCACCCACGCTATGGTCAGAGTGTGCTGACTCAGAGTCTGCAGATTTAAGTGTTAATCACATCTAAAAAAAAAAAAAATACCTTCCCAGCAACATTCAGACAGATGTTTGACTCAACAGCTGGGTACCACAGCCTAGCTAAGTTGACACAGAAAATTAACCAGCACCGTAGCAAAAGCTGACCAAATGTACATGGATCATCTCTAAAGCAAACAATGACTACAAACAAAAATAGAGCCAAAGTTCAAGCTTTAGGGAATTACCACAATTGGTTTTCATTGTTTTATTCAGAAATCAAAGCGCCCTTATTCTTTTGGTGATGCATACAATCTGTGCTGGACTTACAAAATGTATACTTGGTTTGTTGTCTTTTCTTTTTTATGTTTTTAATGGTTGTCCATTTTTCTTTAGACCAGAACTTTAGTTTGTGCCTCCTTCTTGAGGGTCTGCTGTTTCATTAGCCTTCTCTGCATGCTAGGCGTCTATTTGTCCTGGGGTGGAGAGTGTTAATCCTGCCCTGGGCCACCCTCAAAGGCCTCCGTACAGCCTGAAGCTAAATAAAGGAACCCCCCCTTTATTTAGGGCTGCTGTGCTGATGGGCCACCTTGTCCTGACCCTTCTAGACTCCAGCCCCATCTGTGGACATGATGGGTCTGGGAGGAGGCAGAGAAAGTCTGTGCTTGCCCATGGCAGTCTAGTATGCACCTTCAGGCGTTACTAAACAAATCCTTTTAGCATGGCTTCAGTTAGTGAGGATTTTAGGATCCTCATTTGTGAGCAATGTTATTAAACCAGGATTACTTCTTGGTGGTTAAGCACATGTGTTTTGGATTCCAATCTTGGGTCTGCCTGGATTAAAAGGAACACTCCCACACTTAGTGGGCATGTAAACTTCCTCACGTGACCTAAGCTTTTGAGGCTCCCTTTCTCCATTTATGAAATGAGGATAATAACCATTTTCATATCACCTTTTGCTGTGAGACTTAAATAAGGTAAGGATTTGCTTATTTTAATTATGAAAGTATTGCTTGTTCTACCCACAGAAGGATTCCTTTTCCAGGTGACAACTTCTCTTATTTTATTTTTTTTTAAGGTTTTGTTTTAATGTTTATTTTATTTTTGAGAGAGGAGGGGCAGCAAGAGAGGGAGATAGAGGATACGAAACAGGCTCTGCACTGACCGCAGAGAGCCCAACATGGGGCTTGAACTCATCAACCGTGAGACCACGACTTGAGCTGAGGTCAGACGCTTAACCAACTGAGCCACCCAAGTGCCCCAACTGGTATTTTTTGAGAAACAAAAACTCAGGCCATGGATAGTTAAATCCAACCTCTTCCACCAGTCACCTGTATTCTTATATGTTCATGGCCTTTTCCAGTAAGCAGGTGCCTACATCTGTTATAAAAGGTTCATTGAAACAAATTCAAGAGAAAGAATCTTATTTGCTATCCAAATCCATGTGGATTTGGCTACATTTAGAAACAAATTAGCCCCTCTACATGCATTTGCCAAGCTCTGACTGGGTTAGTGTGTGGTGCTTGGCTGCTGGTAGGCAAATCATGAGGCTCTTACAGTCCAGCTTAGCCCAGCTCGCCATTTTCCTCATTTAGGGACAGTAGGAAAAACCATGAGTGGCTTGGTCACTTCTAAGCAAGCCTTGGCATTTCTGCCCAGCCTGTATTTTCCTTATTGCTGAGGGTATTGTGCTCCACATTTACCCCGCTCTAAATATTTCAAGCTTCTCCATCATCATAATGATGTCGTCCCTGGGTGCAAATTCTCAGTCCGTGCTTACTTCTGTCCACCTGTGGATGCGGGAGTTAGTCAGGTTGCTTTCACGTCTGAGTTATTTCTGACACTCTCTTCATTTGTCTGACTTACAGATTCTGACTGTCCTCACTCACTCTCTTTTCTGAGCTTGAATTCAGTAAGTAAAAGCGGAGATATTATAATTTCCTAAACACCCCAAAGGGCAGATGTGATATAATTTATAACTGCTCTGACTGCTGAATCAACTTTCTCACATGCTCCTCTCCCTAATGGAACTTTGAGGAATAACTGTGATTGACTAGTGCCTCCACCCCATCTCAGGATTTCACCGAATAGAGCCTGGATCTGGTTATATCTTGCGTTTGTTTGTTTCATGTTGTGTTTGTGCCCCACTGGGTAAAGCACAAGCGTGGGCTTCGTCTGGATGTATTTTCATCTTACAGAGGTAGTAATTGAATCTCTGACAGTAGTCTTGCCTCCGAGGAGCGTTCCAGCTCAGACTGCTATATTAAGCCAGGGTAGCTCTTGGTTCCCTTGGAAGGTAATGTCCCATCTGTTGACTGTGAACTATGGCAATGCAAAACTCTGGGAATAGTCAGAGGAGGGGAAACAGAGCATTTACAATTCTTTCTAGGAAAAGAGCCACTCTGAGTGCTTTTACTTATGAATGCTCTCTCTGCGAACATCTGGGTAGGCTTTTCAAGGTATGGGGCTGGGGGAGTAAAATTTGCTCTCTGCCCTTTCAAAGATGCTGCCGATTTTCATGCACTTGCAGCGGGCTGTGTGGCACGTTAAAGCAGGCTGCAGCTTTGAATACTGCTGCTTCCAGGGCTCTGTGGGAGTCTTTCTTCCAATGCTTCCCAGCTCCCTGCAGCCCCACTGAAGAACTTTCTGGGTAGCACTTGAGAGCTGTTTGATAACATCACTGTAAATGCTCATGAGTTTGGAATAAGTCCCATTCAAGCTTTTCTGGCCCCTCAGGGTCAAGAACCTCAGTCTTGGGAGTGCGAGATGTGTCTGTGGTAAAGTTAAGAGGTGAGAAGCGAGAGTGCTGAGTCCGGTGTCGCCACGAAGGGCTGGGCACGAATTTGGCAGAGATTTTTCTGGAGCTTTCTACAAACAAACCCTAGGGTTCTATAAAAATTTGATTTGATTGATTTTGATGTTATTCTGGTAAGTTATGTAAGTTAGGACAAATAAATGAAAGAAGGAAGTGTGTTATGAAAGAGTTAAAAAAAATTCTCAACACCTTCTCCCACCTCCTCTGCAACAGGAGGCCCAGAGAAATGCAAACACACACACACACACACACACACATTCCAGCGAGGAACCTGTTTTGCAAGTTTTGCTGGTAAAAAGCAGGAAGGCAGGAAGGGGGTTGCTGGAAAGTGGAAAAGCCTTAGAAGTATCAGTTGAAAGTTTTTCAAAACGTACGTTTTCGATGTAACTTTATCCTGCAGACGCATATGTACCACCGAAGGTTTTCCTTTAACCGATTAAGTGCATTGTTAGACAGGGAGGGGCAGATTAACGAATGCCTATAATTTTGATCATTGTTTTCTGCAAAACAGCTCAGGCTTTGAAAATGAAGCCATCTTTCTTGGCCAAGTCTCTGCCAACAGCACAAATTATACCGTGCAGAGATCCAAAGCCCCTGGAAAGGTTTCATTAATGAACAATTTCAGACGATTGTTTAAGTCTTTGCCTGACAGGTAACGTTGGCATGTAGGCAGGTGGGGTTAGGGTTTCCATGGAGATTTATGATGTCATGCTTGAAAGAGCATGTCAAGACAGCCAATTTAACAAGTAGCTACTCAAAAAGTCCTATAGGCTAGAAGTAAGGCTTTATGCAAATGACACGAGTTTCGCTGGGAAAAACTGCAAAAGAAAACAGTAGACACATGGAGGGGGGTTTACCTGACATCTCGGAAGGATGACCCCCGAGTCCATTAGAGACGAAAACTTCCAGAAGACGAGTTAGACTTTTTTTTACTTGAGCTGCTGCTTCACCTGTAGAGCTCTGGGTACAGGTAAATATGAGGGTTTTTTTCTTCCGAGTTATTGTAAAAAAAATATTTCGAAGCATCGAGATCTGTTTCTTTGCATTGTTCTCTTGGTAGGGAGGACTGGATCGGTAAATGCAGCTTTCCCACACCGAACGTTCAATGTTCGTGCTTCAGGGCTGTGTTTTCAGGGCTTTTTTTTACTGAATGAACCGAGCTTTTTGAATAGGTCTGAAAAACAAGTAATGCATTATGCATTATGCTGATCGTGCTAATGTTATAAAGTGCTGTAGATAAGGGTTAGAAGGATGATCTGAGATACTATATGTATTTGTGGATTATTCCCAGATGTTGGTTTCTTTTTTCTTTTTTTTTCTTTTTTTAACTCTTAGAGCAGCCCTCAAATTGGGACTACGTGTATTTTTGTATTTTCAAGTTGTAAAATGCTAAAAATAAAACCCATGGAATATCACAGAACTTTTTATGGACGTCGCGCTTTTTAATTTTAAGGGTGTCTGTGTGCTTTTCGCACAGAGGCATTTTACAAGACTAGAAAATATCCTGTTTGAGATATCAGAGTTTCTGGACTTTAGGGAAGCAGGACTTGTCAATTCTCAGGTTTCTTGGGGTGGGGGAATGGTTGGTAAAAGTAGTTTTTAAAGCATGCTTTGAAAAGGAGCCCTCGCTCCAGTGGTACAGGGCTGTTTGCGTCCATTTCTAGTGAGACAGAGTACACAATCGTGCCAGAGGTATGGATGTGACACTGGTCACTAACGGTAGCTGTATTCCTGCAAAGTTGACTTAAAGGGGTTGGTTTGGGGATGTCTGCTGTGATGTGAGTAGTTCGGTCCACCAAGCTTAAAGGGAAATAAAAAACATTTTTGAAGGTCAAAGTGCAGAGTTAAGGATAAATGAACGATACCTGTGGCATGGGAATTTGGGCTTTTGAAACCTGAACTGTCTGGGATCAAATGGGCAGGCATGAAAATATTTTTTAAAATGGTCTCATGTGTGAGAATATGAGCCTCCAGAAATCTTGCAGTCAGATAACGTGGACTAGCTCCGGAACTTGTCTTCCACGTTAGACACAGCTACTGCAGAGTGCTTTGACAAAGTACTGGAAAGCCTGGGCTTTGCGTCGTGGCTTCACCACCTCCTACCTGTGTTAACTCTGGGAAAGCAAATTCACATCATTCAGCCTCAGTGTTCTCCTCCATAAAATGGCGGTGATGCTCATGGCGTTGTGAGGCTTAACGGACGAAATATGTAGCGTGGTTCTCCAGATTCAGGCTCCACGTGTTAGCTGTTGTTTTTATTCTCTGCTTCTGTGGTGCTGCAGTCTTCGTCACGTGTTTTCATAGCCCTCCCCTCATTGCAACAGATCAGGAGGATTAGCAGAATCTTTTTATTCCTGCTTTTCAGATGAAGAAACCATGGCTCAGAGAGGTACTGAAATACACAACACAATAAACTGCCCTTCTACATGTTTTGCTATTTTTTTTCTCATCTAAGGGGTCTACAAAAAAATTAACATGCTACCGAGAGAACTCCCAGATGAAACCATTATTTTTGTAAATTAATTAAATACAAAATGTTAAGCGCATCAAAGGAGTTGGGATATTGATGTTTTTATATTAGTTATCCTTGTGATGCCTTTTCTAAGCAGGCTGAAGAAGTTATATTGGTTTACTTTTTACTGGTACCTGTTGATGGGAGCTCAAGTCACTTTGAAGACTTACAGTTTTATGTTTTGTTTTTTTTTTTACAGTTCATCTTTTTTTAAGGTTGTTTATTTCTTTTTGAGAGAGTGAGCGAGCGAGAGAAAGCATGCACAATCATGGGAGGGGCGGAGAGAGAGCGAGAGTTAGAGAATCCCAAGCAGCCTCTATGTTGTCACTGCCGAGCCCAACCTGGGGCTTGAACTCATGAACAGAGTCAGTCGCTCAACCAACTGAGCCACCCAGGCTCTCCCAAAGACTTACAGTTTTAACTCTTACCTGCATCTGATGTTTCTTGGCCCCTCCAAGAAGGGTCAGGTTTTGCTGTCACAGGTATATCCTGAGCAGGAAACGAAGTCACCAAGGGGCTGTGGGAATCGCCCCAGGGAGCGAGGGTTTGGACACAATGTCTTTTCCCCTTTTGTATTCTAGACTTTGGCAGCTCCCTCCCTTGCCTGCATCCCAGACCAAAACAGCTTATAATTATATTCTACATCCATTGTATGTAAGAGACAAATATGTTTTTCATTGTGTTATTTTTAGCAGCAGTGTTTCTAGCCAGGGAAAACACTCTCTTAGTTCCAGGGTTTTCCTAATGACTTTTCCAATTTTTCCAAATTTTCCACATCAGACTGTTGAGGCTTGGTCAGGTCCCACACTCCTGGAAGAGGGTTCTTAGCAGGAATATCGGGTAGGCTCATCCAGTTGGATCCTGAAGGCATTCTGATCTCTGAGCTGCTGAGGCTGAGCTCATTCTGTGCCAGACAATGAGTAAATTAATTCAATGTGGTCATCAGACTCCATTGTGGCCTGCAGTTCCCAGCACTGGTTTGGGACATGGGGAACAGCTCTGGTTATCTCAAGGGCAGATCTGTGAGTCTGAAAGCAAATATTTATTTCATTCAAAGTTTCAATACCAAGTATGAACCACAAAGCAGGAAGTTTAAGGTAGAAAAGAGTCATAAAGTCACATAGCTGTAGGGTGCCCAAATTCAAGAGAGGCTCAGAATCACGAATGCATCTTCTTCTACAGGTGTCTGCCCATTAATGGATTTTTAGAAGTCCATTAAAAAAGTCCAAAGCTTTTTATTATAGTTAATTGTGTTGTTCAGAGATTATCTGTTGATTAATAAGCAGTGATTGCCTCTGGAAGTGTATCTTACACCTAGCGGGTTTAGTAAAGGTCTTTTGAGTCAGAGGGGGTGGGTGAACAGGGATCCACAAGCCACCAGATTGTCTGGATTGGAATCCTGCTTCTCTTACTTATCAGTAGCACAGATTTCCCACTGAAGAACACCCATTGGTCTATTCATATTCCAAATAAAATGTAGCACCGGAACTTAAAAAGCCTCTGAGTAAAAGAATTAGTGGTCTTTAAATAATGTCTTTAAAAACTTTTTTTTTTCCCATGGAAATTATTTCTTCAGAAGGAAAGACACTGAAATCTCTCAATTCAGGAAATGGAAGTTAAGAGCTTCCTCTGGCCCTGATCCGTCTCAGAGTTCTTTTCAGGGCGAGGGAAGCGGCGTCTAGAAGCTGTTTAAAGCTCAGGCTATCTGTCAGTCTATATGTCATTGCTATTTGTCAATGTAATGTCATCATGTTACGAAACTGGTAGGGAGAAGTTTTAAAAAAATCTATTTATTTAAAAAAAAACTCATCCTGAAAAATGGTGTCATCTCAGATAACATGGTTTCTCTTCAAGTGTGTGATTGTTGAGGGGAGAGCTGATGGAGGGGGAAGGGCGCTTTCCTCTTCCAGCAACCAAGTTCCCCTTTCACTTTTCTTTTCTCAACTTTCCCTTAAGCAGGTAGAAATATAATTTAGTGGAAGCTGAAATTCCTCAGGGAACCTGAGTTTGGGATCTGTTTTGTTTTTTTTTCCCCCCAAATGTTAGTGTGCATGACCCTGTGTGTGTGTGTGTATGTGTGTGTGTGTGTGTGTGTGTTTACTTAATTGAAGTATAGTTGACACACATCATGTTACGTTAGTGTTAGGTGTACAACATACTGATTTCACACCTCTATTCAGTTATGCTGTGTTCACCACAAGTTAGATACCATCAGTCTGGGATCTGTTTTTGTTTTGAATCGTGAAACAGCATGGCTGGGCTCTGCCTACGAATCGTGGCCATTTTTTATTTCAGAGTGGAATTTCCTCCGAAGTTATTCCAAAATCTATCACCTGCTGAGAGAAGGGTTTTTGCTTTTGTTTTTCATGGGTTTCGGTTTTGTGTGTGTGTGTGTGTGTGTGTGTGTGTGTGCGTTTTGTGTTTTTGTTTTTTTGGAGTCTGAGGTTACTCAATCTGCCGTCCCTTATAAAACCAAAAACGAGTTCTGCTTGATTTGTTGCAGTTTTGTGACATCTGGGCAACCAGAGGCCATGGCACCTGTGGAAGTCAGGGCAACCTTAGATGGCGGAAGAACCAGGGAGGAACAAAGGGTGGAGACTGGGGATGAACGTTACCATAATGACAGGAAGCTCTGCCCCCTTCACTTCCAGACAGCAGGAGTATAGGTGGCAGAGAGAATTAGGAACTACTTACTTCCATGGAGAGATTAGAGCAGAGGTAAAATATTACATATATTTAGAGAATTCCTTCTCTAGAGATCATACAGAAAGGAACGCACAGATGATTTTAAGGGAGGGCATTGCATAGCCTGTCCAAAGGGGAGGTAGGGGTAGATCCAGTGCAGGATCCAGTAGTGTGGTTTTCCTTCATGCCCGTGGGCGCCTTTGCTCGGTCCTCTTCCACTGCGCTCAGGGAAGTGATGATGCTGTTTCCCACCCTTAGTGTTACTACGGTTCATAACGCACCTGGTGGCATCACCTCCGTACACCTGATGGTGGGACTGTCCTCAGGACCGTGGGTCTTCCCTGCCCGTGTGCCTTGCTCTGTGCTCGGCTCGGATGGTACAAGACAGAGCAGAAACCCCACACAGACTTTTCAGAAAGGGCTTTCTTTTGCCTTATTTCTTGCCACTCAAGCAAAGCACGCTGCTGCCTCACACATCCTTGGAGTGGCTAAGAAACCAGATATTTGGATGGACCCTTGGTCGTTTTCAGCCTTTGACATTAAGAACGTTCCTAACACCCCTCACAGTGACGCTTGGACGTCAGATCATGTTTTCACAGTAGTCGTTCGTGAGGGGCATGGACCACCAGCAGCATTCAGCCCGCCATTCCAGGGGGACAGGTTTTTATTTATTTTTGTTTTTGAATCATCTGCTTGAATTTTGCACAGGGATGGGCTGCATGGGCCTCCTTCACCTCTAACTGTAACTTTATTTGAATCGTTTTTCAGGGTAAGTTTTAAGACTTAAGAGGAAGCATCTCTGGCCAACTGCCTCAGAAAGGACAATTTTCATTTTGTTCTTTGTGCGGTGTGTGGATGTCTGTGTGTCTCTGTGTTTGTGATGATGAGAATAGCACAAACTCTGGTTTATAACTCGTCTCTCTACATGGGGTGCTTGGGTGGCTCAGTCGGTCTCGAGTCCAACTCTCGGTTTCAGCTCAGGTCGTGACGTCACGGTTTGTAAGCTCGAGCCCTGCGTTGGGCTCTGTGCTGACAGTGCGGAGCCTGCTTGGGAATCTCTCTCTCCCCCTCTCTCTGCCCCTCCCCCACTCAAGTATGTGCCCGTGCTCGCTTGCTCTCTCTCTCTCTCACACACACACACACAAATAAATAAAAATTTAAAGAAAAAATAAAACTCTTTTTTTCATAAAGCAGTGACAGTAGTGGCCCCATAATAACTTAACTTGACCCCTTTTAGTTGCATTCTCTGTTGCTTTCTTTTTCTCTCCTTTTTATGAACAGTGCTGCCGTGACCTTCTCTGTATCTGTATCTGTGCGTGTGTCAGCAAATGTGAAGAACAAATTCCTACATGTCAAATAACTAGTCGACTCCTGCTAGCTTACTAAGATTAGTAGCATCCAAAGGTATTGTCTGATTTCCTCTCAACAAGACTCCCCAATGTATTTGGTCGATAGGAATCTTTGAGAGTATGTAATGGCACGCTGAGATAACACCACTCACTGCAGTCGTGACAGTGTAGGAAATAGACCCTGCATGCAAGTCTGAACTCATTACTAAGTTATGTGTTAAATAAGCAGTACAGTTTACAGAGCATGATGGCTAGATCTTATTTGTATGAAAAAGCGTGTCCATCTTCTGTGTACTTATCTATACATTAAAAATTTCTGAGGGTGCGCCTGGGTGGCTTAGTCAGTTGAGCATCCGACTTTGGCTCCGGTCGTGATCTCACAGTTCGTGGCTTTGAGCCCCACATCAGACTCCCTGTGTCAGCACAGAGCCTGCTTCAGATCCTCTGTCTCCCTCTCTCTGCTCCTCCCCCGCTCATGTGTGCTCTCTCTCCGTCACTCAGAAATCAATAAACATTAAAAAAATTTTTTTTTAATTTCTAGAATGATGGTCTAATAAATCAGAGAGAGGAACTAGAGGGAGGGTAGAAGCTTTCATTTTTAACTTCTGGACTTCTCTACTATTTCTCTTTTTATCATACACATATGATACTTTCAAATTTAAAAAAAAAACAAACAAACTAGTTTACAACAAAAATAGTTGCCCTGCAGTGTTGTCTGTGTTCTTCCACGGGCAGCCGGCAGTTTTCAGGTAGCCTGAGAAAGAGACTTTTTCCGGCTCACACACCAGCCCGGGAGCATGCTTGTGTTTTGATGTAGTTGTCCCTTGAAGAAGGAAGCGATTCTTTTTTCCTTCTTCTTGATAGGAACAATCATTTCTGAAGGTCCCGTTTCTAGCAGAATCTTCCCTAAACGACTCTATTCGAGTCAGGATCCCACCTTTCTAAATAAATGCTGTTTCGGGTTCAGAGCGTCATGTGTATTTGGATTGAATATATTTAAATCCCTTGAACTTTTATTTTTATTTTCTAAATTTATTTATTTATTTTGAGAGAGAGAGGGGGCAAGTGGGGGTGGGGGGGGCAGAGACAGAGAGAGAGAGAGAGAGAGAGAGAGAATCCCAAGTAGGCTCTGACTACCAGCACAGAACCTGACTAGGGGTGCATCCCACAAGTCGTGAAATCATGACCTGAGCCAAAATCAAGAGTCAGATGCTTAACAACCAGCTAAGCCACTCAGATGCCCCTCTTTTCTTTTATTTTTTTTTTAAGTTTATTTATTTAAGTAATATTTCCACCCAGCGCAGGGCTAGAACTTACAACCCTGACATCAAGAATCAAGAGTCGCATGGGTTTCTTTTTTTTTTTTTCTTTTTTTTTTTT